>NC_137822.1:25380379-25765379 GCF_963921795.1 Nannobrachium achirus | reverse complement strand
TGTTTTGTCGTTGCCGTGTCTCTTGGCCAAAAGACAGGCTGCAGTTGAGCTCAAGACACGGCAACGACAAAAAACCAAACAACCTTCCATTGACAATGCATTAGTACAGCGCTCCCAGTGGCCATTCTCAGACGATACGGAGAAGATGTTTCACGCATATGTGTGAGTCCAGCCTGAAAAAGTAGTTAATATGTCCATTTGAATTGTCCCACGATGGCATTGTATTCCTCTTCCTCAAACACAGACATCAAGCAAGTAAACTTGTGACGTGGTGGAACTGCAGTGAGCATGTCCAAGGGGCTGAATGAAATTAGCCCAAATGGTGACTAAATGAAGCAGGCGTGACATGCCAGCTGTCAATCACCCAGCTCAATGATAATCACACAGTGATGTCACAGGCCTGGGCGTGTTCATATGAAGCGTGCCATGTAAGCTGTCAATCACTCACTCAATATAGTCAATGGAAGCTGGCTTGGGCTATAAGAATTCAGCCCATTTGTCCATATTTGGTGGTTTTCTTGACTTTGTGATGCTGTTACTGCTTTAGGTTCCACCATATATATATTAATTTATATTTTTTCCTCCATAAAGTAGGGAGGGCTAAGCCCCACATGAAATGTTGCTTTGCTGTTGTTGAACTTTCAAACTATACTGTTTTAAGAACAATAAGAGGACACTAACAAACTGACCTTAGCTGCCCAACAGGTAACACCACAGATTTCCTTCCTGCCCGCACACACACGCACACGCACACGCACACGAACACGCACACGCACACGCGCACACACACACACACACACACACACACACACACACACACACACACACACATTTATAGATATAGTTTTGGACCATATTTTCAAATTGTCATACAGGAGAAACAATATCTTAATACACTGGCACTTGGGCCATAGACTCCTACGAACCCAGCAGTACATGTGAAAATATTCTGTATAACTGAACAATTGCATTAACGGGCTGCCATCAAAAGAAGGACTGTACTGCTGCCCCCCCCCCCCCCCCCCCCCCCCACCCCCCCCCATACTTTCAATTGTCAAGCAGGAGAAACAACATCTTGATACACGGGCAGCCAATATTTGTGGATGATTGTCCATGAACTCATGTGAACTCAGCAGTATGTGCGAACATATTCTGTGTAACGAAACAATTGCATTAACGGGCTGTCATCAAAAAGGAGGACTGTACAGCCACCCACACCCACACCCTAGCATCTCCCCTGGGATGCAATTGTCAGAAAGGTTGGCTGTGTGAATACAATCTTAAGCCTGAGTTCCTGATTTTGCACAGGGTGTTGTGCACCACCCACAATAGCTGATCCACAGCCAGCAGCACGATACCTGGTGAGCTTGTAGATCAGCTATTTTCTGTCTGCGACGCCCGCAAGCAACTATGTTGTGACTCAGGATTTAAAGGGCTGTATTTTGATTGTCTTAAGTACCAGCTCTTATGCCTTAACTTAAAGACCTGTCCATACTGTCTCCAACCCCCAAACTCATCTTCGGAGAGTTCCGACCTTCCGACGTGCAGCTTTCCGGACTCTAATTTGGGGTAATGCTTTTCAGAAGATGCGAATGACGTAATTTTGTAGTTGAACCGGACAAAAGGTTTGGTGGTTGGAGACAGTATGGACAGGCCTTTCAGTTAAGTCATAAGAACTGGTACTTAAGACGGTCAAAATAGAGCCCAAAAGCTCAAAGGGTTTTATTGCATATGATGTTGTTTAACATACATACTAGCTCACTCTCGACTGCAGACTGTAGACTTCAGCCACGGATTCCATTTACAAGTACTTCCTTGTTTTATGACTCTGGTCATCTAGGCTTACTATATAGCCAAATAGAGAAACAGCGATGGAGTCAGGGAGTTCATGTGGGGAAGTTCTACAAAGTCAGGTTATTCCAAAAGCTCCTAGCTATTCTTTAAGAAGAATGAAGGCCTGCTGACCCTAGCTCCCACAATGGAAGCAGGAGACGGCTCAAAGCCATCTAGTAATATCCCCTGAGACTCAGCTCACTGGTTGGTAGAATGAGAGCTGAGACCTTATGGTCTGAGTGGAAGTGCAGCGTTGTGCGTGCGACCGTGCGTGCATGTGTGCATGTGCACGTGCGTATATATAGGCTGTTGTCTGGACATGTGTTCGGGGGAGGGGTGTCCGTGCACACTGGTGCACACATCTTTCATTGTCAATCTGAGTCCACGCTTTCTTTTCTATGTTAACATATCATATCATATCATATCATAGTGACTTCAGACAGATATCCATCTATTCTAATTCACGAACCTGTGTGTGTGTGTGTGTGTGTGTGTGTGTGTGTGTGTGTGTGTGTGTGTGTGTGTGTGTGTGTGTGTCTGTCTGTCTGTCTGTCTGTCTGTCTGTCTGTCTGTCTTTGACCGTCTGTCTTTCTGTGTACCTGTCTGGGCATAACCGTGTCGCCGATGACCCCGGGAATGTGTTGTGCCAAGTGGGAATGTGGTCAGACTGGCAATGGTCCAGAATGGAAATTCAGTCTATGTGTGTATGTGGGGGTGTAGGTATAGGCTTCGCTGATTGGTCAACCCATTCACCTAATGCAGTCACTGTATTTGAACACAGTATTGAAAACAACAACATGGACTCACTCAATATAAGCAGCAATCTTTGATTGATATCTTTAAAGTTGGGGTCGTTTACCGGCACGGTAAAAATGGAGATGGTTGCTATTTATAAATGCATTCCTTGCCTAAAACAAGACCTGAAAACACACACGCACGCACGCACGCACGCACGCGCGCGCGCACACACACACACACACACACACACACACACACACACACACACACACACACACACACACACACACACACACACACACACACACACACACACACACACACACACACACTCAAACACACACACACAAACACGCACACGCACACATACTATATTTTAGAAGCTACATTTACAAGTTTGCAATGACGAGAACATAAATCACACTCAAAGTTGACTTCCAACCTGTTGCTCCCAATTTAGATTGACTATATGTAACTGGGGCTGCATCCACTTTCTACCTTGGATAGCTCTACAGCAGGGTTTGTCAAAGTGGGTGCCATGATGCAAGTCCTGGGCTGCTGCAGAAAACTTTGATAATATTCGGAATTTATCAATATCACTTAAGTTTAACCACTTAAACCCTCTATAAAGACGGACGACCAAACCTCTTTCCCAAAATAGACGATCTACAAGCTCACAGCTTGCAGATTTATTATTTTTGTTGAATGTTCCCCCAGAATAGGGATGCTGCATGGGGTTCAAGTGGTTAAATGTCAAGTTATTTTCAATCTGTCTTAATGGAAACTACTATTCTCTCAAGTTTCCCTTGTGAATATGATATGAATGTAAGGTTATATAAAGTAGGCTATAATAATTTAATTCAGGGGTGCCTTGAATTAAAAAGCTACTATTTACAGGGGTGACCTGCTATGAGACAAAACAAAGCTTGAGAACCACTGCTCTACAGTATAATATCACAGAACACCCTTGAGGAAATCATTATCCCCCCAAAAAATTAATGTCAAGGGTGTTTGAGAGATACGTCATTGATTGTGGTGGAGTGGGCCAGTTTGCGGGAGCGTGTCGCTGTTACTACATCTCATCTTTTCGACACCTCTAACCCTCACCCTAACCTTAACCTCTGTGGAGTGAGTCGCTAACCCTCCGGTCGAAATGATGGGCGTCACAAAAGCGAGATTTCCCCCCAGTTTGCAACATATTTGACACATGTGCATGCATGCATTCATTCACTGAAGTTGGAAACACATCATCAATTCAATTCATAAGCATATGAGTCATATGAGATCCTAACACCAATGTCACGTTTCTTCTGTCACATCACGGCTGCAACAACGATCTAAAATTCTAAAATCTAATCCTGAAATACAGAGGCTATACATTCCCATGCTGATTCTCCATCAGCTGCATGCCAGTAAATACCCTTCTGAACTTTTTCACAGTAAAATACCCATATAACTCCGAGACCGAGTCTCTAAAGCAGGGGTCTTCAACAGGGGGTCCGGGACCCCTAGGGGGTCCTCAGAGTTACAACAGGGGGTGCCCCAAATCTTCCTATCCTTTTTATATTAACAACTTGAACCCTAGTGTCCATATTCTGAGAACTGTAGCCAAAAATAGCAGATCTACAAGCTCACTGTGAGATTTGTAGCTCGGCTATTTTCGGCAAAGAGGTTTGGTGTAGAGGGGGAAAAGAGCAGACTAAGTACAGAGTAAAATGTCAAGTTTATAAGGTAATGAAGGCTCAAGTGGTTAAATATCTGAAAACACAAATTTACATGAATCCAAAATACACTGATGATTTTGCTGTCAAACGATGAAAGTATATGGAATCTATGAAAAGGTTGTGGGGGTCCCTGCCTCATCGCTCTCTCAACTAAGGGGTCCTTGGCCTGAAAACGTTGAAGACCCCTGCTCTAAAGTAACACTTGAACACTTTTAGGCACTCACCTCTGCACACTAGGAGCAAAGCGAGACCCATCCACGGCACTGATCCGATGCCACAACGAAGACTCATCTTCCCTTCCATCCCCAAAGTTGAACCGAGAGGGGAGAGAAGTGCACCGCGCGCCCCGGCGGCTCCAACCGCTGAACCGCTACAGATATTCCTTTGGAGAGACCGTCAGAACTTACATAGGATTCATTTTCACGGCCATCACATGCATTAAGGGAAGAATGAATCATTACAGTCGCTCAAGACTGTTCCGGTCACTTGGTTCCACGAGGAAAAGGGGGAGATGCGATGCGATGCGATGATAAGCAATTTATTTCGCACCAGTAAAAAAAGAAATATAAAAAGATGTCCCGTTTGCGCTGTTTCACTCCAAGAACAGCAAAAGCTAAATTAATGAACTTTAAACGTTCCTTTTTGGGCTTCGTGGTGGGAATATTACCATTTAGCCTGCACGGTGCGGTTTCAGCTCAGCCAAGGATAAAAAACAGGTGCTCATTGGTTGCGCAGGAGACAGACACGTAGCCAATCTTATCAGTCATCAACCAAAAATCACATTAGACCAAGGTACAAGAGCGCGTTTGTACAGATTATCTTGAGGTAGACCCTCAGAGGGGTCAGAATAATAAAAGTGAATGCGCTGCCAGTGCCAATTATCATCCGTGCAATATTACCGCACGTAGACTAATAGTTACAGAGCAAGAAAACGAGTCTTTTTTCCCCCCTCTGTCTCAGTGTCTGTCTCGTTGACGCAATTAAGATTATCCGGTAGGGAAAATGAATTATTTTGCATTCCTCTTGATGCTGATAACCTACTACACTATACGACGTAGCAGTCACTTCAACTCTCCGATTATGGCATTAAAAACACTACTTCTGTCGTGATTCGATGTTCTTATAACACGAAAAACAAAATTAAAGTCCACTGTTGTCTTTCCTATGAACGCGCAGCTAATTTATTGTTCCCGGAGTTTTTCCACGGTCTAGAGATAAATCAACTGCATGACAAGTCTCATGTTGCAAAATTTTTAGCAATAGTCCCAACTTTTGTTTTCACGCCACGAAGACGAGCAAATCTCCAGAGAATAAAAGTCTTGTGCTGCGGTCGCTCAGTAGGCTATCCATGGACTGTGGGCGTGCGTGAGGCTGAAGGGAATGAGACGCACTCAGGGTTGGATCGGCAAATTAGGGGGTTTGCGGGCTCCACGTCAGCAATTGTTTCATGCAATCCCGAGCTCTTGTCTTAAATTAAAACAATAACAAGACCTATAATTCAATACATAGGCAGGAAATATGCTTCACATGTGCGTCTGCGCCAGAATATTAATTTAAATTGACTGTTTGAACTAGTGACTGACAGACAACAGACGCTCTTATCCATAGCACGAGATTAGGCTACAAGTTGCAAGTATAGCAGCCGAAGTGCCATTGAAAATTTGCCAAACTGAACAACAGCCCAGGAATTAATTAACGAGAAAGTAGCCTACTTTATAAGATCTTATCTCGCAGGTTTTAAGCTTTATTATTATTATTTATCTGGACAGCACTGGAATGCCAAAATAATAAAAGATTAACGTGTTCTAAACTTCAAAACGCACCAGTCTAACAAATGTCCATTATAAAGTAAAACATAGGCTATAGTTAACACTGGCCATGAATGAAGACAACACTATTTATGACGAACTGTGAATGCAAACTTGGCCTTATGCCACCAGCTAGTAGTCGACTTCACTAGACTACCAGGAACAATTCCAGTAAAAAAACAAAACAAAAAATAAGCCTCTAATCCAAGCTTTAGCGCTGCAACGAGCACAACGCACGCAAAATGAGTTAGCAACAGTCTAAACAAAAACAGCTATGCACAATATGCAAACGTTCACTATACAAGTAGACGTCATCAATCATGCACGCCGCACGCCGCAGAATAAAACAACGGGCCAGGGAGAGCAAAACGCATGACAGCAGACAGGCAGCCCCTCCACACAAACCCAACAAAATGTCATGTAAACCAAGCCTAGACATCATGACAGGCAGCTGAGCGCAGACACAGCCAAGCAACCCTCAGCGACAGTCACTTCAGCACCATGGACAGCAGCCGCAGAGCACAGCAGCTGCTGACTTGGTGAATTTACAGATTGACAGGTAATTCTCCACCGTGTCCGTTTTCCCAAACAAACCTTAACATAGCTACACAAAAACTGTGGCGGCAGCAGCAGCAGCGGCCAGAATACAATCAGTTGGCACGGTGGCCTACACATTGTTTTTTAATAACTTACCCTTTGGTTGATCGCATTACTTGAAAACGATGTCCATCCTCCTGTCTTTTGGGCTTGTGTGGTTGATGGCGGGGTCATGCAACTGATCCCGTGCGTTTAATGTCATCAGTAATTCCTTCTCGGTGGATGTTAAGGCCAAGTCTGACAGTCTCTGATTGTGTTCCTAGAGCGTGTTTTCTCTACGAAAGCAGTGGACAGCAGATTGTAGGATGATGAGGCATGTGACAGTGACTGTACTTGTGCCATGCTTCCTTTCACTTCTTCTTTTAGGAGAAAATTATGAATGTCAGCTGGGACGAAGGCGAAGGCAATATAGAGTTGGCACCATATAGCTGTCCATTTATTACACTTCAAAAGGCAGCATTGTGGAACTGATCACTGTAATGACCTAACTGTAGAGCAGGAAGTAGGCCTGGTCCCACATGTGTTAAGGGAACAGTAGTTAGTATAGCTTTCATCTTGAAGCATGGCACATAAGAGCACGGTCGTCCCGCAGGTAACAGGTCTCTTCACCCATGCTGCCTGGCCATTCGCCCAATATTTTTTGGAGGCCCGTTCGCCCGGAGGTTTCGCCCACTGTTAGCCCTTACTGTAAATTTATAGCAAAATTCCGAACAGTATTATACTGTATTAGTATCAGACAGTATTATACTGTAAACAGCAAAGCATTCTGGGAGTGAAAATTACTTTTTTACAGCAATTTACGAGAATGTCATTATCATAGGAATTGCTGTAAATTTGCTCTTATCAGCCAAGCATTCTGGGAGGGAAAACATGCATTTTTACAGTAATTAAAGAGAATGTCATTATTGTCAGGAATTGCTGTAAATTTGCTCTTAACAGCAAAGCATACTGGGAAGAAGACAGCAAAGTATTCTGGGTAAAGCATTTGTCTAGTTATTTGGGGCATTTTCGAATCTTCTGGGAGCTAAAATGCTAATGTGTCATCTCCATGTGTCTGCCTAGGCAAGCTGACTGACATTATGTCAGAATTTGATTTGTCAGTATTTGAGCCTCAAACCCTAACCCTAGCTGCTATCTCTAGGTTACGGTTCAGCTCCCTCACCCTAGTGGTTATAAGGAAAACTTCTAAGAACTCTAACAGGGGATGAGTTTGAAAAGATAAGCATGGTCCCAAACTTATTGAACCATGCTAATCTTCTCTGTGATGTCCCAACTTTAGCTATGTCAACGTTCTGCAGAACCTGCACATACTATAATATACATTATAAAATCAATACTATAATATATAGTAAGTTACTAAGCAACTTTGGAAAGGAATACAGTAAGTTACTGAAAAACATTTAACAAGAATACAGTAAGTTACTGAAAGACTTTGAACAGGAATACAGTAAGTTACTGGGAAAAAAAACATTCAGCAGAAATACAGTAATTAACTCTACAATTCTTTTCAGTAATATACTGTAATTCAAAATACAGTAAGAGACTGCCAAAAAAAAGTATCTTAGGAGATAACGTGCTGCCAGTACTTTACTGTAATTCTGCTGTGAAAAGTCTTACAGTTATACCAACCGATTTTCGCTTTAAGACCTGTCCCTTCGCCCAGTCCTTTCACCCACCATGTGTGTGTGTGTGTGTGTGTGTGTGTGTGTGTGTGTGTGTGTGTGTGTGTGTGTGTGTGTGTGTGTGTGTGTGTGTGTGTGTGTGTGTGTAAAAAAAAAAAGAAAATACTATAAATAAACCCCTATAATCAAGCCCTGCTGGTATAGTTGTGCATAAACAATGTGAGCACATCACTGAATTGTGCATAACAATGTGAGCACATAACTGAATAACTTCACAGGTCACAGGTTTCACACATTCCAAGCAGCTTATAGCTGTGTGTTATGTGTGTGTGTGTGTGTGTGTGTGTGTGTGTGTGTGTGTGTGTGTGTGTGTGTGTGCGTGCGTGCGTGTGTGCGCGCGTGCGTGCGTGTGCTAGCTGCACTAAGTAAGATATTTGAAATGTACTACTAACTTCCAACATGTGTCCCACAGTACCTTTATGAGGGCAGATTGTGGCGATGTATTTCAATGGGAATAGAGTTTTTTTTAAGGGGCCAAGACTAAAAGGCTGCAGGCAATAAGCTCCGCCTTTAGATTTTCTACAATTTTGAGTAGTTTTTAAAACACTTCAAAACACAGTTTTTATCCTGGGATTTTGGAGCAATTTGCATGAAACATTCTACACACAATCTAAGGACCATGCATTATCTATGTTCCTCATAAGGAGAAGTTTGTAGGCTAAGTGAAGAAATGAAGCGTCCATGAGCCAATAGATATTGGAAAGGGCTGGCTTCTTAAATAAAGGGAGAAAAATCTTTTTTGTGTACTCCTTTCTCACTGTATGGCCTGTGAATCGAATAGCTCAGCTGGTGTGCCCTTCAGTCCAAAGGTTCAAGCCTTACCACGCATTGCACAAAACATAAAGTGTTAATTAATACATGTAAAATATTTAAAGAGAACATGAATTGCTTTTTTGAGTGTAGTCATTTTCCATGTAAGACACATACCTTGTTGTGAAAATCTACAATCTCACAACTTTCCATCGTGCGCGACGGTGCACGGATCGTGCACAATCCGCGCGCACACCATGTTCAGCTTGCGAGCACAAAAGAACCCATGCTGTGCTAGCCAGCTAGCTGTGTAACAAGGAAGTGAACGCAGAAGGCAGTGGCACAGAGGAACGTGTTGTCCCGCCCCCCAAAAAATAGTCTCGCATGGCCAGACTGTTGCCTCCGCGATTTGGTCAAATGCTCCCGGCATACAGTCTGGCAGACGGAAATAGAAACGATGAGTGCGAGATGAAGCGGAAGTGAAGCCCCCACGTCACTTCCGTTTCAGTCTCACATCACACATATTTATCATTATATAAATACAAATCATATAAGCATGTTTAGCTTGCTGCTTAGCAGAAATGACATTTTAAAATATATATTTTTGAACGGTAATGCCCGTTTCCGATACTCGCCGTTAGGGAGCTGCTCTTCCAGACTCTATATAGCATTCAGAGATTGTGGAATAGTTGTCTGGCTACGCGAGACTACCCAAAAAAGCACATTCATTTCCGGTCCCAAACCGGAAGCGCTGTCTTTGGGGCACTTTGAGGTGATCGGTGATCGGATTTTGGATTGTTTTATAGGGCCTATAAATTAAATCAAATGGAATTCTTGTGGTTTCTCGGGCACGGCAGCCTGGACCAACAGTTTTTTCTCTGTATTCTCAGGTTGGGGCAGTAAATGAGTATCGACAATCCCTCATAACTCTGCTCAGCTATTTTAAATGCTCATTTGTGTTCTTTCTCTCAAGTTCAATCTTCTATGTTTCATTGCTTATGCTTATTGAGCATATTGCATATCGTTTTTTTCTCATTGCTTTATTAGTGCATGCGTTTGACACGCACTGACATTTTGCACCTTACCAAAACCATTTTTTAATGCGCTTGGGCCGCGGGAGCTCAGACAACTTAACTCCCGCCAAGGGGTGCTTAAGTGTGGGTACCCCCCGGCGATCTGCGGGAACGCAGAACACCGGAAAACTGCGGTGAAGGTGCGGCGGGCGGCTGCCAGGTGGCGCTCTTTCCTGGAGTTGAAATGCTTTTCAAGCAGTCTCTCAGTCTCAGGCTCTCAGCTCAGCTGCACCAAATCCCAACCTTTCAATATAGGTTAACCTGAAAACTATGTGGAAGTGCTTAACAATATGCTTTATTTTGTTTCACCCTTTCACATTGACAGCGACTAAGCTGCTAGTTTCAGTGTAGTTGTTGAGCGTTTTGCTCAAGGCACTTTAGACAACGCCAGGGGAGCGCGGAGCGGATAACCAACCAGACCGGGGACCTTCCATTTCCCAGACACCTCCAGCTGAGTCATTCATTACGTTGGCCCCTCTTTTGATGAATTCTTCTCTACCACTGTTTACATCACCTCTCAGACAGTTCTCTCTCTCTCTCTCTTCCTCAGTTTCTGAAGTCTTGTTTACAAGTTGCTACTAGCAGCTCGCTGCAACCTGTTGGGCTGCCCTGGATAGCTCTAGAGAACCAACAGTGCCCCCTATAGGGAACAAACAGCTGACATGAGCTTCCTGTTGCAGAATCAGAAAAGAAAGTGTGGTTAATCTGAACTAATATAATAACTTTCACACATGATGCTGCTGTGGCGGAGCAAATTGACCAATTAAATCTCTCTATCAGTGCATGGTCAGTCCCAGACATTCTGCTGAGTCCAGGGCCAACATATATCCACAAGGCGTAGTAGCCCTTGACACACGTTCATCTGAGTGATGAGTTATTGCAAAATCTAACCATACGTCACCTGTTTGACGTGATGGGACTCCCTGCCATCTAGTTTTTATAGTCTACCGCAGAGGCAGGCACACTGACAGAAGCAGACTTGTGAGGCCTTGTGAGGCACACACGCGAGCAAGGCATGAACTGAGCAAAAGTGGCCACTCATAGTGGTGCGATGTCCACTTCTGTCAACTCAGCGCCATCGGAGCTGCATAGCGACAGGCTTTGAATTGTAAATCCTCATTTTGATTGTACATTGTGATCACATCGGCCTGAAACCGTGCGCGTAGGAGCCATGCCATTATTAGACACTGACTGTCTTGTTATTGTTTATTGTTTGCCAGTAGGGCAACCAGACTATTGTTCTAGTCCGGAACAAACATAGCGTAAACATAGCCAATCAGGAAGCAGCAAAATAACAAACATAGCGTAAAAATAGCCAATCAGGAAGCAGCAAAATTATTGCGGTCAACGTAGCCAATCAGGAAACAGCAAAATTGCTAAATTATTACAGGCAGCATTCTTCCGTAGGCCTGATTCTGATTGGTGTAGTTAGTGTAGTTGAGTTCTATGGGGGTTCTATGGGGTGGTGACGATAAGGCTATCCAGGCAATAAATATGAACCATACTTGCAATTTCCAATTGCATCTTTTCTAGTTTAACATTTACAGCAGGCATTTTTTTTAACAGCAAATACATTCTCTAGTCTACAATAATGGCCTGGCAAGAGGTCATTCTTGTTTTAATTAATCTAAACCTATTAGAAATCATATGATAACCCCTAATATGACAGCTATAATGGATTATATGATTGAAACCAAGGAAACAAAGCAATAGCGTTGGGAGGTTGACCTGCATGGTGCAGCCTGAACAACAACACTCAACACTGTGGCGTGGAGTCATTCAAATTCCTGTTAACAGTAATCTCACAGGACCACAAGTGGGAGGAGAACATCAGCTCCATCACCCACAGTGCCTTGCAGTCAACCAGGGACGTGCTGGGCCCCTGATTCAGCCCGGGAAAAAGAGTTGGAGAGGCTCTCATTGCGTGCTATAGAGAGAGAGATCTCTCTCTATGGCGCTGCTGCTACTCAAAGATTTGCCATTTCAGATCATGACAAGTGAAAAGCCAGTGGGCCAATTACATGAGTTATATTTCGTTGTTGTCGGGTGGAAACCTTGTATGTCCAAAACCTTTTGTTTTGTATTTACTGTATCATTTAAAAAATTATTTAAACTAGTGAAAACAGCCGATCTACTGTGTGCTTGTAGATCTGCTGTTTTCACCACTTGTATGATGAAGCAGGGCTTTGCTTTGCGAAAAACGTATAAATTTGAAACTTGGAGATACAAGGTTTCTGCCCGACAGTGACGATTTACTTTGTTGGCCGCCCAGCCCCCAAAATGGAACGAAGGCCGACATTTAATTTTAAATGTTTTCCTAATAGCCGGCCTGGACCGGCCGTTCGGGAATTTCCTGCTTTTCCCAATGGCCAGCACTTCCCTGCAGTCGACGTCCTTCTTGCAGCAGCTGAGCCTTCTTCAACCTGCCATATAAAATGATGGTCCAGTTCTGCACGGCCATCATGGAGTCATCGCACCGCATCCATCACCATCTGGTTCTCTCCGCTGTCAAGAATCGGTGCGGATCATTTACTCAGCGGAGGGTCATCAGTTGCGACCTTCTGTCTCTGCTCCAGCTTCAACTTCAAATTCACTTTATTGTCAGATAAAAGAGTATAAAAGAGAGGTTGAAATCCTTTTTAGCGTAGGCTACATACAAATTGTAGTTACATTTGAAAAAATAAAATAAAATAAAATAAATAATCTATAAAAAGACATCAAATTGCAATAGCAGCAGATATCAACTATGCAAATGTATGGCAATGGGAGTGTATTCACAGTCCGACTGCATACACTGTACCTAAATGATAGTACCAATGTACTGGGAGCATACAGTATAAGCCAACAGGGCTCAGCACCTATTCAGCAGCCTGCTGGCCTGACTGGGGAAGCTGTCCCGGCTTAGACTGTTCATTTGGCATTTGATACTGCAGCATCGCCTGCCTGACAGTTTGAACAGATTGTTCAATGCTCCTCTTAGCCATGGCTACACCCTGGTTGGCATATTATGTGCCGGAGGGAGGGCATCAATGATGTGCTGGACCGCACGCATCACTCTCCGTAGCGCTCTGCGATTGAGTGCGGTCAGTGGTGGAAAGTAAGTACATATAAGTACTGTATGATTTTGAGGTATTTGTACTTTACTTGAGTGTTTTCAATTTCCAATAGCTTTACTTCTGCTCCACTACATCTAGGATCCAAATATTGTACTTTTACTCAATTACATTTATGAAAACTTTAGTTACTAGTGTTTAGTGTTTTGGATTTTGTGTGTGTGTATATATATATATATATATATATATATATACACACACACACACACACACACACACACACGCACACACACACACACACACACACACACACACACACACACACACACACACACACACACACACACACACACACACACACACACACACACACACACAGCTGTCTCCCTCCCACACTCTCTTGGTTTACATAGGTTGTGGGGACATTACATAGACTTCCATTCATTTCCTGTGGCCTTACCCTAACCTCTATCCCTAAACCTAACCCTAACCCTAACCCGAACCCTAACCCTAACCCTAACCCTAACCCTAAACCTAACCCAAACCGTTGTGGGGACCTACTATTTGGTCCCCACAATGTCTATTTCTCCAATTTTTCCATACTTGTGGGGACATTTGGTCCCCACAAAGTAATACAAAACTGTCCACACACACACACACACACACACACACACACACACACACACACACACACACACACACACACACACACACACACACACACACATTTTGGCCATTTGAAAATAGCTGACAAGCTTGTAGATTGGCTATTTTCAGATCTACAAGCTCACAATAGCAGATCTACAAGTAGATCTGCTATTTTCAAAAGATTTTCAAGCATTTGAAAACTTCAAATAGGACACTTTGCATAACAAGTACTTTCTACTTTTGGTACTTTAAGTCCATTTTGATACCAATATTTTACCAATAACTTTACAAATGTGGGTACTTTTTCCACCACTGAGTGCAGTGTATTTCCCATATATCTCATCAGGATGCTCTCAAAGGTGCTGCTCCTGAGGATGCGAGGGTTCATGCTGTATTTCTTTAGCCACCTGAGGCAGAATATGCATACTGATATAGATAGCTTTATTATCCCAAGGGGGGAAATCAGTCGTCCAGAGGCAGCAAAGCAGTTTAAGGTTGCAAAGGTTACGAAAGTATGAAAAAATAATAAGTACGGTTGGTAGGCCAGCGGGCGCCCCTTGTATTACATTGTTGATGAAACTATGGAAGAACAGATTTTATGTTATTAAAAAATGTTATGTTATCTGACTTACAAACTGTTCACTCCATTGACTCTTTAACCGGTGCCACTCTCTGCCTTTCTTACAATAAGCAAGACCAGGCACGTTTATTTGTATAACACATTATTTGTATGGCGCATTTCAACAACAAGCCAATTTAAAGCGCTTTACATAAAACATGAAGCATTGAGACATTAAAACATTTGAATACAATAAAAAAGAAGGAAGTTCAAATAAAACAGAAAAGTAGAGAATACATTGTAAAATGATTTAAAAGAAATATAAATTCATTGCGCACAAAGAAACGATTGGAGCTTTGATTTAAAAGAACTGTAAACTCTAGAAGGATTTTATTCCGGATAGTGGTTCATAAAAACCTGAATCCTGCCTCTCTGTGTTCCTGGGTGCAGAAAGCAGGGAAAAACCCAAAGCTTGAGCCTATCCCACTCCCTGAGAAGACCTGAGAGACCTGGATCTATCATGATGTATCATTATTTTCCTCAATTGTGTATCTCAATTCAATGGCACAAAGGGTAAGCACAATAAGCTTTAAAGGAGTAGTTCACCCCCAAAATGACTTTTTTTCTATTGATTACTCAGGCCATGGAGAGTAGAGTTCAATAATATTTTTAGTTTTTTGTCACATTCCTAAGACAACATTTTGATTCGAGTAAATTTACCCCCATTGATTCCGGATGGTGACCCGTTTCGAAACGGGTCACCATCCGGAATCAATGGGGGTAAATGTATTGTTATCTCATTTTTGTCTTAGGAATGTGACAAAAACCAAAAAATATTATTGAACTCTACTCTCCATGGCCTGAGTAATCAATAGAAAAAAAAATTTTTTGATGGTGAACTACTCTTTTAAGCTTCAGCTTATGCCTTTTTTTGGTCTGTTTATGTGAATGAAATGATTGAAAGAAATGAAGGAAAACACGTTGTACCATACAAATGACCAAAAATAAACTAACTACTACTATGTAGCGCAAGATCATTTATAGTATTTTGAAATAAATCCTTTTGGTAGATCCACTTTATTAGTATTGGTCCAGGGGCGTCAATTGGGCGTGGCAGGGGTATGCAGCTGCCATACCCTGCAGGGTCCAGGGGGGGAAATAAAAGTTACCTTTAAATATAAATCCATGAATGTCTCTTTGTCTATCTGTTTAGGTTATTATGTTGTTAAATTACAGTAAAATAACTACAAATGCAAAATTTAACAAAATGGTCACTTTAACAAGGTACTAGAATTATATTCTTCACACTTGTATTCTCCCCATCTTGACAATGGTATATTCCCAGGTCAGCTGCACAGGTGCAATTCATTATTGTTAATTGTGGCACATTTATGTACTTCTTAAATGTATCATGCCTGTTGCTAAGGTATGGCAACATGACTGGTGTCTTGGGTTAGCAAGACACCAGTCATGTTGCCATACCTTAGCTTTTTCTGAACTGACGCCACAGTATTAATTGGTCCAACAACATAAGTGCCCATAAGTATTCTGAATCAGCTGCAGTTGTCTGATCGATTTTTCAGGGAGACCTGCAAAGACCCCTTTACAGTAGCCAAGTGTAATGAAGATGAATGTATGGATGTAGGTTTTTCCTAAATCCTGTCGAGGCCTAAATCCTTTAATCCTTGATTCTTAAAGTGATAGTAGGCTACTAGGCTCACATACTGTAGTAATTGTCTTAATGTGGTTGCAGAATGCATGCAGGTCTTAGTCCATGACTACTAAACCAATATATTGGCTTGGGTTTTGGTTTTAACATTTGAAGCTGAGCACTGACTTTTAATCGTTCTTTAATCAGGCTCCAAAAACAATTACCGGTAGTTCTGGGTTTGTTTAATTGGAGAAAATTGTGGCACATCAGATCGTTGATTTGTTAAATGCATTTACTTGGTGTTTGTATTGGACCATTCCCTGATGATATGGTTATGTAAATGTGTGTGTGTGTGTGTGTGTGTGTGTGTGTGTGTGTGTGTGTGTGTGTGTGTGTGTGTGTGTGTGTGTGTGTGTGTGTTTTGAATAATTATGGTAAAAAATAAATATTCTGAGCCCGTGGGAGCATGTAGATGTTGAACAGAAAAAGACCCAGAATTGAGTGTCATTTGTGTCAACACAAACACCCACACATTCATGTTTGCATGTACACACACACGCACGCACGCATGCACACACACACACACACACACACACACACACCCTACATAAAGACCACATGAACGCACACACAACCTGCCTGCTTTGGTGCATCTCCCTGTCTTTGATGCTTATTTTGTCTTTTTAGTAGTTCTTCCAAGATACAGAAGCTGATTTGCACACAAGACCATGTGTTCCCTTACAGACAAAAACACTTAAATATTGATTACTGGTGCTGTTGTCTTTGTTCGGACTACAAGCAGTGCGACTATTAGCTGATCTGTATGCTTAAGGAGGATGTACCCCGTATGCATGCATTGGAGGAGAGGCATTTACTCCATTTGAAAGCTGCTCTTGGAAAATGTTAACAGTTTTGCGATCTAATTTGAAATCTTGAAGTTTTGTTTATTATGCAGAGAAGAGACCCTAACCAAGGATCACAAACCGCAACTTGAAGATAAACACAACAAGGGTAAACTGACAACAATAATATACCTGTATATGTATTCTTTTTAAAGGGAAGAAATGGCACAGAACATTGCATAGTATATACAGTACAGAGTGCACTCAGAAAGATACTATGAAATGTAAGATTATTGAGGGCATTCGTTCCATGTCACATTAGCAATGATATATCATTGGATAACTGAATGAACAGAGCATGAACCCTTACATGCCACAAAGCATTACTGCCACAACATAGGTGTGATAGTGTGCTTTCATCCAACCATCTTATGTATACTTGTGATGTGTTTCATCATCATCTTTATTCTGTGGGCCTTTACGTACCGTATGTCTCTCTCTCTCTGTCTCTCTGTCTCTCTCTCTCTCTCTCTCTCTCTCTCTCTCTCTCTCTCTCTCTCTCTCTCTCTCTCTCTCTCTGCCTGCCTGCCACAAATGCAAAACACATGCACAAAGACCATCATTGACATAACTTTAAACTATACTGCTTGCTGCCAGGGCTGTATTCTCTGGCCCCTGTCAGCCGATGTCAGTGTAGAGTAATTAACATTTATCAAGCTCTGAGTGAGACCTTTCCCCCTACACGGGAAGAATGATGTGTAACCTGCAGTGCTCTTTACTCACCCACTGGACTGCACCCTCAGCCATTACCAGTGACAGGCAGTCAGAGCAAGGACTCAGATCAAGCCTGAACTCTCATCATTGTCCATTAAATATACTGTAGAGTAACTAATGCTAGAAAGAAGCCAATTTGGTGCAGTGACATCCTGTAGCAAAGCCCAATTTGGGTATCTAGTAGGAGATAGGTAGATATGTCATTAAGCTCACAGCTCATAACACACACACACACACACACGCACACGCACAGACGCACGCACACAAACACAGACAGACAGACAGACAGACAGACAGACAGACAGACAGACAGACAGACAGACAGACAGACAGACAGACAGACAGATTGGATATCCAGTGAACCAACGAATGGAGAACACGGATTGAAGGAGCCTTCACCAATGAGTGACAGGCCTGTTTTGGAGGAAATGTTCATCCATTAGCTTCCGTCCTTTTTAACATGTGAACACGCGTTGCCATGGAGCACTGCTGCACTCTAAATAATGATATGATATTAAACTGAGGCGTGAAAGCGATTTCTAGCTGTTTTTCGACGTCATCCTTGCTTTTGCGAAGGCACTCCGTGTGATGGACAGCCATACGGAATTGTAATTGAGAGTTATGTGACTCCTGGCGGCTTCTGTTGCGTCGTTTAATTAAATGACTATAGGCCTATGCACCCGGGGGTGGGACAGAGGATCCGAGCTTTGTCTAAAGAAATGAAAGAAAGTAGATTAATTAGCCATACTCACAAAGGTGTCATTTTTTAGGACAGTGTACCCATTACCTTGTGAATTAAGGTTTGACCTCCCAGTCTGTGAATTATGTTTCCAGACTAATTCCATACAGCTTGGGACGACCAACAGACAGCTTCAATTAAAATGTGAACAATGAATCATTGTCATGAAGTCAATCACAGAGCCATTAAAGGAAACTGTCATTAGCACTTTTACAACATCAGAGATTAGTAGACATTCATCTGTCATTTTGTCACTGTTAGTGTGGGGCGGAAACCTTGTATGTCCAAAACAAAACGGTAACTTTTCAGGAAATTTAAAATGTTATGTGTGTTCTAATGGCAGGGCCGTCGTACATATTTTTGGGAGGGGGGTCAATATCAAAGACCTGGGCCCCCCTCCACGTGGGCCCCCCTCGGTTTTCCGCCCACGCACAAAAAATACGGCTGAAAAATACGGGTTTTTCACGGGAAATTATTCATTTTTAAAGTAAAAAAAATGTTAAAAACAGTTCTACATGGCGGCAGAACCGTTTAGGCTTAATATAATAGGGTTTATGTAAAGTATGATGTCTCAATCTTACCTTGGGAGAAAGTTCTTTCACAGTCACTCAAATCTTTCCTACACAAGCTAGACTGCTCCCGAGTCCCGTTTAACGGGGGCCCCCTCACCGCAGGGCCCCCCCTTTCCGGGAGGGGGGGACAACAGCAACCCTTTGCCCCCCCCCCCCCCCCCCTGTCTAATGGATCCAATGTAGTTATTATTTGTCATTGGTTAAATATGAAAAAAAGAAAAAAGAAAACATACATGAATACTCTACACCAGGGGTCTTCAACAGGGTCTCCGGGACCCCTAGGGGGCCTCAGAGTTACTACAGGGGGGCCGCCAAATCTTTGTGTGATAGAATCATGGTTTTTACATTATCCACTTGAACCCTAGTATCCCCATTCTGAGTGGAACATTAGCCAAAAATAGCAGATCTTCAAGCTTACAACGCCTCGCAGCGCGAGGTGTTGTAGATTGGCTTGTAGATCAGCTATTTCTGGCAAAGAGGTTTGTAGAGGGAGAAGAAGAGCAGACTAAGAATTTGACTGTTCAAGTGGTTAAATGTCTGAAAATACACATTACTCCAACATGATGACATGCTGTCAAACAGGTCTAAGCCGTCTGAGAAATCCATGAACATTTTTAATCTGCAACACAATTTTATACAATAGTGGGGGACCCTGCTTCATCTCTCTCTCAGCTAAGGGGCCCTTGGCCTGAAAATGTTGAAGACCCCTGCTCTACACACAATTATTAATCAAGTTTCAGTCACATAGCGACCATCATCATGATCCAGTGAAGGTCCCTATAGGTGACCAAAACGTTGATTAATAAAGCATAGAAAAGTGTGTGTGGGAATAGGATTTAGTATTCATTTAGTATTTAGTATTCACAAGGGGATTTACTCACAGCACCAAAACATTTTTGAGAGTGTGCGCATGTTGATCTCTACTTAAATATTTCTAATAACCACAGACAGGCGTAAGCCACTTTCAACCCGGCATCCCCATTTTGGGCATAACATTTGAGCATAACATTTTCAATTGAAAAAGAAGAAGGACGTGCACATCCACACCACTAAATCGTTCAGGTACTGCAAACAGTACGAAAGAAACAAAAACAATATGCTTGCACACTGTTGTGCTCCATTTTAGAAACATATTTATTGCATCTACTAAATGCTGTGACATTTTCAAACCCACAGACAGACTTAAACACTTTCAACCTGGCATCCCTATTCTTGGTATATCCTTATAGGTAGACTTTTTCAAAAATAGTGAAAATGTATTCTTTGTCCCCGTCAATTTTGCAGGACAGGGACATGATGGGGTATTAAACATGGATTGGAGATACATGGTTTCTGTCCAACAGTGATGATGCATTAGCATTCTTGGCACATCAGAAACACATGGACGATGTCTCTCAACTAAGCGGAGGGGACAGCTACCTGGCATGTTTTTTAATAAGCTGACAATATTGTTCCTTCAAGAGGCAGTGCTTGTTCTTTTTTTAATTATGAATAACTACTTTGACAGAAATTCATTTCACTTTGCCTTGATATGTAATCATCACCGAGTAATGGGTAGCCTAATGAACAAAAGGGGTTACTGTACATTCGCAATATGTCCGCCTTAAAGCTATACTGTGTAAGTTGCTCAACTAGTGGTCAGTAGCGGTATTGCTTTTTTCGGCCGTTTTTCGGCCGGAGTCGTCGCGGACCACCGCCGCGGACCACCGGAGCGGCGCCGCAAACCACCGCGACCGATAGTAATCCGTGGAGGGGTAGAACGCATGGTAGAACGTAATTTTCTGGCCAGGATTTGTGGATTAAGAGGTTAAAATCCTTCACCATGGTAAACACTGTAGCCAAGCGGAGGCGCTTCCTGGAGACCAGAGCAGATAAGCTGTGATTGGCCGGTAGTGTACCATGTGTGCATGATCGGCGATGTGATTGGGCAACGTATACACAACGTATACAGATGATGCAGATTACGTCATTTTGGCGCGAAATCCCGCCCCTGTCACTGCTAAGAAGAAAACATATAAAGAGAAGGCTTCAGAAGCTGAAAATAACGGAGTGGGTGTTCTAAAACTTTAGCGATTTAACAGTTAGGACAATTTTAAGATTTGTTTTATAAAAAAAGTTACATGGTACAACTTTAATGTTCATTATTATCCTCATAATATGGCTAAAAATCGATTCATAATTTGAGTTAGAGTTAGAATTAGTTGGAACTGTTTGGATATCAACATAAACTCTATAGCCTTCTTAAGATTATAGTTATAATTTAGTCAAAGCTGGACTGACCAGAGCTGTATATTTTCATGTTTTAATACAGCTACTTTATGATTACTGTATTAAGCAAGCTTATTATGGCCACACAAAGCAGCTTGCTGTATGTGAAAACTCAATACAAATTTGATTAAAAAGAAAGCTTATTATCTTAAACGGTTACACTTTCATTGCAACATCAAAAGAAAAGTGCGCTCCTCAGAGCGCAGGTCTCTGCCAGGCCGGGTTGCCTATCTGGGGCCCACAAATTGTGGAAGACAGCCAATCAGAATGGAATTTGAAAAGTGATACATCTTGATCAGAGATAACTTCAGAGACAACGTGAATAGATTTGTGTTGAGTTTTGGCCAAGACTTGTAGTAACCGTAAAAAAGTGTTTTGAAAAGCGAAATGGTGGAAGATCTAGTCTGGTACAAATGGCAAAAACAGTGTATCCAGTGTCCGGCCTGGTGGGGATAACAAAGGCACAGTAGTGGTTTGCTATCAAGAAATAACAGTCTTCAGAATTCCATGGGTCATGTATAGTTAATCGGTATAAACTGGGACTTTTGGTGAAGTGAGCGAAGGCTACCAGTTCTCTTCTCCAAGGCATCCATGGCAATTAGTATGTGTTCAGTTGACCACTGGTACCTGACATACTACCTTAGTATCTCTGCACCTCTGCACCACCAAATAACAGCTACCCACACAGCAACCCCTTGTCCTCAGCCTTGAATAAGTGGGATAGACAGCAACAGATTGCATTGCAGCCCCAGTGCTCACTAAATGGCCTCCTTGAACCACATTGAGAGCAACAGTAACACTGATAGAATGTGCCTGTTACCTCCAATGCAATTGCTTGAATTTGCACAAATGAATTCAATTATTTTTTCAATTACTTCTCAGTTTCAGTAGTTTACTGTCAATATTCCAGGATGACCTCCCACTTGGGTAATGACGCCCCCTGGCGATCATTCAGAGAAACTACTTCAGCTCCCGTACTAACGTAGGTAGGAAGGGCCTGTCACTCAAACCGGAGTGACCCGCCTCCAGGCTATATAAGCCCCCGGAGGCGGAAGTAACATCCTCTTTTCACTCTCTGCGATATCACATTCAGATAAGTTGAAACTCAGCCTTTGTATTATTATTCTTCGCGCATTAGCCTAAAGCGGTGGCATTGGAGTCGCCCACCGGCGAGTGTTGAATTAACCCGTACTTAAGAATACTTATTCTTGTTCCGTCCTAAATCGACGGTTATTTCCTTTTATAACAAAGGATTATTATTGCTTGTTCAGGCCTCCGCCGAAGCAAGCGTGGCATAGCATTAGCCGTTAGCTTGTTAGCTCGTCTGCTATTTGTTAACGTTAGCTACACTGCTTACCGCTTGTTCAGGCCCTGCCCGAATCAAGCGTGGCCTAGCCTTAGCCGTTAGCTTGTTAGCTCGTCTGCTTCTGGTTAACTCTATCTACAGTGCTTCGCCATGGATCCTCTGGCCTTCCTGCCGAGGCAATGTCCAGGCTGTCCAGGACTCATCGACGGACAGGATCTTCACCCTCTCTGTGTCGGCTGCATGGGCGTTGCACACGCCTTCTCTGCACTGAGTCCTCAGGGGAGAGCAGGACCTTTCTGTGACTACTGCGTGGCCTACGACCACGATGTACTGATACACCGGTTCTACCTAGCCAGGGCAGGCCTCGGGGCCTGCGCTCCACCAGGTGGGTCCACTGCTCTCAACCCCACAGCCCAGTCTTTCCTTCCCCAGGCGGCCCGCACCGTTGGTCAAGGTGCGGCGCTGCCTTCTGGAGATCCGCTTGGCAAACAGCGCGCCATTCCAAGTCAAGATGGCGCCGTGCTACATGAGACACCGCCTGCCGCGCAACCGACCGCAGCTAGCTCCACTGTCACTGGAGCTGGCGGGTCTGGTGAAGTCGCCGCTAAGAAGGCGACCAAGAAGGCTAACATCCCTCCGGTAGCCTTTTCCCCTTCGGGCGCGGTGCCCAAAAAGAAACGCTCGGATGTGACCGTCGGGGACGTTCCCCTCGACGTGAGCATCACCAAAACAGTCCAGACTTTCAGGCGAGAGTCGGACCTGAGCTCCTGTCAGAGCGAGGGTTCTGGTTCTGAATACTCTGGATACACGGCCGAGGAGGAGGAGGACTCCGTCGAGGACGAGGGTTCTCGACTCACGGTCACTGTGAAAGGTAATGCCCCTGCGGCTCCAGCACGTCAACTGGACGCCGCAGGGAGCTCCCAGGCCTCCTCAGGCACCACTGCCCCTCCACCCGCCAGTCAAGCGAGTGAAGCGGGAGCAGAGGACGTCGATTCTGCAGCAGAAATGCTGGATCATCTCACAGTCTACATGAGAGCTCTGGCCAGAGTTGGAGAGGAGTTGCCACCTCCTCTCCCCTCTGAAGAGGCCGAGGATGATGACGAAATGCCCGGGCAGGAGCCTTCGGTTCCCGCCCCGTATGTCCTCTCCAGGCTGCCGCTGGTGAAAGGTTTCACCAAGGCCCTCCATTCCTCATGGAAGACACATAAAGACCCCAGGAAGCTGCCTTTTTCTGTGTTGGATTTGGTGGGCGGTGCGGAGGCAGGCATGTCCACCTGCCCTAACCTGGACCACCTGTTGGCACAATCTTTTCTGAGTTCCGTCAGACCCCAGTACAAAGATGTAGGCACGGCTAAAAACGGGCCGTTTGTTGGCCCCGTCGGCACCAACCCGCCGGGGTTCACTGTCCTGGAGGACAAGCTGCAGTCGGACAGGGCTCGTAACGCCTACCGGTCCGCTGCTCTGGCCGCTAAGGACCTGAATCTGATCCAGCTCTTGCTCGCTTCCACCAAGGACCTGGTCAAAGGTCTGCCCACGGGGGAGCACACAGCTGAACTGAACACTCTATTTGACATCATGCTGAAGGTCAATTGGCATGCGGTTAAGTGGATGGGCAGGTCCATGGACTACAACCTCCAGTCTGAGAGAGCCCGCTGGCTCGACTATGTCGACCTCGAGCCTAAGAGGGACGTGGGCGAGAAGCCTCTAGGTCCTCGCGGGGAGATGTACAAGTCTCTCATAAACATGGAGAACAGTCCCACCACCCTCATGGGTGGGGGCTTGGAGCTGCTGCAGGGTAGAGTTACCTTCTTCAAGGCGGCTAAGGACATCGTCGAGTCCACCACAGTGCCACAGGATGAACCGCAGCAAGCTAGGAGGGCGTCCCGCTCCTCCCGCGCCAAGGAAAGGGGCCGCTCTGCTTCTTTTAAGAAGCACTCGTCTTCCTCCAGGGGAGCCTCTGCAGCCAGGGCGCCTGACAGGCCCCGCAGCAAGGCGGTGGTTCCCGAGCGCGCTCAGCCGCGCCGCCCGTCCAAGGATGGCAGGCAGCAGTCTTCATACCGCGGTGGCCGCGGTAGGGGACAGCGCAAATGACACTCTGAAGAGGGGGATTGTGCTGGGGCGGGGGTCCGAGGTGTCTCTCGGTCCCCCTCCCCCCAAACGAGGGCGTTTTTCGGTACCCCGTGTCGGGGAAATGAAAATGTTGATTTTGATGCCTCCTGTGTCGACAATAAACATGTTGAAAGAGCAAAGTCTGTCTCTGTCCAACTCTCTCGCACTAGCACAGACGACCCCATCGTGCATGCCTCCTGTAGTAATGATGAAGTCCTGTCAGGACTCGATAATCAATCACAGGTTTTATCAGAAACCAGTAATGTTAATGTCAAACAATTATGTGGTTCCTCAAGCGCGCGAGTGGGATATCCCTCGCGGCGACAATATGAATCCTTTATGCATGCCTCCTGTAAGAATGATGGAGTCCCGTCAGGACTCTTTAATCAGTCAGAGGTTTTATCAGCAACCAGTAATGTTAACGTCAAACAATTATATGGTTCCTCATGCGCGCGAGTGGATTTTCCCTCGCGTGAGCGATGCTATGAATTTAACCTTGAGTCAGAAATTCTGTCGGCCTACTATGAGCCCGGGTCAAGGGACAAGCATAAAGGCCTTAGAGCAGGTATTAAACGTAAAAGTTCCTCTCCTGTCAGGGGAGAATGCTTTAGTTGTGGGCGAGTCTGTTTATCAGTCGAATCGCTTTGCTCTTCCTGTCGCTCTATCGAGCGAAAACCGAACGCTTCCGGTTTCACCGGATACGGATTCGCTAGCTCCCCGCTTCCGGTCCGGCCGCAAAAGAGCTCCGCTAGTCAAGCGGTACAATCAGAAGGTGTTCCCACCTTGCGGCCTATTGAACCCCTGCGCTCCGCATCCGGGTGTTCCGGATACGGATACGCAGGTTCCCCACTTCCGGTCCCGCCGCAAAATAGCTCCGCTAGTCAAGCGGTACAACCAGAAGGTGTTTCCGCCATGCGGCCTATTGAACCCTTGCGCTCCGCATCCGGTCGTTCCGGATACGGATACGCAGGTTCCCCACTTCCGGTCCGGCCGCCAAAAAGCTCCGCCGTCACGGAAGCACAGTGGTGGGGTTTCTCTCGCTCAAAACACGCTAGCACGCTGTGCGCGCCAGTGGAAGTTATGCACCCCGAGCCATTGGGTATTTCGAACGATAACCAGGGGTTACAGGTTACAGTTCGCAGATATACCCCCGCTTTCGAGCAGGGTTATTCATACCAGAGCACGTGGTTTAAAAGCAAGTCTTTTGAGAGAAGAGATCAGCTCATTGCTAAGCAAGGGTGCTATAGTGGAGCTGGACAGGACCCAATCCCGCATGGGATTTTGGAGCCGTTATTTCCTGGTGCCCAAAAAGGGGGGGGGGCTACGTCCCATCCTGGACCTAAAGGCACTAAACGTGTACCTGAAGAAATACGTTTTCAGGATGCTAACAGTACCCACCATGTTACGGTCGGTCAGGCAAGGGGATTTCCACTGTTCAGTGGATCTGAAGGATGCTTATCAGCACGTCCAGATTTATCCCCCACACAGGAAATTCCTTCGGTTCGCCTTCGAGGGTCGCCTGTACGAGTATACAGTACTCCCTTTCGGTCTGTCACTGAGCCCGAGGGTTTTCGTGAAAGTGACCGAAGCAGCCATCGCCCCGCTGAGACAGCAGGGCGTCAGGTTGGCGACGTACATCGACGATTGGATGATTTCAGCGAGCTCCGCCCACGAAGTGGCGCGTCACACACAAGTGGTTTTGGCTCACCTGAAGGCCTTAGGTTTCATAGTCAACCACGGCAAGAGCATGCTGACTCCAGCAAGTCGTCTTACATTCATTGGGGTCCTTCTGGACTCATCCGACATGTCGGCCCGTCTCTCAGAGGAGAGGGTGGACAGGTTTCGGGAATGTCTCGACTCCTTTCAAGTGGGCCAGGAGGTCACTTACAGGAGTTGCATGGTACTGACGGGAATGATGGCTTCCGCAGTACATCTGTTGCGTTTGGGCAGGTTTCATATGAGACCTTTTCAAAGATGGATGTTATCCCTCGGGATCCCGCCCTCCTTGAAGTACAAGAAGGTTACGGTTTCCCCTTCCTGCGCGATCGCCCTGTCTCCGTGGCTGGTGGAGGGGTTCCTCACCAGCGGAGTCTCGATTGGCGAGGTGGTTTCCCGCAAGTCGATCACGACAGACGCCAGTCTCAGTGGATGGGGAGCCACTTTCGAGGGGCGCACAGCGCAGGGGCTTTGGCCTCTGGAGATGAGGGGTCGTCACATCAACTATTTGGAGTTGATGGCTATACTCCTGGCGCTCAAGCATTTCGAGCCTTGGATTTTGCATTGTCACGTCCTGGTCAGGACAGACAATACGACGGCCATGTTTTATGTCAACAAACAGGGGGGCCTGTCGTCGTTGCCACTGGACCGTCTGGCTCGAGAATTGACGGTTTGGTGCTTGTCGCGCCTCAAGTCGATCAGGGCCTTACACGTCCCAGGTCTCCTCAACAGCGGAGCAGATCTCCTGTCCAGGGGAGGTCCTCGCTACGAGGATTGGTCTCTCCACCCCAGGGTGGCGAGCCAGATTTTTCGCAAGTTCGGTCAGCCAGTGGCGGACCTGTTTGCGTCAGCGGAGAATACGAAGTGTCCGTTGTTCTTCGCGGTGAAGGGCAGTCCTCCCTTGGGGTTGGACGCCTTAGCGCACACGTGGCCGAGAGGTCTACTGTACGCGTTTCCCCCCTTCGACTTAATCCGACCCACTCTGGAGAGAGTCAGGAGGTTCGGTCTGGAGATGCTCCTGGTGGCTCCCTACAAGGGCACGTGGAGATCGGCGATCGCCCCTCTCCTTTGCGAACCGGGTTGGCAGCTGCCTCAGTGCAGGGACCTGTTGAGTCAGGCCAGGGGGGAGATCTTCCACCAAGACCTGCAGGTCCTAGACCTGTGGGTTTGGCACGTGAAAGGTTAAACCTGCTGGCAGCCGGTTTTTTCTTCTGAAGTGGTTGCTACCATTCAGAGTGCTAAGGCGCCCTCTACGAGGGCGTCTTATGATGGAAGGTGGAATGCCTTTGAGGACTGGTGTGAGTCGCGTGTTCCACCTGTGGTGGCTCATGTGGCGTCAGCCCAGGAAATTCTGGAATTTATGCAGAACCGCTTGAGAAGTGGTCTAGCATTTTCTACCCTTAGGGGGTATTTGGCGGCTATTAATGCCTGTCACCTGGGGGTGGCGGGCAAGGCACCTTCTAAAGTCCCGGAGGTCATCAAGTTCATGCAAGGAGTTGAACGTTTGAGGCCGGTGACTAGGTCTTTGTTCCCAGTTTGGGATCTGCAGGTGGTTCTAGGGGGCCTATGTCGGGCTCCCTTTGAGCCGCTTGTAGGGATGCCTTTGAAACTTTTGAGTTTCAAGACGGCTCTTTTGCTGGCTTTGGCCACGGCTAAAAGAGTTGGTGACCTGCAAGCTCTCTCGGTGTCTGCGGAGTGCATGCAGTTTATGAACAATGATCTCAAGGTGTTGCTCAAGCCTCATCTTAAGTTTGTTCCTAAGAACATGGTGGTTCCTAAGGAGCCTGTTGTTCTTCTGGCTTTTCATCCTCCTCCGTTTGTCTCGGTGGAGGATGAACGGCTGAATTGCCTTTGTCCTGTCAGGGCATTGAAGGCCTACTGTGACAGGACTGCTGGTTCCAGAGCTTCTTCTCAGCTCTTTGTAGAAATGGGCAATGTTCTTGTCAGAAAGCCGGTGTCTAGACCCACTCTTTCGAGGTGGATTGTGGATGCTATTAGGCTGGCTTACTCTAGTGCGGGTGTGGAAGTGCCGGCGGCACTTAAAGCCCATAGCACTAGGGGTGTGGCTACTTCGTGGGCACTGGCAAAGGGAGTCTCCGTTCAGGAGATTTGTGTTTCGGCGAATTGGTCTTCGCCTTCTACCTTTGCAGCCTACTATCACCTGGATATCGAATCCTCTTCGTTAGCGCATTCGGTTCTGGGTGCAGTTGCCTCCTCTACGTCATAGAGGAGTCGGATCTTCCCCTCCCACAGGTGGGCATGTAGCCACCTGGGGTACTTTGGGGGGACCCTGTGTTTTCCTTATATAGTGTGTCTTACTTATAAGGCGGACTTGTCCTTTTCATTTAGTTGAATGAGGCGGACTTCGGTCTGTCAGGGTCTCTCTTTATTTTCTCATGCCTTCACACCCAGGTCCGGTGGGCCTGGGACCTTCTGGGTGATGGGTCACGCCCGTTTGGGCTGTGCTCACCCGTATGAGGGGTGTGTGGGGGTATGAGAGTAGGTTGTGGCTTAGAGGGGAGTTTAAGAATCCCAAGTGGGAGGTCATCCTGGAATATTGACAGTAAACGGTAGGTTCCGTACGGAACCATTGTTTACTTAGATATGGAAGGATGACCTCCCACGTAATGCCCCTCTGTTTCACTGAATGTGGCAGAGAGTGGTATTAAGAGGATGTTACTTCCGCCTCCGGGGGCTTATATAGCCTGGAGGCGGGTCACTCCGGTTTGAGTGACAGGCCCTTCCTACCTACGTTAGTACGGGAGCTGAAGTAGTTTCTCTGAATGATCGCCAGGGGGCGTCATTACCCAAGTGGGAGGTCATCCTTCCATATCTAAGTAAACAATGGTTCCGTACGGAACCTACCGTTCTTTTGGTAAAAGCACTGGTTAGAAGGACTAGGTTTTTGATTAGAATCTCTACCAAGCTCTGAACTCTAACCAGCTCAGTGACTTTGTGGTGTCTGCCCAGCAGATTGGAAGGTCGTCAGGTCGGGGTTCAATTCAGTTCTACCAAAGACTATGAAATGGGACCCATCAGTGCCTCGCTGCTTGGCACTCATTATCAATGGTTGGATTGGGGGTACAGTAAGTCCCTGTGACATACTAGCATCATCCAGCGGATGTATTATGGCTGGGGGATGTACTTCTACTTCATGCCACAGAAACAGGATAGGCTCTATGTCCAGGATAGGGTCTCCATGTGGCCCTATGGGAAAAGTGTATTACTTACTACTACTACTACTAGCATGCAGATACGGCAATCGAGTATAATGTTTTTTTTTTTTTTCTCTCCTTTTTTTCATAGAGAAAGATTTGTCTTCTTTTGTAGTATGCTGCCTGGGTTAGTCACACCAACATTGCAATTTGTTAAATGATTGCTATGTCGATTTAGAGGCAAGTCTATTGTAAACTGCCTACAGTCCACAGTCGTTACAATTGGCTTTTTGTTTTTACAGCTTGGCAACAAGCTGTCAGTAAACAGACTCAACTAGCCGTCACTTTCTCCCTTTCCTTTTAGTTGACCTTCATCCATCCATCCATCTTCAACCGCTTATCCGGAATCGGGTCGTGGGGGTAAGAGTTCCAACTGAGACTTCCAGATTTCCTTATCCCGAGCAACTTCCTCCACTCCCTCAGGGAGTATACCGAGGCGTTCCCAAGCCAGTTTGGCGATATAATCCTTCCATCTGGTCTTTGGTTTTCCACGGGGTCTCCTCCCAGTGGGACGTGCATCGAGGACCTTCCTAGGAGGGCGCTCGGGGGGCATCCGTACTAGATGTCCGAACCACCTAAGCTGACTCCTTTCCAAGTGTAGGAGCAGCGGTTCTCTCTCGGGTGACTGAACTTCTCACCCTATCTATCTCTAAGGGAGATACCAGCTACCCGTCTGAGGAAACCCATTTCGTCCGCTTGCACCCGCGACCTTACTGTATACTTTCGGTCATGACCCACACTTCATGACCATAGGTGAAAGTAGGAACGAAGATTGCTCGGTAGACAGAGAGCTTTGCCTTCCGGCTCAACTCTTTTTTCTTCTTCACCACAGTGCGAATTAGCGACTGCAAAACCGCTCCTGCTGCTCCGATTCTCCGGCTGATCTCCTTCTCCGTCTTCCCCTTTCTCTCATTCATGAACCAGACCCCGAGATACTTAACTCCTTCACCTGGAGTAAAGCCTCATTCCCCACTTGGACTGCACAATCCATCGGTTTCCTGCTGAGAACCATGGCCTCAGATTTAGAGATGCTAATCCTCATTCCGGCTGCCGCACATTCTACTGCGAACCTATCCAGTGAGAGCTGAAGGTCTCGGACCGATGGCGCCATTAGGACCACATCATCCGCAAAAAGCAATGAAGATATTTCTAGCACTTAAAGGACAACTTTATTTTTTTTACAACAAGGGTTCATATTTTATATTGTAAGAATATAAAAGATGAGTGTTAAAATTATTTCATTTACTTCTTTCTATTGTTTTAGAGATTCTTATTTCAGTGTTTGGGGGCATGCGTACAAGGGCCCATGGAAATCTCGAAAGTGTTGTCATAAATATCGTAGTGTTTTGACAATTAGTTGGGGGCCCCCCTTCACGGGTCTAAAACAGCCGGATGGATCTTTGAACGGTGGAGGTACACGTCGCCACCACAGGATGACCTGTCAGTGTTTACCCAGCAGGCCTTGGGTGTGTCAGAGTGACATATGAAGGCGCTTAACCCCTGTTAGCTCTGGAAGGGAGGGGTGTGAGGCCAGGGTAGCCAAGGGGTGTCGAAATGCAGGCCCAGCATGTTTGTAATGAGGAGAGGAGGACGGGACGCACTGCAGCAGTGCATAAAGGGGGAAAAAAAGGAAAGGAGCTCTATCGCACATTAAGTCCCGAATGTTTTACAGGGGGTAATAAAGATCCTAGCTGGCTAATCACATTCACTAGGCACCCACTATCCTTCAAGCACTTACCATCGAGGACTAGCAAGGAGCTTTTTATTTTAAACAATAGCAAAACCCCTTTTTTTGTGGTGGGGTTGGGGGGCACAGAGGGAATAGAATTAGGTTTATTGGTGTGTTATTGCAGCATTATCTAAATGTGTGTTTTTCATCTCTTTTAACTCTAAATAAGCTTGGGAACAAGTCTGCTTGATCCGTGGAAGATTAGAACTGTAAAATGTGTGCTTTTAATCATTTTGAAAGCTTACTTTGTGATGATCCTACAGTCTACAGAAGCAAAGATGCTGTTGAATAGCTAGCAAGAAGTAAGAAGATGTGTTTTGATTGAAATTGTCAAGATAAGCGAGGAAAACATGAGAAGTATTTTGCACAATTTGTGTGATTTGATTGATCAAAGTTGGGTTGTGCCATATGATTGGCATTGAGAAAGGACTATAGCATGGTTAGTTAAATTATTGATTTGCCTGCTATAGACGGCCCACACTACAGGACTTTGACAAATGTAATTCGTGATGTGATGCTGCATCTGTGCAGGCTAGCAGCTGTCAAAAGCAGGTAACTTATTGTCTGGCTCTGTGTCAGGGATGCCACATAAGACAATGCATGAATGAGTCCAATATATAAAGTGTGATGTCTCAAGCACATGAAACACGTCTCATCAGGAGAGGCTCCAATAGGTAGACATGTGTCTGTGTGCATGCGTGCGTGCGTGTGTGTGTGCGTGCGTGCGTGCGTGCGTGCGTGCATCAGAAACAGGTGTGCGGTGAAAGAGAAAAAGAGGAGCGCATCTCATGGCCAGTGGAAATAGTATTGAATGTAATTTTTGTAATTTGAACTAACTTGATCCTCACTTCGTAAAACTTTGTAAAAGGCATTGAGCTCTATAATCCGCAAAGCACTGAGCACAGGGATATGAAACCCATTTGACTATCGTGAGTCGTTCACAAAAACCTCATTGACATATGACTGCACTTTTGAGGCCTAATTAAATTCATAACACTAGTTATTTCTGAATAACCAAATCAAGAATAAATTGTGTTTTACCCAAATGAATGAAAACTGTATAAACTAAATAACATGACGTTTTCTTTTTGAAGAAAATAAAAGTAATCAGAAATGTTCAAGAAAAGAAAAAGAAGAAAAAAATGGAAAGTCATCTCCTTTCCAATTGATCATTCCAATCTCTGTCCAATCGATGGATATAAACCCTCATAATTCCCCAAAGTGCCTTACGGACGTCACCACACATACCGGTACATCTGTCTCTATCTCACTCTCTCCCTGTGTCTTCCATGCACGCACACGCACACGCACACGCACACGCACACGCACACACACACACACACACACACACACACACACACACACACACACACACACACACACACACCTACACATACACATTCAGTTCTGACGGAATCCATGGCTTAGCCGGACTGGAGCCACCAAATCCATCATCTCTCTCCGGCCCGGACACTGCGGCTGTCTGATCAATGATAGCACTAATAATAACCGCCACACTGTCACCTCCGTCTTGTCATCCCAACTGGCACAGCCAGGGGCAGCTATAGCTCTCTCCAGATTGTCTACTCCGATTAGAACTCCATTAGAGAAACTATTTACACACCGTTCCCTCCCTCTGGCTTTGTTTGCCCATCAAAAGACCAGTGGAGGCCCAGAGGGCATTATGACCTTTCACAAAGTGAGGAATAGCTGTTTTACATATGACATAGGCATCAAATAAAACTGTAACTCAAGATTCGAGATTTAGCTTGTTACATCTCATATAAAGGTACATGAGAGTAGGAATTAGTGGTTGTGACATTTCATCAACATGACAATAAAACATTTCACATGTTGTATTGCACAGTCCATCATTCAGGCTCATCACTCATCACTATACACTATCGGTTTTGTAAAGTATATAGCCTTACAGTTGATATCATGCACAAGAGATGGTGACTCAATACACGCTACTTTTATATTTGCTGGGTTTTTTGTAAATCATGCCACATTAACCAACCATGCAGATGAAACTGTGATGTTTATACCGGCTGCTAACTGATGCTATTTTATACATGCTGTTCTTTTCTTTCCTTCTTTGAAAAGATCACCAGAACTCATTTGGTGCTTTTAGGATCTCTTATTTATTACATAGCAGCAGCAGATCACTCACGGACGTTTCGGGCCAACGGCCTTCCTCAGCGCAAATGATTCACGCCGAGGAAGAGCCTGAGTGATCTGTTGCTGTAGCTACAGTACATAATAAATAACAGGAGATCCTGAAAGGGCCGAGTGAGTGCTGGTGATCGTTTCAATCAGGGGCGTCACAAGGGGTAGGAAAGTGGGACTGAGTTACTGGGGCCCAAGGTGGAGGGGAACCTAATAACTTTATCCATTGAAAAATAGCAGATATACAAGCTCACAGCGCGGCACCGAGTGCCGCGCTGCGAGCTTGTAGATCTGCTATTTTTGAAAAGTTGTGAAAATGCGTGAAAATCTTTGGATATATGTATTTTTTCAGCGAACATTTCTAACTAAAATTTTGCTTCTGGGGGTCCCTGGAACTAAATATTTTGAGATCGGGGTCTGTGGCCAAATACATATCATCTTGGGGGTCCTTGACATAGGTTTCTTGCACACATTTTCACGATTTTTCAAAAATAGCAGATATGCAAGCTCGCAGCGCGGCACTCGGTGCCGCGCTGTGAGCTTGTATAATCTGCTATTTTTCAATAGTTAACATTCATGGGGGGCCCGCAGTGAATCCTTGTACCCAGGGCCCAGAATTTGGTGTGACGCCCCTGGTTTCAATGATACTGTTTCTGCCACAACCGTGCACCGATACACGTGGCCTGTGAACTATTCAACAGACAAGTGCTCACCTTTCTCTTTTTCATCTTTTCTTTTCTTTAACCACTTCACTTTAACTGTAAGTTGCGGTACGCAGTATGTCTAGAGTCCTGGCATCAACATGGATCTGTCCCATTTAGCGCCACCATCAGGCCGATTTTTTCAAACACATTTTTGGACACTGCTCCTACAGATTTTGCCCTAAAATCATGCAAAGCGGTGTATACATGTGACCTGACGGTCGCTTTAATAGCTCCCGATTAGGGACTCTTACTGCTATTTCTTTGATTGATTTGACTTTATTGAACTTTGTATTTTGACTGTGCTTTTATCCTACTTGTTCTGTGCTCTTCCTTTCAAAATGTTCTCTTTCCCTATTCTAACTCGCCCTGTAACTGTGAAAAATAATTTCACTTTTAAACCTGTAATCATGTAATGTGACAATTATGTTTATTATAATTCTGAAACAATCAAGTAACAATAGTAATAATAGTAATTAAAAATAACGGTATAATTAGCCTTATAATAGGCCTAATTATAAATGTAGTCGCGTGTGTGTGTGTGTGTGTGTGTGTGTGTGTGTGTGTGTGTGTGTGTGTGTGTGTGTGTGTGTGTGTGTGTGTGTGTGTGTGAGTGTGTGTGTGGATTTTCTTTTGTGGGTTTGAGCGAATGTCTGTGCATGTGCGCATGCCACTTGAGGGTAATTATACAATACAACAAAAACAAAGCATTTAAAAATGTGTTTGTTTATTTAGATCCCCATTAGCTATTGTACTGTAACAGTAGCTCTGCCAACATTGACTATTGTTCATAATCCTGGTTGCCTGGTGTACGGAACCAGCTGTCCTGGGCTTTGAGGCTGCGGTACCGCTTGCCAGACAGTATAGCAAGCTGAATCAATCATGGTTGGGGTGGTAATTCAGGCTTTTGCAAATCCCGCCCCATTCTGCCCTGTTACTATGGTGGGACATTAACCCTGGGCAGATTGTTTTTATAGTGGCAGTGAATGGGATTTTTTTTTTTCATAGCCTCATTATTGCAATTTAAAGTACCAAAGGAAAAACATCTAGGTGATATTAATAAAAAGGGAAGAAAAAGGTACAGTAGTTACATTGCAAAACAGGGGGTTTCCCCAAAAATATATGTTTTAATTTGTTTAATCCCAGTGGGACAGAATCACTATTGCAGATTCTTTTATAGTGGAAGTGGATGGGATTTTTTTTTTTTCATAGCCTCATTACAGCTATATAAAGTACCAAAAAAAACACATCTACGTGATATTAATAAAAAGGGAAGAAAAAGGTACAGTAATTACATAGCAAAACAGTAATTTCCCCCCGAAAATATATGTTTTAATTAGTTTAATCCTCTGGATCAGAGAGAGAATAGAAATAGAAAAAGAAAGCGCATTGCATCTTGGGTAGGAAGAGGAGAACTATAATCTGTTCTCCTCACATAATAGGCTGGCTTTTCGTAATTCTGCCCATTTAAAATATATGTACCCAATCGTAACTCTTAGTTACATTGATAAGGTCCATGTGAACTAGTTTGTTGAAGCTTATTCATTATATTGAGCGAAATCGCGGCCGTAAATCGCGGCCGTACCAGACGCATGCGCGCAGTGCGGACTGTTCTTGAAAGCCTGAAGCAACATTCTCCACTGCACAAACTCCACCCCCGATAGCAAAAAGTGAATGGTTTTTTCTGGTTGGCCAGTCAGGGAGTCTCAGTAACCAATCAGAAGGCTGACAAACGGTGAATTCACCCTTTGTTAGCCTCCTGGTTGGTCCCTAACTGACCAACCAGCAGGCTCTATCTGCCTTGTCCCGCCCTGGTTCCGCCTTTTTTGCCAGACCCATGAAATGGGTAGGCCTACATAAGCAAATGTCTGTCCGGGTTTTCTATATAAAGGGTATATATGATGATGACATGATGATGACATGCCTACAAAAGGCATGATGTCATAAATGATGATGACAGACAGGGGGTCTGGCACAACCAGGTTGACCTGGTCTAGTTTATGTTGAATTAGCTAAAACATAATTTTTGGAGAAATAAAAACATTCAAAAACATGCTGATTCACTATGCTGCCACTGAGCAGCTCCAATTGACTGAAACAAAGTTTGAAATTAGAATTGAGCACACAGAATAAGAATATGAAGCAACTGAATTAACATGGAAGTGGATGGAATGTCCCACTGAATGTCCCACCAAGACACAGCAACCAATGGGTGTGGAGAGGGGCAGGACAATGGCCGGGACTTGACAAAGGGTGGCACCCACATGGGGCCTGCCCATTGGTCTGACAGCCCTTTATTCTGAAACCTCGATAGTCCAAAAAACATTAGGTTAGGGTCAGGGTTTGTAATAATGCGTGCCATAATACCATGGCACCTGCTCACACGATTGGTGTTTATCCTGAAGAATGGAGGGAGGGATGATCACATCCTCTGATGCTCTGTGTCTGTACGCTCTGCAACACTTTACCCAGTCAGATTCAAATTCAATTCTTTATTGGAATGAGAAAACATATGTTTACATCGCCAAAGCAAGAGTCAAAATACACATATATACTACATTTGGAGGGGGTTGTGTAAACAAAGCTATGGTATAAATCTTTTGGAACAAATAGCAGAATTATTTTTTTCTCAATACGATTTAAATAGTATTAAAAAAGCTTCAGATTTAAAATGTGTTTAAAGGTAGCAGCTCTGTTTATACTGTATGTGCAGTAGGTCTAGATGTCAATCAATGATTTGTAGTCCTTAGGGTGGTTGTATTCCAGTCTCTAGCCTTCTTTTATTGCAACAGTTCACACATCTTGCTGCTGTGTTCGCACATTGTTGTATTTATACCAAGTAGGTATATGGGAGTGTTTTGTCATGGGTCATGTTTTCAAACTCACTTTGGGTGCAGTGTGTAATCTGTAATCTGTAAATCAGTGATGCACCTAATCAGGATGCTCTCAGTGGTGCCTCTGTAGTATACTAATAGGATAGGATTTGGGGCTTTTTTCCCACGGCCAGTGTGCATATCCCAGGAGAGGTCCTCAGTGATGGGAACGAAGAGGAACTTGAAGGTGCTAACTCACTCCAAAGCAAACCCATTGATGTAGAGGGATCCAGCCTCCCTCATATCTTCCAGTAGTCTACAATCAGCCCTCTGGTATTGTCAACATTGAGGGAGAGGCTGTTATCCTGGCACCACTGTGTCAGGTTGTTGACCTCTCTCCTGTAGTTCCTTCTGTCGTTAGTTATCGGCCTATCTTGTCATGTTGTCAGTGAGCTTTATCACGAAGTTGGAGCTGTGCGTAGCCACACAGTCCTGTGTGTACAGGGATTGGGATAGAAGGGTGGGTTCAGGACATAGCCCTGGGGCCTCCTGTGTTGAGGGGCAGAGGTGTTGGTGCCCATCATCCCTGTTGTCAGGACGTCCAGGATCCAGGTGCAAAAGCTGGGGTTGATTCCTACGTCCATGAGCTCTGGCGGGGACTATATGGTGTTCTCATATCTGTATTCTCAGACGTGTTGTACGGTAGCTATGGCATCATCCATGGATCTGTTGTGCCGTTAAGCAAATTGCTGAGTGTCCAGGGTGGCTGGCAACATGCAAAAATATTTGCTCATTAAGATTTGCTCACTATGGGAGTGAGGGCAACAGGACGCCAGAGCATGTGTGTTACCTTGCTTTTTTCAGCACCAGAACAATGGTGGATTACTTGAAGCAGGTGAGGCCTCACTTGAGGGAGAGACCAGACCCATGTTCGTGTCAGTGGTGACGGTGGGCTTCCTTCAGGAAGTCGTGGTTAATGACCTCAAAATGATCATAAAAACTATTCAGCTCATCTAGGAAGGCAGCAATGTTCACGGCGCAGCTGGGACTTCCTTTGAAGCCTGATATGGTGTGTGATCCATGTTCCCGACGACATGAGTCATTTCCACTCAGCTGTGTCTCAACTTTCTTGCTATTCTCCCACTGGGCTGCTTTTATCACTCTATGAGATCATAACTCAGATTAGTTCTCATCACTAATCATGGTATAAAGAGTCATATTTGAGTCTCAGAAACTTTAAAACTCAGGGCTTAAACTGTATGAAATTGGATAACATTTTTCATTCTGCAGGGATTTTGTTGCTATTGCACGCCTCTGCCACACCACCCACCATTATGCCCCCTTCCTCCCCCCCCCCCCAACTTAAAGGTTAGATTGGGAGAAGGCCACTCCTCTTGTGTTCACTCCATTATAAGTATGTAATGCCACACTTGGCAAGAGTGGGCACCAGTTATACATTTTGCTCAGTTCAACTATATCTTCGTTTCCTTGGGGGGGGGGGGGGGGGAGTTAGGACTTTGAAAGCTTAGGTTGGACAGCCCTTAAAGCATGCCTCCATGCCACGATGACAGGCAGAGATCCCGTAAATCACGGCCCCAGTATTCTAGCCCATTACAACACTCACTTAAACCAATCATTAGAGAAAGAAGAACTACTGCCTCGTCTATTCCTGCCCTGCTCTCCTATTACCACTTCCCTATCAATCACTCCATTCTCTAAGGAGAGAGAACAGAACAGAATAGAACAGAACTGAACAGAAGTCTTATTTTGCCGTAAAACAACAGAGTGAGACTCTCCCAGCTTGTTATCCCCATGAGTAAGTGAGAAGGGAGTCATTCTGAATGCACTGTGTCACTTTAAAGTAAAGCCATATGTAACATGTTATTATGTGTCAGTGTCTCATTGTAGTATTATACAACTAGCAACACTGCGTCATTCCCTTACAAGGCAAATAATACTAATAATACTAACTAGTAAGACGCCTCAGGGCGACAAGTGAGATCGCGCCATTTCTTGGCCGTCTGGCCAATGATCTATATCGGAACAGTTACCCATATATATAGACCCCTGATACCCATATATGGAGATCCATGTACTGTATATATGGAGATATGCTGTGAGCCACAAACATGCTTACTCAGATATTCGTTGTGTGAAAATCCAATGATGTCTATCACATCTGACATCATACATACAATCCGTTTATGCCCATATATGGAGATCCCTGTCTGAACAGCCACACAGATATGGGCTGTCTTCCTCCATATATGGGCATTCCCATATGAAGTCCTGTTAGATATGGGCTTAATATTGATGACATCAGAGATCTCCATGTATGGGCATAAAAGAGATTCTGTTGAGTGGTTCCCATGACATCACAACATACAATCCCTTTTATGCCCATACATGGAGATCCCTGTCTGAACCAGCCACACATATGGGCAGTCTTCCTCCATATATGGGCATTCCCATATGAAGTCCTGCTAGATATGGGCTTAATATTGATGACATCAGGGATCTCCTTATGGGCTTAAAAGGGATTATGTTAGAGTGGTTCCCCTGACACCTGTGATGTCACAATGATGTGTCAGGGGAACCACATTATAGACAGACAGACAGACCGACAGACAGAGATACGGTCAAGCTGTGACCGTTCACATACTAATCTGCGACCTACTGTCGCAATAATAATAATAATACCGTAATGATAATAATACTGTAATACTACTACTAATAATAATAATATAGTCATCCAGTCAGGGAGTACTTGGGGCAGAAAATGACTCTATTACACACAATAGAAAGAAAGGGTAAAGAAGTAAATACAAACTATCTATTATGATAATGTCACGCCCCCTCTCTCAAAATTCCCACAAGGCAGTTAAAGTGTTTCCAATTTTCAATGCCACTCTGCCCTTACAGGTGCAGGAAATTACTAGAGTGAATCGCGTTTCTGGCAGTCCATTATCGGACCAGCTTCTCTCCAGGTAATTTCACTGGCAAGCGAGTAATCCCGATAGACAGAATGGAAAAGAAAAATGTCATATTTCCTCCTCCACTCTTTAATTCATGAGGCCTCCTCTGTTATCAGACCACTGGAGTCTTGACCTGTTTTACTTTCTGGAAGCAAGTATTGTGTGCGTGGGTGTTCTTCCCTCCAAAGATTTCCTTTTCCCCTTCCTTGGCTGTGTGCAGGCCAAGGTTCCCCTGCTTTCCCCAGGGGACTGATAACACCTCACATATACAGAGTCAAGGGGATGGGATAAGGCTTACAGAATTCAGAATAGGTTTTCGTAAAATTTGATTAGCATTTTACTATACCTCACTTTCCTTCCCGGTACCAAGGGCAAGCCAAGGCCTTAAACAGAATACTTATTTCACCAGGGTGGCATCAAATAGTATTTCCAAATAATCATATAGTTTGTTTTAATTTGCAAATCTCTTTGAGTTTGCCACAGTGAACCATACAAGGAGTTTCATAATACTATGTATGGTACCCTCTGCTACAACGTCTAGTATTCAAAGCAGTCCAGTGGCACAAAGCAGGTGTCTTTACTTTACCTCTCTCTCTGTTAATGAATCTGCATATAAAGACAATATCACTATCTCTGATTGAGTATGAACAAAATCACATTGGGTTAATTGCACTGTGATTGAATCTAATCAAATAAAAACAGAGCACTTAAAACATAATTAAAAAGGGGATCGGATTGCAGATGGGCTTTTAGTTAAACCCATAACTCACGGAATTGATCAGTGAGGATGCACAAAAGAGCAAGCTGCCAAGGAAGGGAGCCAATGAATGATAGATCATAGGTCAGAGGGATCATCCTGTATCGCTGTCATATGCACTTCCGTGATCAAAACGTGTCAACTGGAAACTTTTTATGCCTTTTGACCTATGGGCAAATTGATCGTGATGCCAACTGGAATCAGTCCAGGTACAGGCCATCATCTCATCATTCCCTATGTTTGTTTGTTTTTGGTCCCGTTCTAATAACATTTTCTATCCTCCATATTACTTTCACATATAGACAGTCCAGAATATGCCATATCTTATGGGTAGTACATATATATTGACATACGTTAAGTTGCTTGTGTAGATTATGGCAAAGGAAAAGCATTATCTGACTACAATTGTCATCAGTCACAGCTGAGGATGGAACAATGTTTAAAACCGGGGAGGAACAGTGGACAACACAGAATCCATTTGTCTTGTCCTTTATTACAGTAGTTCTCCATTTGCATTGATTGGCTGAGAAAATGAATGTGGGCAGTGAGAGAAAAGAACAGTAGAGAGGACAGGGAATGGTAGAGAGAGACAGAGAGAGGGAGAGAGAAATGGAGGAGAAACATAGTAGACAGGCACTGACAGAGGAGAGAATGAGAGGAAGGTGAGTATGAGTAAGAGTTACAAAGTGACCAAGAGACAATCAAGCACATGTGCAACAACATAATGGTTGAGGCTATAAGCAATGGTTTGGCCTACCTCCAACTGGTCCTGGTCACATGGAGGTCAAGGGGGCCACATCCATCAGCATAGGAATGCTAGATAGGCTCTTAAAAGGCCTTCTTCTGTTCCTGCCCCCCTCTCGGCCACTATAGAGTGATGACGGCCTTGTCTCAGATAAAGGCCGATCCATTGGCCTGATTTGTGGTCAGCGGGGCAATTTCAATACCAGTCTTTGGCCTGATAGATGAGGCCCCGCTTTGATAAAGGGCCAATTTGCCAAGGGTCCAACAGGGATGGAACTGCATTGGTCGCCTTTATTCTTTCCTGTTTTGTCTTCGTCTTCTTCAATCCACAGTAAAGCAAGCTGGAGAGATAAAAGAGACATGTAATGCAAAATCAGATGTGAAAGAAGGTTTAGATTGCAATAATGTCACTAGTTATCTGTGCTAATTGTCTGACCCTGTCACTCACCATCCTCAGAAATCTTGTTTCTTAAGCCGTCTGGCTTCATCATAAGCAAGCCAATGCAAATAATTACACTTTTTTTCTAGTGTGTTTGTGTTAGGACTGGATGGTGTGGTGTCATAATACACACAGTCGTTTCAGTACCTCAATTGATGGAAACAAATCAACTGCAGTATGAGACTTGAGTCACAACAACTAAAGCTGCATTCACGCCCCTGTAGTCTAGAACTCTCATGGCAAAAATATCAGATTTAAATGATGGCACAATTTCACTTCCTACATGGCTCGATAGACTTTTAATTATAATTATTATCCCTGTTTTGACATGGATAATAATTATCCGAAAAGGTTGCCCACCCCTGAGGTATAGCAGGATACAGTCAGATATAGGCTACTGTGTGTATAATGGACATACCACTAACACCATACTCATGTCTGACATTCAGTTTACAGACAGTGTGGCAGATATCTTTTATTGCCTACTGTATGCCTACTGTATGTCAAGTCAATTATCACAAATATAGGGTTACTCAACAATGTGTGGCTATTCATGTGTGCATTTGTATTGATGTGTGTGTGTGTGTGTGTGTGTGTGTGTGTGTGTGTGTGTGTGTGTGTGTGTGTGTGTGTGTGTGTGTGTGTGTGTGTGTGTGTGTGTGTGCGTGCGTGCGTGCGTGCGTGCGTGCATGCGTGTGTGGGATCTGGATGTCTGATGTCTTTTTATGTCCACTGAGCACACCATCTGTGACTAATTGGGGCAAGACATTTAACCACTGTCTGGTCATGCACGACAGGCAACTCTGCATGCTAAAATATCTTTGTGTATATTTCTTGGGCCTCTGTGTGTGCCATTAATTAAGAGGCATAGTGTATGTGATAATTCCAAATAAAGTACAATGTGTGAACCAGTCAAATAATCTGAGATCTTGGCTACTGACTAGTTCAGACAAAAGTTTCATAACACATTATGAATTATTAATTCCAGGAATCTATGTAGGCCTACTGTATGTTTATCTGTATGTCTGTCCTGATACCGTTCATCCAATCATCTTCACCCTTGGTGGGTGTGCTGTTGAGGACCCAAAGGTGTGCAGTGTCGAGTGTCACAGTTGATTGGATTGATTGAAGATTGATTGAAGACTTTATTAGAGGTTTGCATAGGAAAAGGTAGAGTTTCATGAGAGAACAGTTAACTGACTGTACAAGGTCAACTAACAGGACATCCTAGCAAGCTTTTTAGCTTATTCACACAGGAAACCTTTATGTATCTCATATAACATTGAATGGCAGACGGATATAACACTGTACTATGCAGAGGATAACACCAATTGCAAAATAAAAAATAAAAACAACAATAATAATCATTCTTTCTGAAAAATATTTGGGGATTTACTTCCATGGTCTACTGGCAGCATGCACAAGAAACTTGCCGCTGATCCAGATTAGCCACGCACGCACGCGCACACACACACTCACACACACACCCTCGTCTAGACAGCTCACATGCTAGGAGCCATGGCATAATAACAAGCCCACAAAGGATCAGTCAAGTAGGGATGAAGATCATAGTGTAAGCAGTTACTTCAGCTGAGAGTTTATGTGCTGCATGAAAAGGTATAGAACAAAGCCAGGCTTCCAAACACAAAGCAACCTGGTGGAGAGAGGAGAGAGACCAGAGGGGAGGGAGGCATAGATATTTAAAGCCTGTACACAACACACCGGGCCCAGGTGTGCCCCGTAGAGCTCAACAGTGAGGTGTCAGAAGTAAAAATCCCATTCATTTCCTGCAAGAGGGTTTTATTATCCGCTGCAAGGTTGCAACAATCCAAGGTAGGCTTAGCACAAGCTATATAGTAGGGCATTAACGAAAAGATCGACAAGAAAATAGCAGATCTACTTGCTCACAACGCCTCGCGTTGCTAGGCTATTTTCAAAATTTCTACCTCTATATATTTGACAATTTGGCCAATGTTTAATTTGTTATTTTAGAGGTATTAAAAAGTCCTTAAATTGGCACTTTAGAAATCCGAAGATACTATACACTTAAACTTTATGTTGGTTTGTTTACAGTTGAGTGAGAAAACAATGTTGCACATTAAGTTAATCATCTGGGGACCCCCCAAAATAATTGGGGGATCGTGTGTGATGTGATGACGTCATCAAGCGATAAAGTCGACTTCAACTCAACTTTTTACTGAGTTGAGTCGACTTGCCAAAATCACAAGTCGTTAATGCCCTACTATATAGGTGGTTGTAAAATGATGCTATATGCTCATGTAGAAGCCAGTAAGAAAATGATGTATCGTTTACGACATAATACTACACTACCACAATCCTAAAGTGTAGCAGGGACACCAATGATTGGAGGAGCATGTGTTACCATGTACCGGTAAATGTTATCGCTCCTGCTGTCGCGCGTATTTCTGCTACCGCAGATCCCATTGCCTGGAGTCTGGAGACACAATAGTCAATAGTACATCATGGTCGAAAATCACTACACGTCAACTCAGATATTTTACAACACTACTAACATTAAAAACAATGTAATAATGACAATCGTTGTAGTTCAACCACATTCTTCATCCGCTGACTCTGACGCCTCCTAGGAATCTACTGTACTGGCCCAACAACATCTCCAATGCCAACGTGTGCGACCTCACTAGACAAGAGACAATAGAAACATAAATCAGGAGGAAGAAATGGAACTGCTTCAAAGACATAATAACATGGAACCCGCAAGGCAGGAAGAGAGGAAGGCCTAGAGCATCCTGGAGAAGAACCACAGAGCAGGAGATGAAGGCGCGAGGGCTGTCATGGCAACAACTGGAGCGGAGGGCACAAGACTGAAGGGGATGGAGGAGTTTCATCAATGGCCTACAGTATGTTCCTCAGTGAATTTAAAGGCAGACGGAAGAAGAAGTAATAATTGTTTGAAGTTTACAAGAAGCAAGCCAAACTAAACTACCGTTTGGTAGGAATCAATGGAGAGGTAGGCAATGCACAATGGTTTATAGGAGAGTAGTTACTTCACCCTTACAATATGGTGCATTCGGGTTTTCCAATTCTTTTTAGACCCAAATCAATAGGCTGGTTGGCGTGATTCCAGGCTTAGTCCATGGAGTAAATGAAAGGGGAATTCACAGCGCCAAGGCCATCCTAAAAGTGCTCATTGTGAAGCTCTGTTGACGATCCTCCATTCCTCCCAGCCAGGGACGTGCTGGGCCCCTGATTCAGCCTGGGAAAAAGAGTTGCAGAGGCCCTCATTGCGCGCTATGGAGAGAGATCTCTCTCTATAGCGCTGCTGCTACTCAAAGATTTGCCATTTCAGATCATGACAAGTGACAAGCCAGTGGGCCAATTACATGAGTTATATTTTGTCGTTGTCGGGTGGAAACCTTGTACGTCCAAAACCGTTTGTTTTGTATTTATCATTTTAAAAATGATTTAAACTAGTGAAAACAGCCGATGTACAAGCACACAACGCCTCGCGGCAGGGCTTTGCTTTGCGAAAAGAAATCTACAAATTTGAAACTTGGAGATACAAGGTTTCTGCCCGACAGTGACGATTTACTTTGTTGGCTGCCCAGCCCCCAAAATGGAACGAAGGCCGTCATTTTATTTGAATTCTTTTCCTAATGGCCGGCCTGGACCGGCCGGGAATGAACCGGCCGTTCGGGAGTTGTCCCGCTTTTCCCATTGGCCAGCACGTCCCTGCTCCCAGCTCCTCTCTGCCAACCATTCCCAGGTCCGACCTGCCACTCCTGCAACAGAGAGAGACAGCAATGAGCAAAGCAAGCATTGAGGGGGAGGGTTCCAGTCAGCGCTGGAAAGGTCAGGTTCATACCCACACAGAGCATGGTGAAAAAGCAGAGTCAGCTCCCAGTGGTGGAATCCTTAAACTCCTTCACAAGCACTTAAAATTCTAAATTGCTTCTTCATGAAGCAAATTAGAAATATGTCCATTATGTTACTAATTTCATACTGTCCATGTGATATGGGGAATTGTAAGCTACTGTCTGTGGTCAACATAAAAGATATAAGAATTATATTTCAGTACAATTAATTACAATATCAGAATTTGTTAGAGGCATATGCCTATTATAGTCCATGGGCCTTATGAGATGTCGGTAAATATCGGAAAGGTGGCAAAAGGTTATCATGCATTTTTGAAAAGCTCTATATCTGTAGATAATATTTTGGTATGATAACCCTTTCTGAGACACAGCCGCTATGGTTTGTGTCCCATTAACTTTACATAAAAAAATGCAAAAAAATTATCTGCTTTAAGTAACATATGAGGGGTCAAACTGTTTTGCATAAAAAACATTCCTTGGGCTAAAACGGCCCCCACAAAAGTGATGAAAAGTGATGACTCATCTCTTTTCATCACTAAACCATAGTCTTGTGGGCAGTTTTTTAGCCCAAGGAATGTTTTTTGTGCAAAACAGATGCTTGCAATGGATTTAGAATCATGAAAAACCCATAGTTTGACCCCTCATATGCTACTTAAAGCAGATTAATTCTTTGCTTTTTTCTCCTGTAATGTAAAGTTAATGGGACACCAACTCTAGCAGCTGATAACACCAATTTAGCTGTGTTTAGGGTTATCATACCAACATATAATCTACAGATATAGAGCTTTTCAAAAATGCACGATAACCTTTGCCACCTTTCCGATACCGACATCTCGTAGTCGTATGGCCCATGGACTATTATGAGAATATCGGCCAGAGATACAAGCCTAGTTAATTGATCAATTGATCAGTGTTTAGGAGTGGAGTTGTGGTGTTGGATGATTTGAGAAAATATACATTAATCTATCAATATAAAATAACTAGTATAATATAATGTTGAAAGGCATTCGATAAATAATTTATATAATGACCATGAACACGATTAGCCTAATTTGTCAACCATCTAGTCCAGGGGTCTTCAACGTTTTCAGGCCAAGGACCTTAGTTAGTTGAGAGAGAGATGAAGCAGGGACCCCCACAACTTTTTCATGATTCCATATAGTTCCATCGTTTGACAGCACAATCATCAGTGTATTTTGGATTCATGTCAAATTGTGTTTTCAGATATTTAACCACTTGAACCGTCAAAACGTAATAAACTTGACCTTTTACTCTGTACTTAACTTGCTTTTTTCCCCCTCTGCACCAAACCTCTTCGCTGAAAATAGCTGATTTACAAGCTCACAACGCCCTCGCAGCGCGAGGCGTTGTGAGCTTGTAGATCTGCTATTTTTGGCTACAGTTCTCAGAATATGGACACTAGGGTTCAAGTTGTTAAAAAGGATTGGAAGATTTGGAGGACCCCCTGTAGTAACTCTTTGAGGACCCCCTAGGGTTCCCGGACCCCCTGTTGAAGACCTCTGATCTAGTCACATCACATTGCACAGTATAAACCAGGCTTTAGTCTTTTTAACCCTAACCCAGGTTTAAGGATAAACCTACTAGGCCTACATAAGCCGCTCTGTATGCCTATCGCATTTTGAGTTTCCATTCTATGATTCAAAATATTTAGGGGCATCAAGAAGTTCAGGCGTACTTTATGTAATCCACGTAGTGTGCAAGCCACATAGTTTGCAAACATTTATGTGTTTGTGTGTTTGTTTGTTTGTTTGTTTGTTTGTTTGTTTGTTTGTGTGTGCGTGCATGCATGAGTGCGTGCGTGCGTTTGTTAGTGCATTTGTTTGTTGCAAAAACTGGGATCTTGGCTTCTTCAGGGAGTCTCCACTCTTTCATATACCATTATTAATTAAATTATTTATAGTGACCAAATAGCAACAGTATATTCAGTATTTTAAGGTCCATAATGCTTAGTAGTGACTTGTTTATGAGAGAGGCAAAAATAATAATCACCCTGTGATTGTACCTGCTGAGTAGCACAGTGATAAAAAATCACACCCGTGTGAACTGAGCGGTGGTCGTGGGGGGGGGGGTGCCTGTGGGGGGGGGAGGGAGGGGTGCCTGTGGGGGGGGGGAGGGAGGGGTGCCTGTGTGTGTGGGGGGGGGGGGTGGTGTGGGGGTGTGTGGGGGGGGGGGAGGGGTGCCTGTGGGGGGGGGGGGGGTGCCTGTGTGTGTGGGGTGGGGGTGTGTGTGTGTGTGTGTGTGTGTATTGCAGTTGATGCTCAGGGCAGGCTAGACTCAACAGCACCTCTCTGGTCACCCAGGGTACTGAGGCTACATACACCAGAGGCTACAGACAGACAGACAGACAGACAGACACACAGACACGGATACACACACGGCCACGCTATGGAGACGGTGTGACCACCGCTCAAAAAGACCATTTGAGTTTGTTTCGTTGTCTTACCCCAAATAAATTATTTGCTTATTCTCATCACTCTATCATTGTATACAATGGCCTAAGGACAGAGACAGGGAGATATGGATGGATAGACAGGGAAATGATAAGTCATTTACATACATATTACACTGCAGAATCCCATTCCTGACTTGATCTCTGTACATTGACTTAATCAGCTTTGTCATGGTAGATAACTATATTTTACCCCAATTTGGTTAAAAAAAATATCTTGGTTTTACGGACATTAAATTGTCTTATTTAAAGGAGACCACACAAGCACCATTATCTTTTCTTTTTTCTTTCTGAAACCCAATTTATACATTGTCATATGATGGTGCTCCTAAAATAAAGAATTCAACACTGTTATACACAAAGTATAAATTAGGCTTTAATGATATCTTTAAATGACCCCTTATTTAGCACAAGCCAGTTGACTTTTAATCCTATGGTATATTTCCTTTCCATAGCTTGTAGAGGACTATAATATCATACTGTATAGTAATTGTTTATCATACTTCCCATTAATAAGTCCACTGTTTTGGAGGGACAACTAGCCCAACTTGAGTCCTAAAACAAGGGATAACAACAGGGTTATAAATAATAAGACCATTCATTCATGTCATGAAGCAGGATAACTAAAGTAACTATACATTTTATGTATTAATGTTGATGTATTACCATGTGCTGTCCTTGCTTATTGTAAATCGTTCTGGATTAAGAGCGTCTGCTAAATACCGAAATTGTAATTGTAAAGTAAACTGCTGCATGGAAGTTCAAGGAAATTTTTGCCAAAACCTGTCAAGAAGAATCTTTTGGCCATATTGACAACCAGCCTTTTTAGTACTGTGATGCAACATACTGTACTGTACCATGATTTAAACTTAACTTATGCTGTAATTTCTTATTTGTCCTTGATGCCCGTTCCTTATTTAATGTAATTAGGAGTCTGATTAATTTGTATGCCAGATTGATAAATACAGTCAGTAACTTTGAACTGTGTCACCTTGCTTGTTAGGTTAACCACATTAACTATGGCGTCAGAAATAGCAGAAAAATAACAGATCTACAAGCTCAAAATGTGACGTGATGTGATGCGTTGTGAGCATGTAGATCAATTCAGCTATTATCACTATTTGTCATTATGATGAAGTATAGGGCTTAAGTGGTTAAGAGCCCAACTACTCACATAGAATGCAACTGTGCAGCATGAAATGGAAAACACAAACGTGATTAAGTGTCATGTTAAAATGTCTTGGAAAGAATACTTTGATATATTTGACTGTGACATCATTGTATGTTTAACATCAACGTTTATCACGTTCATCATATATGTCTGGAAAATCACACAATTGCCTACAAATGTGACATTATTGTCGTACAGTAGCCTAGTATACAACTATGACATCATGTTAATTTTATGATATTGGACACAAGGGCGGGGTCTCATTGAAATAAAGTGATTAAATTAGAATTATTAATCAGCCATTTATTAATCATTTTTGACTTGCCTGTTAATTTCTTGGTGGAACGTACAGGAGACTCCAAGGGTATTTGTGAGGGAGTGCATTTAAATCAAAACACAATGTAATCAGCCATGTAGGCTCTTGAGCTCTGCCAAGAAGATTTAATACTATTATTAAAAGCAGAAAAACAACTCCTACATACCATATGATACCAAGTGATAAACAATAAACAAACAATATATTTTTGCAGAACCATGCATACTCTATTAATAGCCTAACATTTCAGTTAGATTTGATTATCTGAATATTCATTGTATTAACTGAATAGTTTAATTCATGGTTTTAAACCTGGATCTCAGTCAATGCCGACGGGGGCTAACCTGACTCCGCCAGATGGTGGCGTATTGAGTTCCTCATACTTCCATCTGGAACCGCTTAGACTCAGGGGTTTTCAAAGTGGGTGACGGGGCACCCTGGGGTGCCGCGACGGCAGGGGTGCCGCGAGATAATTTGATAATATTTGGAATTTATTTGGACACTTGAAAAAATATTTAGTATCATTTTAAACTTGAAGTACAAAGTTATTTTCAGTCAGTTCTAACCAAGATGTTTCTCTCTCAACGTTTTCCTCGCAACATAATCACTAAAATATCATTACTGTCAGGCAGAAACCTCTGTTGCACAAAACTAGTGAAAACAGCCGACCTACAAGCACACAGCGCCTCGCAATGCGAGGCGTTGTGTGCTTGTAGATCTGAGTGAGACCGGGTGTGACGCGATCGAGAAGGGCCTGTTGCAGTTGGACTGTTGTTCTTTCACTATTCATCTTTGCCGCAACCACGAGCTGCTGCAAGACTCTTTTTTTTTTCAAACGCACTTCACGTCTCGATTCCCATCAGGTGACCGCGGCGTGAAATGCGTTTGAAAAAAGAGGCTTGTGTTTACTTTCCTGCCGCGCAGCTACTAACTCATGCAGACACGTCAATACGAGTGGTTGGAGTTAGCACGCCCAGACTGTGATAGACAGACGGCCCCATCCAATCACCTACCAAATAGCCTGAAAAAAAATGGACCGCCTCCTTCAGCGATTGGCTCTGAGCGGTTGAGCAGATGGAAGTATAAGGAACCATCATCTGGCGGAGTCAGGTTAGACGGGGCAGGGTTCTCCAACAATGTCTCCAACCTTGCACACGGCATGCGTGTTCTGTAACATTTTTTTCACCTCAAATGTTTTCAGAAATATATTTTAGTGTCAAGTTTCACTTTAAAACAAGATTGTTTGTAACACGTCTACCATGTTTGTTACATTTAACAGAGTAACACCGCCCTCTAGTCTCTAGCATATTAAATCATAACTGTGTGGAAGCGTGATTGACAGATGCAATGCGATGCCAATGCAATGCAAGTGTTGCCTGGCTCCAGCCCATAGACCCGCCCACTCTCTGAGCGGACTGCTTCTCTTGGTCTGGTGTTGCATAATGAACCTAGTGTGGTCTGAGGCAAGACCAGGCCAATGAGAGTCGGAGCCTCGGAGGAGGGGGTGGGTCTAACGAGACAAGCAAATCAGCAGAAACAGAAAATCAACAGAAACAGTGGAGGGAGGGGTAGCTCAGCCAGAGCTCTTAATTGCTCCCTTTGAACTTCAAAGGGATTGTGCACTAAGGTAATTGATTGGGCCATAAAAGTGTCAAGTCCTCGTTAGTGATCTCTCTAATCAATGTAAGCATCAAAGACAACAACCTGTTTGATGCCTATCATAGAGGGGAGGGGGAGGGGGGAATGTTTTTGTGTACACACAAGTCAAACACAACCCCTCCCACCAATCCCCTCCCCTTTGAAATCGCTTACAATGGGGACAATGTCAGACTCAAGCTCCAGCGCTGAGTCTGAAATCAGGCTAATGCGAGTGTGCGGACTAGCTGCAGTGGTGACTGGTGAATGTGTGGTGTGTGAATGTAAAGCGCTTGGGATAAAAGCGATATTTACTGTAAATGCACCAACTGGGGACTCCTGGATCGCCACCCTCTATTCCTATATCCAGCATCAGGGTCCGGAGCTCTGCAGTGTTGCTGGCTCCGCTGTTACTCTGCAGTGTGTCCACGTACACGTAGGTGGTGTGAGTCCGTTCATCCTCCTATCTGTGCCTTGGGTTGGCTTCCTCAGTGTCAGTGGGGTCGCCATCAGTTCTGGGTGCCTGACACAGTGCCCTGACCTTGACCCGCAGGAGGCCTCTGTAGAGGTCCATATTTCTGATGTGTTCCTCCCATGTGACATCAAATGCCATTTGTGGCATCCGTGTGTAGCCATCCAGGGCCTTTTCCTGCAGTGCTGTGGTGGGAAAAGTACAATTCCCAGAATTCAATTCAAAATGTACTTATATAAAATATAATAAATATAAATACAAAAGTATTGGCATAAAAAAGTACATAAAGTAACAAAAGTAAGGGTAGGCATTATGCAGAAAGTCCCATTTCAAGATTTCAAATGTCTACAAATCTTTTGAAAATAGCAGATCTGCAAGCTTCTCTGGAGAGAGAGAGAGAGAGGGAGAGAGGGAGAGGGAGAGGGAGAGAGAGAGAGATAGAGAGAGAGAGAGAGAGAGAGAGAGAGAGAGAGAGAGAGAGAGAGAGAATCTCACTGCATGCAAGAAAGATTATAATACCTAAAAGGTTTCCTCTGTGGTTTGCACTGCCATCTACTGTTGGGTTCTGTCAAGTACACACACTTCTTAGAATACATATAGAATACCGCTGTTATTACTAATACATTCAACTATCAGTAAATTACTATCACTAGTTCTCCATTTATTTACATTTCTATGCAGTCACTAATGTATCTATTGAGATATACAACTTAATATGAAACAAAGGAGAAACTGCACCGGTCTGTGTAAAACTTGTAGGCCTATATTGTACTAAAGTTTGCAGAAGTGGTCCATTTTTAACAAAATGCTGCAAATCATGAACATAACCTCTATTTGCTGTGAAACTTTTGCACAAACTTTTAATATTGCCCTATTATAGCACCACCAGGAGACCAAACGATTTTCTTTTTTTATATATTACTCCTACAAATTAACATCACGCAAATCTGTATACATTATCTCTATAGTCAAGTGATCAGGATGGATCCATCAGATTTTTCATATTCCATCCTGATTGGTGAATTCCAAACATTGCTGGCCCATAATAACGTACCTGACCTGGCGGAGACCTGTGCTCCGAGGATCACTTTTTCTAGTTTGTATCTGCATCTTATAGCTCCAAAAGAAAGGGGGCTTGGAAAAAGAAAATCTGTTGATTTTAGGAATCTTGCATCATTTTGTATGGGTATTGTATATAAACTGGTGACAACTTGCTTTAAGACAGATTGCAAAAAGAAACAGCAGAGGCCCCAGCCCCACTAATAGGCTAATGTGACAGTGACACATTTGAACAATTCACAGAGACAAATATACTCAATCCATATGGGCTCAACACATTTTGATGCAAGTCACCATTTTTGTTCACTTTTCATATGCCAGATCATGACAACAGCAGCAAGTTTTATATATATGGTACAGACTAGAGATATAGGCATAGGGCCACAGCTGTGAGTATACAAATACATGTTATGACCGGCACGGTGCTTTAAGGTTAGATGTAAAAGGAAAATGTTCCAAATAACCACCAATGGTAGTTCCTGATACTTTCATGAACTGCTTTAAACAAATGAGAGCAGAGATATACAACAAACAATGTAGATACAAGATCAGCAAGATTAAGATGGGATAACAAATAATCTAAAAATCAACAGGCAAAGTTCTTCCACCACAGTGGTAATAATTACATATTAAGCATGTTTGAATGCAGAAGCAAAGAAGGAAATCCTTGTTCAGATTTTTTTTTCTGTGATGGCGTTTTCAGAAGAACAGATTATTAAATGGGGAAAGACGAAGAGGATCATCTCCTCCATCTGTTACTCACCAAGATTCTTTGCATTTACTTTAATAATCTAAACTCTGCAAATAAAAAGTATTCAAAAGAAAGAATGAAGATAACGTTTTCCCGGAGCTGCTAGATTTCCCAAAATTACTGAGGTGCCATGTAGATTTTATGTAGAGGGAAGTTATAACATTTTAATACATTTGTATGAGTGGATTGGAGTGCTAATATAGTAGAAATGTATGATTATAATTTAGTTTAATAGAAATCATATTACAGTATTTTCTGGACTATAAGGCGCACCTGACTATAAGGCGCACTGTCAATGAATGGTCTATTTTCAAACTGTTTTCATATATAAGGCGCACCTGACTATAAAGGTGTCTACACACCAAACAGCCTACAGGAGACTCCTTCTGACTGTACACAGACTGCAAAGAACTGCAAAAAACTAAGCACTTATTTTTTATTTTATTTTTTTCAGACGACGCCGACTGTAGTTACTGTATGGCAGTGGTGCCAGGTCTGCTCCTTATAAGCAACGTTGATCCTGTTTTCCTATAATGTTGCTAGATGTGGGTTGCTTTTGTTTGGGCTTGTTTCTGAAGTGTAGTTGCTTATTTGGCCTTGCTTTCAACATTATTTTATAAAATAACTAATGTAATAGAGTTCAGAGGTGAAACTGGTCGCGCTTTTGGGCTTATTTTCATAGACCTGGTCGCGTATTTCACTCACAGAATCTGGCAACCCTAACCCGGCCGGAGGCAGCTCTGTTCTCCGTGCAGAGGAGGAAAAAAAAGAAAACAACAACACGGGCACTTGATGGACTATTACTAGCCTACTACTAGCTTTGCTTTGGATCCGATTGGAATAGGAATTGAGAGTTGAGATTGAGAATATGGTATTTAGTAAAAATATGCGACGGGAAAATGTCTCTGGCTTGTTTTGGCTTGGTTTTGGAGCAGTAGTAAACTATTCTACAACTCCCTCAATCTTACCGACGGCGAGGGGCGACTGAACAAAACTGAGCAAGTCCAGTTTTCCAGTTGGTTTTTCAGTTTTTCAGTTTTCCAGTTCCAAAATGGTGGGATGCTACTGGTTTCAGAATAGTAGTCTTTCAGTCCTAAGGGGATCTGTTTCGAAGTAGCCTATAGGGGCAAATATTATTACAAAGTAGGCCTACAATCAGAGGTTGGAAAATGTCAGTGTTGTGTATGAGACCATAACAATGTTGATATAATATCATATATGCTCTTTGTGGAGTTAGGACGTTGTGAGGTTACCCTCCACAATACTATGTATATTCAACCCCTATCTGTCTACATTGGCATTCCAATATGTTATTTTAGTCAAAAAATAAATTATTCAAACAATTATTTTCTTAGTAATGTTCTTGTGTGTGACACTTTGTGAGCTTTATCTGCAATTTCAAAATAATGTAGAGGTTTTTGAGGTTAAGTTGTTGATAATAATATGGCTCCTGGACAAGACAACAAAAACAGATTGAGAGGGCAGAGACTAGAGTGTGATAGTAACACGAAGTTGCTTCTCAAGGATGGCCCTAAATCACTTTTCAAGTAGCCTAGGCCTATATATTTTCATTTCAAGACCCATTATTTGTTCAGCATTTGAGCTGTGGACCACTTTTTTATTGTACATATTTGGCCACATTTCTATGCTGTACTGATGTGGTAGCCTACCATAGGAGAGATAACAGGCTTTACATTTATCATAACTTCTTACGGTAAATGCAGATGTTTAACAATACTTTAAAATGAAACCAAGTGGACCCATAAGGGTCCATTTGGCTGGGTAGCCAACAACGGCTTCTCCTTGTTCAATGTACTCCTTGGCTGGCAAGCACCCGGAAGCACTGCCAGTGCTTGAAGTTGCGCATGCGCGCTCTGTGTGCCTCAGCTTGTGTGGTGGTGGTGACAGACTGCTCTCTCTCTCTTTAGAACAGTGTTAAGTTAACCTCGTTTCTGGTAACTTGAGTTGTTTGCAGAGATTACAGTGCCAGCCAACAACAGGGCCTGCAACAAACGTGGTCGACGGTGCTGCGGATAGTAAGCGTTATTAGCCGTTTAGTTGAACTGGAGTGACATTACTGATCCAATCAATAACATAACATGACTGATCAATCATCACTGTTACTTCGTAAACAACTTGCAGGTAAAGTTCTCGCCGATGATGATTAAAGTGTTAATTTTGGCGACAGCTGTGATGTCATTGTTGTTGTTTTTTAGGGTAGTCATCCCGTAATGAACTATTTGAACGTTGTAAATGTCAATGCTAAAATGTTGGTTAGCCAATCGTTGCTGGTTGTATGTCAGCACTCCCATGTGTGTCCAATGATAAATGATATTTACGAGGAGCTCAGAGTCGCATATATCCTTTTAGAAGACACGTGCAGTGGTGGAAGAAGTACTCAAATGTTTTAAGGAAAAGTGTCAATATTGCAGTGCGATATAGAAATAAAAAAGCCTACTCCATTACAAGTAGAAGTACGTAATAATTCAAAATGCTTGAGTAAAAGTACAAACGTATTGGTATCAAAAAGAGTGTGCCATTTAAAGATGTAGTGGACAGGATTAGACAACAGTGTCTTATTATCACATTACACTTATTACAACAACTCAAATCCTGACCTAGACAATATCTAGTATTTATGGGAAATGTAACACTGTCTTTCAATGTTATATGAGATACAAAAAGTGTGGTTCCTGTGGAAATAAGCCTTGGCTTTCTAGGATCTCCTTTTTAGTAGACCTTGTACCAGTGATTTGTGCTGTCGTGAAACTGTACTTTTTTTTCTAATGCAAACTTCTAATAAATTCTTGAATCAATCAATCAATATCCTAACCCAAGTGTTTTGTTCCAGAGTTAAACAAGAACCCTGTAGAGGGCTTCTCTGCTGGTCTCATAGATGACGATGACATCTACCAGTGGGAAGTGGTCATCATCGGGCCTCAGGATACACTGTTGTGAGTTGAAATTAAATGGCTGTGATGTATTCAGGGGTGTCGCACCAAATTCTGTGCCCTGGGTACAAGGATTCACTGCGGGCCCCCCATGAATGTTCTTCATGGGGTAGGGAGTTTAACCCATTTAGACTGTGATTATGCATTATTACCATAGAGTTAGATTATTACGCATTATGTTGTGCTTTAACTATTGAAAATAGCAGATAGGGAGCTTGTAGATCTGCTATTTTTGAACAATTGTGAAAATGTGTCCAAGTCTTTGAATATTTCCAATCCTTGTAAGGTTTTTCGAAAAACCTATGTTTCTATGTCAGTGGTGCTCAAACGTTTTCATGTGATAAATGATAAGTATTTGGCCACGGACGCCCATCTCAACATATTTAGTTCCAGGGACCCCTCAGAAGCAAAATTTGAGTTAGAAATGTTTGCTTAAAAAATAAGTATATTCAAAGATTTGCACAGATTTTCACGACTTTTCAAAAATAGCAGATCTGCAAGCTCGCAGCGCTGCACTTGGTGCTGTGCTGTGAGCTTGTATGTCTGCTATTTTCCAATAGCTAAAGTATAAAATAATTAAGGCCCCTCCACCTTCGCCCCCCCCCCCCCCCCCCCCTCCTTGGTCACTGACACTGTGACTTTACTCTTGTTTCTCTTTTTTTAATGAATTGAATACTAATGGAACCCAATGTAAACAAGCCATTGTGCTTTTTTGTGGTTTAATCCTATTAAGTAGACCTTGTATCTGAACTATACGTTCCTGTACTTTTCCTATGGAAACTTCTAATAAAGTATTCAATCAATCAATCTCATTTGCAGTGAGGGCGGTTTCTTCAAAGCAAACCTCATCTTCCCCCATGACTACCCTTTGAGACCCCCCAAGATGAAGTTCATCACAGAAATATGGCATCCCAATGGTAAACCTTATCCTTCCCTGGCTCTAGGGCTCCACTATTTTTATAAAATGTTTATTAGGCGATTACGGTGTGTAATAATTGTGACAGGCCTAGCTATTACCGCCTAGACCATTACATTACAAAATATGTTATTAGACTAATATAACATTAAAGGAGTAGTTCACCCCCAAAATGACTTTTTTTCTATTGATTACTCACACCATGGAGACTTGAGTTCAATAATATCTTTTTGCATTTGTCGCATTCCTATTAGAGTAAATTCACCCCCATTGCTTCCGGATGGGGACCCGAACGCATTTGGGTCCCCATCTGGAATCAATGGGGGTAAATGTATTGTAATCAAATTATTGTCTTAGGAATGCGACACATTTTTTTTTTTATGGAACTCAGGTCTCCATGGCATGAGTAATCAATAGGAAAAAAGTCATTTTGGGGGTGAACTACTCCTTTAAGACAGCCCATACATAGGTCCCGTTAATAATATTTATTATCCACATCCATTAGTGACATTTCAAGTGGTATGCTCTTCCTCACAATAAAATATATAGTCTAATAAAATAAAATGAAAGTCTAATAAAATATAAATGTGAAATCAACCTGTAACTTGCCAGGAACACACTGAAGTCTGTGATGGACACAATTTATATAACAACAATCATTATAGTACTGACTATATTTACTCTACTTGTCAATTCCATGAGTTTGCATGGAATGCCAACAAGTCACAATACAGATATTTGGCAATCTATACATTTCTGCCACACAAGTCTCAATCTGATCAAGTAATTAACCAGGTTTAATATGATCATATGGGGGCACATACAGTACATAACACAAAAGACAATCGGGTCAGTCGATAAGAGATATACAGTATGTGGTTTATAGCTCCCATGGTTAGGTTTCAAGCAAGTAAGCTGGATTTATGCTCACGCATTCTGAATATGTGGTCTAGGACATATCCTGAAAACTAGCGGCCAAATTGCCTTGAAATTTACCGTTCTACCGGTAATCATAACCTCTCTTGTGGCCAAAAATGAAAGTTTTCTGCTTAGAAAGTACTGACTACAGATGTATACAAGTCAGGGAGCAATTTGGACTTTCGACTGATTTTGACTACTGATGCATATCGGAACAATATCAGAAATCCCAGTGCATGTCTGATTTTCCATTTTGTCAGTGGCAAAGAATGGCGATGTGTGCATCTCAATTCTGCACGAGCCTGGAGAGGACAAGTATGGCTATGAGAAACCAGAGGAGCGTTGGCTGCCAATCCACACAGTGGAGACCATCATGATCAGCGTTATATCCATGTTGGCCGACCCCAATGATGAATCTCCTGCCAATGTAGATGCAGCTGTAAGTGCCTTTTATGGTTTTGTTTTGGGATATTTCTAGGTGGGGTTATTCCTGACATACTATAATTCGTGGCACTTTCATTAAGTTTGGTCAAAATTGATATTATGTCGTCACTGTCAGGCAGAAACGTATCTCTATTTTCATCTGTGTAATTCGTGGCACTTTCATTAAGTTTGGTCAAAATTGATATTATGTCGTCACTGTCAGGCAGAAACGTATCTCTATTTTCATTTGTGTTTCATGTTTCTTCATAAATGAATGCCCTTTTCTATACTTGTATAGTGTCGCTTTCGGGACGCCAGGTTGAGAGCAGTTTGTAGGTTTCATAATATTTAGCCCATAGAAAGAGCTTGTGCCAAAATATTTTTTGGTTTTCTTGTGCTCTGCTTTGCAGAAAGAATGGAGGCAGGATCCCAAGGGAGAGTTCAAGAAGAAAGTTGCACGCTGTGTACGGAAAAGTCAGGAGATGGCTTTTGACTAGGTTTTCTAATTAACTTGGGAGTACCACCACTTGCCAGCGGATTTGGGTTGACTGATGACTGATGTTCCTGTGAGTTCAGGGTGTTCCACAAGTGTATACAATGCCTAGCTGGGTGGAAATGGTAAGCAGTCGAAAACCGGGGTGGGAAAGTATAAAGGTTGGGTGGATGGGCCCAGAGGTCTTCCATAATGTCTAAAATGGTTAATCACACACTTTATGGCTGTATTCTATCAGGCAGTCATAACCAAATTATAAACAAGTCTTATTCAACTTTGAGCAGTTTAGATGGATGGCCTATTAGGGCAAGTACAGTGGCTTATAGCAACAAGCAATTGCCCACATAGCAATAAACCCTATTTCAATTTTGGTCCACTGTGTTCTGTTGTAGTGGGAAAACAAACGTTTTAACCAGCGCAAAAACAAATGACCTGGTAAATCATTTGACTTTGTCTTGAGCTCTATTCTATACAAGTATGACTGATGAGAGACACATGCAACAAGTGAGTGAACGTTTGATTAGACAGACAAACAAGCAGAGTAACAGTTGATCTTTCATTTGTAATTAGTTGGATGCAAGGTTCCATGTGTCAGTAGGACGATCAGAGTCAAGATGAAGCTCATGAGAAAGGGCAGTAAATAAGGCTGTCTGAAAACGTTTATATACTCTTGCTATTCAGCCAGCAGCCAAACGCTTGTGGAACACCCTAGGTGAGTCAATATAAGGTTTAACCCCCAAAAAATTGATACAAAAGGTTTTTCAATGGATTCTGGTAGTATTGGGTGTGCTAAATAACATACTCAAAATCTACCTCCCCGAAAGCCGCCATTTTCAAGATGGCGTCCGCGTTGACTGCGGGGAGCTTAAAATGGCTATATCTCAAATGGAAAAGATTTTGCTAATATTTTGTCAACTGATTCTGGTACCTCTGGACATTCTTTAGAGCATACTAAAAATAGAGGAAAATATTCCTTTCGGAAAGGTTTCATTTTCAAGATGGCGCGTGACTGGCGTCCACGATGGCTGCTGGAGCTTAAATGCCTATAAACTGGGATTTAATATGTAAAAAATCATCACAATTATGCACTTGGTGACACGTTTTTGACTTTTGGCATGGTGTTGGGTATGGACATAAGGTTTTCAAAAACCATCAGCAACAAGTTGGGCTAGCCCCCTAGTTATCTGTTTGAAATGAATTCATTATTAAATAGGTCTATACATGGTTGAAACCCCAAATAATTGATGGTAGAGATTTTTCAATGGATTCTGTTACTATTAGGTATGCTAAATAACATCCTAAAAGCTTAGGAGAAACAAACCACTGAAAAGGCATAATCTTCACGATGGTGTCCATGGGAGCTTAAAATGCATATAAATTGGGAGGGAATATGTGCCATCTTGAAAAGTATGCATTTCCAGTAGTTTTCTTTCCCTAAGCTTTTAGTATGTTATTTAGCATACCCAATAGTAAGAGAATCCATTGAAAAATCTCTTCCATCAATTATTTGGGGTTTCAACCATGTATAGACCTATTTAATAATGAATTAATTTCAAACAGACAACTAGGGGGCTAGCCCAACTTGTTGCCGATGGTTTTTGAAAAACTTATGTCCATACCTAACACCATGCCAAAAGTAAAAAACGTGTCACCAAGTGCATAATTGATATGATTTTTTACATATTAAATCCCAGCTCCTGCAGCCATCGTGGACGCCAGTCACGTGCCATCTTGAAAATTAAGCCTTTCCGAAAGGAATATTTTCCTCTATTTTTAGTATGCTCTAAAGAATGTCCAGAGGTACCAGAATCAGTTGGCAAAATATTAGCAAAATCTTTTCCATTTGAGATATAGCCATTTTAAGCTCCCCACAGTCAACTCAGACGCCATCTTGAAAATGGCGGCTTTCGGGGAGGTAGATTTTGGTAGATTTTGAGTATGTTATTTAGCACACCCAATACTACCAGAATCCATTGAAAAACCTTTTGTATCAATTTTTTGGGGGTTAAGCCATATTTTCTCTTAGAATGACTCACCTACCCTGTGAGTTGCGAAGGGAATAGTATGAATTTGCATGATCTGTATGTACATTTTGAAGATTATCTTTGTAAGATTATCTTTTTATCTATGTGGTAACTTTTAAATGGTAAATACAATTTAGTACAACTTGCACTGCTGAGCTTAAAGTTACCGAGAATGTCTTGGTAATTTAAGTGGGTGATATAATGTTGTGATCTGGCTTCAGTCAGTCCACATTTTATTCAAAAATGCCTTGACAAGACGGAGCAAAGTGGACATTATGGATATTGTGTGGCAGTAGCCAAGGATGCAGCATTGCCCAACCATCACTCCCAGGAAGTACAAACGGTGACAGATGATAAACTCACGGAGATTATGATCACAAAACTGTTACCTAAATTACAGGAAGGAAGAATTGCAATTCAAATGTTTTGTTATATTTCATTAGTTGTTTTGCCTGGTGAAAGTGCATTGCAGACTGCACACAACCTGTCTAGGCACTGTTTATTGACAATGTACCTTCATAATATTACCAACCCCTGCTGTATGTCAACTTGATGTCCTCATGAGTGTGAATGCTTGCTTTTAGAACCACATGAATATTTGACATTAATCATAAAAAAACTTGGATAATGGACATTTCAGTATTATGCAAGCTTTCTGAATATGTAGCCAAAATATTTGTTTCTGTGATCAGATCCCAATTTCATGGCATTGATGTTGGTTTTGTTTTTTCCCAGATAGGAATTGAAGGGGACTAAAGTAGTGGTTGCACTGAAAGCTCAACTGTTGAATAAAGAATTGCTGGGCAGGACTCAGGTTCCTGTTGAGCAATATTTATATATGTACACTTACTTTTTGAACATTAGCTTACAGTATGGTTATACTGTAAGCCCACCCAAAAAAACAAAAACAAAATAAATATATATATATATATGAATTTTAAAGATGTTGGTATGCAGACAAATCTTTACAATGCTAAACAGATGGTGGCACTGATTATGATGAATTTCTAAACTATTAAAACATTAATTTATATGGAATTCTGCAGATTATACTAGAATTGTTTTATGGGCTACTGTGGGTATTTTAATAGCATGCCCCAAGCCTTTGTGTTACAGACTGGTAAACCTGACGCTAGCAAGGGCGGCTCGTTCAAATGATATCTCGTGGCAAAACAATACGTGATACAATACATTAATAAAAAATCCTTACAATGCAATTCTGTTCCCTTACTCAACTTGGATACATGCTAAAGAACTGCCATAATCAGAGATCGACTTCTTCACTACATCACCCATTTATTACATTGAAATTGAAATCAAGAAGTTGGAGGCACCCAATCCAGCACTATTAAGATGCAAACATTTAAGAAACAAAATGAAAAGGTGACTGGTTGGTTTGGGTTTCCGAAAACAAGTCGATGTGAATTTCTGGGTTTCCGAAAACATGTCAATGTGAATTTCTGGGGGCCCTCTCTATGTTCCCCACCTCACAGCATTAGTTTTTGTGAGGTTAGGGTTAGGTTAGGTGGTAAGAAAGTGGGGAACATAGAACCTGGGGAACATAGATACGGTCCCAATTTCTGAACAAAATCAGCCACCACCACATGCAACAACTATACAGCAGGCTCAGTTGCAATAGAGGGAGTAGCCTAACATTTTTCATATGGGCATATTTGTAAAAAGATCTAGGGAAAGATATAACCAATTGTTCTAACTAATTGTGTATACTTTATATTTGTTTTGTTTGATGCATGTTTTTTGTGGCTTTTATGCCTTTATTGATCTAGCTAGACAACTGTAGTCTGACCGGAAATGGGGGCGAGAGATGGGGAGTGACATGTAGCAAAGGCCGACGGTATCGGGACTCAAACCCGCAACACGCCGTCAGGCTACACTGAAGATACGGTATTTTCATTCAGTCTGCCACACTGAGCCATCTACATTTAGTCACCTCACTTACAGTATGGAGAGACAAATAAGTGCTTGGCAGCGGGTGTTCCTTCTCATAGGAAAAAAAACATCACAATACTGCCTTAATTTCTCTCCTAAGCAAAAGAAATGTGAAAACTGTCAGGATGCTTCCACTTTTATTTATTTTTTAGCTCAATGTGTTTTTGATTGAGAAACCAGAAATGTTGCAGTTGAGACATGAAGCAGATATTTTTTGTAATAAAATATCTACAGTGGTATTTTTATGAGTGTAAATATGAAGAATGTTATTGAAACTAAGTTGCCTGCTTTTGTATTCCCTTTGAGAAGCCCATGTTTTTTTCCCTTTGCCGATACCATTCATGTGAATGTTAAAGGTCAGTGGGTCCTAACACTGGTGTGCGACAAGTAGAGGCGTGCCTTGATTTTTATAATTTACAATAATATAACAGCATTCATTTCCTAATAGAGGCTAAATCAATATGTACCGGTATATATACAAATGAAAAGGGATCTAAACATTGCCAATCCACAACTGCATAATGTGGCATTTTCTTGCACAGCTGCTATTATCTCTAGTATGAATACATGCAGGCTTGCCTTGATATTTTAACTTACTCATTGGTGTGCTTTAGGCAACAAGTTTGAAAACCACTGATCTTAGGTATGCAATTTCACCCATTCAAAAAGGTTTGTGAACATTGTTACCAGCAATAAAGCTCAGTATGGATATTCTTCACTAACATCGTTACTCATTTATGAGTTGTACCTCCAAAATGGACACTACAAACTATATGCAAAGAAAGTGCTGCATTAAATTGTACTTATTTTCTTTAGTGTTACACTGTTTATCTACAATCAGTTGAAACAGATGATTATTATGACCAACTTTATTCACTCTTTAAAATGTGAGGCACAGAGGATTAAATATGACAGATTAATTTCCGATCTCTATGATTGCTTCATTGAATTAAGCACCAGCTCAAAATCGATTAACAACCAGACAAGGTTAGACATACCCTTGGACTTGTATTCAATATAAAAAAAATCATGTTGGCCACACAAACCCAGAAGCACAAAATAATAAAGAAAAAAAGAAAACATGTGCAGAGTACAAAGTGGAGATCATAATGTGTTTATTGTCCAGGAGCTGACAGACTTTTGTTCATGAACTGCTTCTTGACAAAGCAAACCCACCACTGAAAGAAAGACAGAAATAAGCCACTGTTAAATACAAAACTTTCAGCCAGACCATCCACTGCATTGGTAATTGATTGATGTGAAGTAGCAGTGCGAACGTCACTCAGTGCCGTCCGAGTTAGATCTACTGGGGACTGGGGTACAGAATAGTAAATATCGTTGTGGGGACTGCTTCTGCGTCCGATGCGGCTCAAAGGGACTGTAGTGGGTGTCTTTCAGCCAATCACGCGCTGGCAGGGTGGAGCTTGGCCGAATCTCGCTACAAAAAAATATCACGCAGACAATACTGGTCTCACCCACTACAGACCCGTTTTCTCCCGTTTTCCTGAATGTCGAGAAGCAGTCTGGATGCCAGGCTAGTATTTTAGAACCAAACCTCAATTAAAAACTCAGGTCACATTTTTTTATATTGATGCATGTGCCATTTAATGATCCCTGATCAGTATTATATAAATTGATTACACAGCTGACCAGGTTAAAAATAAAAGCTTTTTTTCCCCCACCTTTACTTGTGCTTTAAATTACAATATGATTAATACGAAATTACAAATAATACATTAAATTGTTGCCATTAATTGGACAGTATATACAAAGCTGGTTAGCTTACAGTAGCAACCTAGCGTTTCTCATTGATGTTCATTTTAAGTATGTGTAGTTCAAATACCTCAGAAGTCATTTCAACAAAGGACTGAACTTTAACCACTTTTGACCATCAAAAGACAGATGAAAGCCAATTATGCAGTAGAGGAACTATTTAGATGCTTTATTTTATAATTGCTCCGAGTTCCACAATGTTTCTCACCTTGCTAGGTTTGTCTGTCTGAGGGTCAAACACTCGGTCACAGAGCCTCAAACCGGTCTCCTGGCGGATCTGCTGGAGATACGCCCTCATGGTTTCTGAAACAAGGAAAAGCCTCACCATGACTGTCAAAGTAAAGTCACCGTCATTGTCATCAAGTATGACAAACTGACTTCAGCCAGAGAGCTCACAACACAAAGTAACAATTTAATTAACTGTAAATTTGGCTCATTATTTACCGTAGTAAATACTTGCTGAGAAAATTTTAAATTTTATTTTACTGTGAAAGGGAAAAATAATGAAAGCAAGACAGTGGAAATCATTTGGAAGGGATTGATTCTAGAGATGTTACCGATCAATCGGCAATGGATCGGATCGGGCCGATCAAAGCATGATCGGCGATAATCGGTGGTTTAGATCAAAAGGTAAATTCACCGATCCGATCGGTGCATCTGATCAACCAGCCGTTCAGTATGCCCACTTGAGGCCATTTTGGGGTATTGATTTCCACAGTGCTGAAGGAATAATTAGTTACTGCTATGATAATGAATACATAGTAATGCTGGTAAATAACTATAAGGCAATTATATAAATGAATTCATGAGTGAATTAATTAAATAAAGTTAAAACATTAACATTTAGAAAATATAAATAATAACTTGATCGGATCGGTGATTGATCGGGAGACGAAACTTTTGTGCTCGGTGATCGGTTCCAAAAAACCTGATCGGACCATCCCTGATTCCATCACAGATCTCCATACATAACACAAACCTTTTCTTTTATGACTGCATAACAGGAAAGGCAGAGTGAATATCAATAATTTAAACTTCGTGTCTGCATGTATCATGAAGTTAACTTTAGGAATGTGTAAAACTTTAATGAAAATAAACATGAAAAGTGAAAGGTACAGAAAGGACGACTGTTCTCAACCGAGTATGCAATGTGAGTATGTGAATTGTCAAGAATGAAGCTAGCAGAAGGTTGTGGTGTTCCAGAAACCACTGGATGCTCTTGAAAAAGGAGCAGTCAGCATAACTGGAAAGGAAATGGGTTCTATTATTATCAGGTGCTCACTCCATTCTGTGATACACATTCTGTGATACACAGATCACAGTTATTGCACAGGACCTACTTCAACATTTCCAAGGCTAGTCAATATTAGTGTTTCGATTCCTCAATTATGTTTTTTATAGGGAAGCTTTACCGGTTGGCCAGGCCCACCCAGTAGTAACACTTATTCTCAGGTCCTGAAGTTTCTATTTTAAGAGTCAACTTCCCCAAAATATGAATAAACACTACTTATATATATATATAATTGTTACTTTGTTAATTGTTATAAAGAACTTAGACATTTGGTTATTGAAACAGAACAAATGCACACAGCAGAGGCAATTAAGCCTCCACAAACACAAGTTGATTATTGTTAATGTAGAATTTCACTGGTTTTACGTACCCTCCTCCTGCTTGTTTACAGGCTTGGCATACATAGCATTGAGAGGGAAACCAGGTTCTCCAGGGATGGGGAAGTTAGTTATGCCCAGAGTATACATCTCCTTCTCTCCCTGGCCCCTGGAGCTGCACTGGAAAGATAATAGCACACGGCAATGCATGAGTGAGATCACCAAACAATTTAATCTCCATTCAATTAAGCCATTAACTACCATTTTCTGTATCTTTCTTAGGCCTTGCAGTTTTCTATTCCTAAGCTAAAGGCCAATGCAGGGATGAATAAATATGCTTTGCACATTTGCCAAATAAGAGGCAATAAGCCATGTCTGAAATTCAAATATCGTTCGTCACAATTGAGTATATAATGCATGGGATCACACAATACAAATACGACGCAATATAATGACACTTTAGCAGCCCAAGTTACAAGGAGGCTAATGAACAATAACCCTCCTATCCACATCCACCAGTTTATTCTGATTGGCTATTGTAATTCACGATGCATCAGTCACATAATAAGTATTCTACCAATACTTGAATAGTGTTTCTGTTTTGGATTATACACATCCCTTTTTTGTTTGTTCTGCTACACATAGTAAAATATGTTAATTGTGAGGGTATAATGGACCCAGGTGCATTTGGGCCAATTTGTTTTACACACCCTCAGTGTTAAATAAACACTGAGGAACTTGGAAGTAAAATATCCTTAGGTTTATTGTATACTTGTGTAGATCAAATAACATGTAGTTTACCTTCTGTAGCTTCTTTAGGCATTCAGATATGTACAATGTGACATAGATCAATGTCCGGTCCGCCTCATTCTGAAACAAAAAACACACTTGGTGGTTATAATCAAATGAAATATTTAGTCCACTGTGTACATCCTGCAAACTATTACATAAACATGCTTAAAGTGCAGTTCCCGTCATGTCCAACTACTGCAAAACTATGAGAGGCTTGCATTGCTGAAGGCAGGATCAAGTTGAGACATGTGTAGAAACAGCAGAGAAACAGAGCAAAAAGCGCCACCAAGTGGCACGGCAATGGAGAAAGAAACTCAACTGCTGTCATTGTTGACAGAAATATAGTGACAATTCATAACATTGTAATACTAACAGCTACATAGAGTAAAATGACTGACAGCAGGTCTCAGGACTCAGCCCATTTGTATCTGTACGGGGTAAATAATGCTTAGAAAAGGCATGGTGCCTCTTAACGTTTAAAGCGCTGCCTAGCCCCAGTCACTCACTTCCCTAAAACACATACTAAGTCACATACCATGCATTGGAACCAAGAAAAATGTCTAACCTTGATTTCATAATTCTTAAAGAAGACATTGGCTTTGAAGTAATAGATAGCCTCATCGATGATGTCCGAGTCTTTGGCTGAAATGACAAAACAAGTCACTCCAAAAACAACCCTTCCAGGACTTAAAATGGCAACACAGTGAACACACACACATGACAAATTTGACAGCTGGACCTAAAAACCACAAACTGATGATGGACACATCATATACCATATATGGATATAACATTACCATCAGTAAACTCCTGTGACCTAATCCTGAATTATACAGCAAGCCTACTTGTCATACTATAAATCAGGCCTAAACTTAGTTCTGTGCCATATATCAGTGTGTATATATGGCACAGAACTGTGTATAAAAGTACCAGGGATGTACAATAGATCAAGAACGCATTACTTAAGTTGACACTTGACAATAAACAGTGGTTTCTCTTTGAATATGAAATATATTGCATAGTTAGGACAAGACGCAGTACAGAAACATACTTTCTTTGGGGCCAGGTCCCTTGAACTGTGTCTTGAGTGGAAGCATAGCCATGTTTCCAATCATTTTGGTGTCTGCATCCATCAAGTTGGAGTGGTACGCCTGGAACAAATCATCACATTAAATAACATCCATCCATTTACAACTCGGGTGTACTGTACACATATAACCCGTTTAATTTAAGTAACCTGATGACGTGTGTACATTCACACAGAGTGAATAAATACATCATTAATCGCACATCTCTTAACGTTAGTGATAGTAAGGTAGCTAACCAGGATAGCAAGAGGCTCGAGCCTTTTGCCCACAGTTTATCAAAGAAGGCCGTTGCATCATCGACAGTAGTTTCAATAAGAGCATTCCTCCCAAATCTCACGGCAAACGATGGTTGTTTTTAGATTTTTTTTTTGAGGATTTACTCACCGGCATCTTGAGTTATAATACTGCTTCTGCTCAGCGAAAGAGAAATGTCTACTCTGCTTCCGCCTCTCCTCCGCCCTACAAATGTACAGGAAGGAAGTACACACATGCAACGCTATGAAAGAGCCACAGGGCGGCGACATATCCCTTTAAACAATATATATTATTATTATTTATTTTTAATGGGTTTTCGTTTAAATGCCTGAAATACGGTCGGTCTGTGCTTAACTCGGGTTTAGATTAGATAATATAGAGTGCACGTTTTGTTATATTATACAAAACACGTCAGTGTAATAGCCCACTCGCGAACTTTTAAGCTTTTATGTCTCACAAGTGGCTAAATACTAGAATAGGACTACAAAAAAAGGTTGCGTCAATCTACGTCATCACGCCGAACACCGTTCCGTCTTCCGTGTTGTGACGTTGCGTCATGAGAGATGATGAGACCGTGATGTAGTTCATTTTACAGCCTAACGTTTGTGGACTCACTCTCCCACAATGCATTGCATGAGTGTGGAAAGAAACACAAAACATGGCGCCGACCAAGAAACGCAACGTGAGTTCGGAGAGGGCAGCAGAAGAGACCCCTAAAAGACAGAAAATCGACCTCGACGGCAAAGTCGTACGGATTATCGATAGCAGAAAACACGCTAATGACGTGTTTGATGTTCTCGAGTGCCTCCAGGTATGGGAATACACAATTCTACCTGTTGTCCAATGAATCATGCCAAGGAAAGCTACTACCCCAACATTGGCACATTTTGGTTGGTTTGTTATTAATAATATCGTCTTGGTTTTCAGACAGAGAAAGAGAAGAATGTTATCGAAGCTATCAGTGCGTGTAGCAAATTGTTCTGCACTTTATTGGAGAGAAGAGATTTATTTGTAGGAAAACTCCCGAGTGAAGAGGAGACCGTGGCTGGTTAGTTTTCACACACACACACACACACACACACACACACACACACACACACACACACACACACACACACACACACACACACACACACACACACCACATGCAAACAATGTATTGTTGCTAATACTTGTGTACTTTTACTGAGTTTAGACTTCTGAAAGACTTGTATAAGATACTAAAATAGCATAATAAATAATAGGTCTAATATATATGATTGATTTATTATTTGTAAACAACAACACCTTCAAGTGGTCAACAATATGTATTGATAAAAAGATGATATGAACCATAACAAAATACCTATCAATATCCACCGGCTGGTTAATATTGATCTTTTTATCAATATATTTGACAACTAGTGTAATAGTCTATAGTGTCATACGTGTAATGGGGCAATAAGTGTATAATAGGGTAATAGGTAGTGTCATAGTGTAATAGGGCAATAAGTTACTTAAAGTTAGTCTAACCCTGATGGTCGCTTTTGCCCATAGGCCGTTTTACTGGTATTATTAACTGTGTTATGAACACATTACTCAGCACAATGAAATTGGCCATTCTGCTTAATGAGTACCCGTATACTCAGCTATGATGCTATTGTTGCTAATACTTTTGTACTTTTACCTGAGACTTCTGAAATACTTTTATGACTCTTAATCATAAAAGTATTTCTACATTGTGGTATTGCAAAGCTGCACTATGTAACTTTCCTCTTCTACCCTGGATTTGAACCCGGGTGTCCTGCACAAGTGCTGAAACGTTTACCTGGTTGTTGAGCTAATACAGCCTGCCTGCTTGCTCAGGGAATACATTTAAGCTTGAGCTTCAGGTCAAAATTCATCAGGTCATCATGTCTCACCTAGACACAGGATCTAAACGTCTCAATAGAAGAACGGGAACACAAAATACAACCAAACCAATTGTATAAGTTGTATTGTAGTTATTTTATTAATTTAAAAAGTTACATATTCCCACTTTTAAAGAGCTGTCATGTTAATTTAACTCAAATATACAATGTTCTATATTTTGTCTGAACTGTATACAATTGCCTTCAAAGTTATTTTTTCACTCCGGGTTAAGGTGTGTGTGTGTGTGTGTGTGTGTGTGTGTGTGTGTGTGTGTGTGTGTGTGTGTGTGTGTGTGTGTGTGTGTGTGTGTGTGTGTGTGTGTGTGTGTGTGTGTGTGTGTGTTTAGACAAATATAGTGCAGAGGATATGTATTGCATGTTCATGCGTCATCGTTACAACAGTTGTGTGGAGCTGCTGCTAGACCTCCTCCATCACACCTCTCACCAAATCAAGGTAAGTTGACTGCACTGTAAATCCTGCGTTTGATTGAACTCAGAGAGGGTACAAGTGTAACCAAGTGGACCTATCCATTTAGTTCCATATTTGTACAATGTAAAGGCCACCATGTACTGTACCCTGACCCGGCCCGTGGTGCAGGCTTAAAATGCAGCAAGGGTGTGCTGGGACAGTTGACTTTGCACAGTTTGCAGACTGTTTTTGAACCTGCTGTCAATACTGTTTTGATTTTCTTGAGTTTGTTATCATGATGAGTCGACCCACACCAGAGTTCTGTGTCCGCCCCTGATATTGGAGAGCCATATACTACTGATTACCGATGCCGATATTTAATACAAAATATTCCATAAATCAATCTTAGAAAAACCTTTTGTAACTAAATTAAAGTTAAATAAAAACATGTAACCTCCTTAAAGAAGTAGTTTACTTATTTTCTATCAATTACACGCCCCATTTTCTTAGTTTTTGTCGCATTCCTGAGCCAAAGATTTGATGACAGGTCATTGGTCAATAGGAGACGCTTTGAGTCTCCACCAGTCATCAAACTATTGGCTTAAGAATGCCAAAAAATCCATGAAGTCTTCATGGGGTTTGTTATTGATAGAGAATAAGTCATTATACCACTTCTGTGGTAGTGGAGCACCCACTGCCTAAACGAAGGTCAGCATCCAGAGGAAGTGCACATGCTTTTCTTTATAACCAACATAGGGTTGCCAGTTTTAAAGATACCGATCGGCCAGACATATGCATCTGGCTGTAATGTGGCACTGGCGTGTTCATGCTGGTTTGTTTTTCTACAGGAGAATGCCCTTTGTGCCCTGATGAAGTTTGCTGCTGCAGTTGGGCAGTACCCCCTTGAGGACCTGGACTGGAGTGAGCATTACAGCTTCCCAAGGGAACTTATTCAGGTATTATTCTTCATCAGGCATTGTGGTTGTAATACATATGTATAATATACAAAGTAATACATTCAAATGCCAAATAGTTATACTGAATAACATGTAATAGTTTACATTAAAATGATTCTTGAACTTGGCTATCATTATCTTAGTGTAAGTGTAGCATCTGATACTTATGATACATGTATATCTCATGACTAGGGAATGGTGGGGGAGTTGCTGTCTAAAACGGAAGACAACTCCTCGCTCATCTCCAGGTTCCGAGAGTTCCTGGAAATGGAAGATGTACGCTATTATGTCATGAGCTCTCTCCGTGAGAATCTAGCCCTGGTCATGAACAAAAACAAAGGGGTGAGTATACTCTTTCAGGGCAGTGGAATTTCATCTCTTTAGTGCAGGGTTCCCCAATTAGTTTTCCCCAAGGGCCGATTTATGTCTAGGGTACCAAGCCGAGGGCCACAACATTGCAGGGGGCGACGGTGGCGTTCCCACTACTCCAGCGACAGTTTCCGTCGTTGTCGGGTGAAAATCTTGTATGTCCAAAACCGTTCGTTTTGAATTTATCATTTTAAAAATGATTTAAACTAGTGAAAACAGCCGATCTACAAGCACACAGATCTGCTGTTTTCACTACTTTTGTGCGACGGCCTTGTATGATTTGCGAAAGAACATACAAATTTGGAGATACGAAATTTCCACCCGACAACGACGATATACTAGTGTTGTTGCTGCTCTTATACCACCATTATTACTGGGGTTGGTGGGGGCCAGACAGTAGCCCCCCACGGGCCACAAATGGCCCGCGGGCCACCTATTAGGGAACCATGCTTTAGTGTATCGTGCTGGATCAATACAATACTGTATGTACTTGTATGTAAGTTGCAGTTTTTCTGTTCAATAAATGAATGTTGGTGCGCTTCCTTGTTACACATAGGCACCGATGCCCATATACCAGAGCAACGTGTTCACCTTACTTTCAAACATCAACATGCCCAGCCAGGAGGCTGAGTTGACCAACTTCTTGGTCAAACAGGAAGGTTAGATCTTTGAACCATTTTTAAACTTAAAATTACATTTAAAGAAAATGTATCAGTACAGTATACATGTTTCCTAAATATATACTCATGGATAGCAGAAGGGAAGTGGTAGCAATTTTGATGGTGTAATGGTGTTCTAGGTACCTGTACTATTACAATTGTGTTTTTTTTGTTTAAAAGTATTTCATTTGTTATTTTAGCTAAGCACAAAGATTGGAAAGCAGCTAAATTGAATGTAAGTAGTATTATCTTTCTACACCCCCCCCCCCCCTTTCATACAGCTAAAGCATTAAGTAATGAAGGTTTTAATAATTTTCTCATCTTAGGAACATAAGCGTGCATTTGAAAAGATGTGGCTTGTCTTTCTCAAGTACAAGGTACAAACAACAATAGTTGACTTAACTAATGTCGCTTCTTCATACATGTTTAACAATGTAGTGACCATATTCACATGGAGGCCATGTTGCTCAAGTTTCATAATGGGACAGGGCGGGGTTTCCCCACTTCCTTGAGTATGATGTTAGAACAACATAGCCCCCCATGTTAATATGGCTCAATTGCCATGAGCATTTATTTTTAATTCGCTCATATATGTACCTGTTTTTTACCACAGCTGCCAAACAGCATGTACAAAAAGGTTCTTGTGATCCTCCATGACTCCATCCTGCCTCATATGAGCAAGCCCACTCTGATGATTGACTTTCTGAGCGCTGCCTATGAAGTCGGTACGTTTAACATCAATGGTGGTAATCAGAGTGTGGGGTTTCCCACCCCCTTGAGTATGATGACTACAGTTAATAGTTGGCCAGGGGTTCAAGTTCTCAGTCCTGGGGACTGATTTCAGTCTTGAGGATTCCATAGGGGCTACTTCTGAGATCATTGCAGATCAAAACGCTTGTCAAATTATCTCCAAACTATAAGCAGTTATTTCATTATGTGAGTATTTGAATTGGTCAGACTAGCATAGAATACAGCAGAACTTCAGAAGATGCTTCTATAAAATGAAGCACACCTTCAGTGAAGGCAGTTCAGAACTTCAGGGAAACATCCCAAATGGTGTGCGCTGCACGCATTTCAAAAATCACATATTGGAACATGGTCTGAAAATACTTTTCAGTCTTGGGATTTGTTTTGGCTTTAAAGCCTAAAGATCATTAAAGATCATTAAAAGAAAAAGAACCCACTTTGGAATACCTTATGGGTAGATTTGTCCCGAATTGCATTTGAGATGATATTCCATAAATGCATTATGTCATATTTGTTTGTTTTCTCACTTGACAGGAGGAGCAATTAGTTTGCTGGCGCTCAATGGGTTGTTTGTCCTTATGCACCAACACAACCTGTGAGTATATCATACTTTGCAATAGGAGGGCTAATAATATCTATACAGATCCTTCTCGGAAAAATTAGAATATTTTGTAAATTTTCTTGAAACTTTCATATATTTCTTGAAACATTCATATATTCTAGATACATTGGACATTCTGTGAATTATTCCAAACCTTTTTTGGTTACATTTTTATGGCATACATCTCATGAATATCAGAAGTCCATATTTAAAAAATATTACACAAGACCACTCAAAACAAGGATTTATAATAGAGAACTGTCAACCTTCTGAAGTCAGAGTTGCTTGAAGTCCAGTGGGAAGTTTCCAAAGTCAGTTATGAATTGGGGTGCTATGGCATCTGCAATGCCTTTTCACACAATATTGTAATCTTTCGAGAAGGATCTGTAGACCAGGGGTAGGCAACCTTAGGCACGGGTGCCAACAATGGCACAGGGGAGGGTGACACACTGGCAGAAGTGTGTGAGAGAGGATTTTTATTTTAAAACAAATATTTTTTATATACGTGGTCTGTTAAATTAAGTCACCTTAAATTAAGCAAATTACATCCTTCACATAATTCTACATTCATTAAAACTCTGAACTTTGACTGGAGAGGGAGTCTGGGAGATAGGTGGATTATAGTCTAATGATTGTTATAACAATGTCCTACCAATCAGAATGATGACGTAGACTATAAATTGTTAAAATCCCACAACAAATATTGTTGGATTTGGTAAGGACTGTGTTGCGGATACAGACTGTTAACAATATATATTTTTTCTAAAGTTGTGTGTGTGTGTGTGTGTGTGTGTGTGTGTGTGTGTGTGTGTGTGTGTCTGTGTGTGTGTGTGTGTGTGTGTGTGTGTGTGTGTGTGTGTGTGTGTGTGTGTGTGTGTGTGTGTGTGTGTGAACATGTATCATAGTCATGTATCTTATTTTGATCATACTAAAAACGAGTACCAAAAACATTTACAGTTTGATGTAACTCCATGTCTGCCTGCCTGTGTCTGCAGTGATTATCCAGATTTCTACAAGAAGTTGTACAATCTCCTGGAGCCCTCCATTTTACATGTGAAGTACAGAGCACGCTTCTTCCACTTAGCCAACCTATTCCTCTCCTCCAGGTAAAGTGTTTAATCCTCTCCGAAAACATATTAGTACAGTTTTACCATAATTCATTCAGTATTGCTCAATGTGTCCCGATTTTCCAGCTGTAGCTGGTTGTTATTTGATTGGGAACGGTTGTAATAATTGTGCTGCATTTTTGTTAAACCTTTCATCTGGTAGGCCCAATTACTATCCCATAGCCTTGCTCAGAGGAAGTTGCTACCCCATAACCACTTCAACCCTATAGCATCTCTGGTCTGAGGTGAACGTTACCTGGGAATAGCAGATCTGCTGTTTTCAGCAATAAAAAAATATATATATATATATATTATTAATGGTTAAATGTCTAAAAATACACATTCAAATATGTTAATGTGGACACAATAAACAAACAAATTGATTGAAGAATTTATTAGAAGTTTGCAATAGAAAAAGTACAGTTTCATGACAGTACAAATCACTGGTACAAGGTCAACTAAAAGGAGATCCCAGAAAGCCGAGGCTTATTTCCACAGGAACCACACTTTAATTATCTCATATAACATTGAAAGACAGACAAACACACATGAATTCACGCTACACTGATGATGGTACTGTAAAACAAGTCTATGAAGAAAATTGGATAAAATACCGTACAATATTATGTAGTTGGGGTCCCTAGTTCATCTCTCTCTCTCTCAGCTAAGGGGTCCCTGGCCTTATGACATAATTGGCTTTGTATTTTGATTGTCTTATGTACCAGCTCTTATGCCTTAACTTAAAGGCCTGTCCATACTGTCTGAGTTTTTTGTTTCCGACTTTCCGACGTGCAGCTTTCCGAACTCTAATTCGGGTAATGCTTTTCAGAAGATGCGAGGGATGTAATTTTGTAGTTCAGCTGACCTTTCCGGCGAAAGGTTTGGTGGTTGGAGGCAGTCCTTTAAGTTAAGGCATAAGAGCTGGTACTTAAGACAATCAAAATAGAGCCCAATGTGTGTGCATGCCTGTGATCCTCTAGTCATTTGCCGGTGTATCTGGTGGCAGCGTTTGCCAAGCGTTTGGCCCGTCTGGCACTCACAGCGCCCCCTACAGCCCTCCTGATGGTGCTGCCGTTCATCAGCAACCTGATCCGTCGCCACCCATCTTGTAGAGTTCTCATCCACCGGCCCAGTGCTGCAGATGGTGGGTGTCAGTCTCAGCTGAATTATTCTTATTATTATTTCACATAATCGCAATAATTTTGTCATATTCGTTTCCATGTTGAAAACTTTTCATGTTAGGAAATTGTGGAAATAGCCGATCTACAAGATGCGACACGTTGTGAGCTTGTAGATCGGCTATTTCCACTAATGCCATGCCACGCCTGGCTTGCTATTGTAATGTCTCTTAATACTTGTGGCACCCTCAGGAGGTCCTACAGTGTGTGTGTATATGTGTTATAAAATATTAGGGGTGTAACGATATAGTAACTGCATCGAAATATCGTTTTTAACTTAAAAAAACAATGTATATCGAAATGAAAACAGCTAAAATCAAATCGTATCATTTGAATTTGTATCGTATCGAATCGGCAGTGCAAAAAATCGATTGTATCGATACTACCTACTTGTGCATTGCATTTAGCATTTTTAAGAAGAAAAAATGAAAAGGAGGGGTTTAATTACTTTTCCTTTCCATATAGCTACACTGGACTATCGATAAATGTGTGCAACCTCTGGGTTCATGTCAAGGTGCAGGTTTGTCATTATACAATGACCATGTATATGGCAGATAATCACTGTGTTTACTTATTTATATCCATAATAAAACCATATCCATTTAAAACCTGCACTATCCAGACCTTTCACACAGATTTAATTTCTTTGCTAAATAGTTACTATATCAATTTTAAATCAATGAATCGAATCGCATCGTATCGCCATGAATGAACTAATATCGTCGGTCCATGTATCGTATCGTCAACCATGTATCGTGATATGCATCGAATCGCTATTAAAATGTATCGTTACACCCCTATAAAAAAATAATATACACACACACACACACACACACACACACACACACACACACACACACACACACACATTAGTCATTTATCAGTTATAATATATGCTTGACAGAGCCTTGTGAAGACCCATATCTGATGAACGAGGAGGATCCTGCCCAGAGCCATGCCTTGGAGAGCAGCCTTTGGGAGCTCAAGGTGTGTACTGTGTACATGATACTCTGGGTACACTAATAATTAATAAGTACTAGTAATCAGTGATGTCATCTACTGCAGTGAGTCTCAACCTGTGAGTGTGCGCCCACTGGTGGGCCTTGAGGGTATTGCAAAATAATGAGACAGATTTTAATGATGGATTAATCTAATCTAAATTACTTTTCAGAGGTTTGAGGAAATACATGTAAAACTTCACTTCAAGCACTAACTACACTGCAAAAAGGAGCTATAAGGATAATAAATAATGCTGGATCGAGATCACACTTATATACTATTTTTAAATTCAAATCTTTTAAAGTTCATGGATATTATAGAATATAAAACTGCCATTACAATGTATATTGCAAGAAATAATCAAATCCCTGGAAACATCCAGGTGATGTTCTATGACAGAGAGGGGGGCTCTCATTTAAAAACACAATTTACTCGAACAACGTTAAAATCGTTCTCTATTTCAAGATGTGGAGTGAAGCTATGGAACAGTATGAATGAGGAGCTCAAGCAATGTTCAAGTATGATGTATATGAGTATAGAGAAGAGATTAAGAATTTAGAGTATATATGATGTATATTATCAGTTTTTTAGATTTTTTTCTTTTTTCTTTTGAGAAATATATAAAAACTCATGACTTTATATACATTCATACCATTTTGGTATATGAGATACAGACATCAAAGGAAGACGCTAAAGTAAGATTGGGTAGGATTAAATAATTTTTATACTTCCTACTCCTTTTTGAACATGGAATATATATATTTATTACCCGGCTGGTTTGAATGCTTGATTCTGCTGGTTTGAATGCTTGATTCTGATTGGTCAGTCGCTGAAATCAGAGGTCTGATATTTCTGGATAACAGACTGCTCCGCTCTATAACAGACCGCTGCTAATCAAAGACTCAGAACACCTGCTGCAGTCAAGCTGCACTGCGTGAATCTTGTGCTGTAACCAACATGTCAGCCATGTAAACAAACACACAGCGACATTGAGAACTAAACGTTGCTCTCAAGAATGTTTTTTAAAATATTTTAAGCGAGAAATAGACGACGTAGTATCAGAAAATGTTCTATTTGATCAGCACTTCCTTGTTTTCCAAGGCGACCGTATTGCGCTGGGAAGACACCCAGCGCAACACTGGAATACTTTCAGCCGTCTGTAAACAAGGAAATAATTTGTTTTGTCCCTTCAGCCGAGATAAGTCATCAGGCTTTCGGGATGTTATATATGGTCAACCCCCAAGGAGCCAGTATTTATCAATTACATATTTCTTTCCCTCATTACCAGTGAGGCTTGTATTGACTTGTTTTGTATTTCTATTTTTAATTTAACTCATTTGCTGCCCCCTCCCGAGTTTCCCGAGTTATTACTCGGGAAACTCGAGTTTCCTGAGTTATTACTCGCCTCCCGAGTTTCCCGAGTTATTACTCGGGAAACTCGAGTTTCCTGAGTTATTACTCGGGAAACTCGGGATTACCGGCAGCCAGGGCCCGAGTTTCCCGAGTTTGCAGCCATTTTGGAATATATATATATATATATATATATATATATATATATATATATATATATATATATATATACTATATATACTATATATATATGTTTACCCCCCATACCAACCACATCTTTCAAACATGGCAGCAATGTTTGTTTACATTTGAAGAAAACATGATGGCTTCTATCTCATGAATGCCTGAACGGATTTCCAAGCAGATTTCTTTGTTTGAAAGCTGTGAACAGCGTGCACACACATGGTGCATGATCCGTGCACTAAGAATCACATGGAATTGGCATCCTGGTACTTGGTAGACATTTTGAAAAGGCAGCGAATGAGTTAAGTGTATCTATCTTTTTTTGTTGTTTTCTTTTTAGATGTTGAGCGTAGCTAACGCCTCAAACACAGGCTTTTGAAATCAGTCCTGCAGTCACGTGATCAGTAAGCGCTTGGAAATTCAGACTTTAACTCCTCAGGCTGGCGGAGCTAGGCTGACATCACATTTGTGCGCCTCATCGGTGGGAGTCATGACGCAATTCCAGCGATTTAGACTTTGTGGGCTCCTCTAGTTACTTTTTCCCCCCTTCTAACATTTTGTTTCCACAGACCATCATTTCGACAACAGAGCTTCGGGATTGTAAGGGTTAGGTTTGGGTGTTGAAAAGATGATGTAAAAGTACAATATTTGCATTTTGAGTATTTACTGTTATTGTTGGTGTGATATGACCAGTCATCAGTGGTGTAAAGTAACTAAGTACATTTAAAAGTACTAAGTACTTGCATTCCGGGTACTTTATAAACAATAGATGTTTGTCCTTATGTAAAATTAAGGGTATTATAGCCTACTAATGATCGCCATTGATATTTTGATTGCAATAATAGGCTACTTGACCAAACTATCAACACTGCAATATAGAAATATATAGAAAACAAGTGAAAGTCCAGAATTCAAAATGTATGAGTCAAAGTACAAACGTGTTGGCATCAACATTTAGTTACAAGTAAAAGTACAATATGTTTGACCCACGAGTGGGTTGTGATTAGGCCTATAGCATAGTAAATTGACTAGACATAGTTAATTTATTAGACAGAAATGCAAAACAGTCAAGTACATGTGTAGCCGAAGTTAATATTCTTTGTTATGCTAAAGAAAATGACAAGCGAAACACCTTTAATATTGATATTTCAATTCTATTTTTTTTTAACATTGTCTAATTTTTTGACATGTTCAAAATAAATCATTCAAATAAACCTGGTCTGAAAATGTATGCGACCGTCTTTTAAGAATCCTTCGTACTCCCATGTGCCATTCGTCTCCATAGACTTCCATGTAATTTATAGTGCACGGATCATGCACACCCATGCCTAGATCATGCACCACGTGTGTCCACATTGCTCTCAGCTTTCAAACAAAAAAATCCGAATGGAAATCCGTTCAGGCATTCATGAGAGGCATTCCTAAAATGTAAACAAAGATGGCTGCCATGTTTGAAAGATGGGGTTGCTATGGGGGTTAAACATGCAATTTTGCGATTGCTATCATGCCTACTACATTTTTTGGGGTCCAATTTTTTTTTTAAATTATTTATTTATTTATTTTTTTCAAAAATTTTAAAATTCTCGGGACTATCGAGCCTGGCGGGGAGAGACATTAAAGGAGTAGTTCACCCCCAAAATGACTTTTTGGAGCGGTGAAAGCGCTCCCAATAGACAGGTATGTCCGTGGGTATGTGGGTGGGTGGGTGGGTGGCTGGCTGGGTGGCCGTGTCCGTAGCCTGGCAATACCTTGAGTGGCCACACACAACACACTAGTTAAAGGAGGGGCGCTGTTTTGTGCAGGCCAGGCACACTCACCACTCACTCACAGGCACAGTTTACACTCACTCACTCACATAGGGTACAGCTGCTCAAATTCACCGCTCCACTTCGAACCGAGGTTTGATTTTTTTCTATTGATTACTCATGCCATGGAGAGTAGAGTTCAATAATATTTTTTGGTTTTTGTCGCATTCCTAAGACAAAAATTTGATTTGAGTAAATTTACCCCCATTGATTCCGGATGGTGACCCGTTTCGAAACGGGTCACCATCCGGAATGAATGGGGGTAAATTTATTGTTATCACATTTTTGTCTTAGGAATGCGACAAAAACCTAAAAATATTATTGAACTCTACTCTCCATGGCATGAGTAATCAATAGAAAAAAAGTCATTTTGGGGGTGAACTACTCCTTTAAAATATTCTCGGGACTATCGGGCCTGGCATACAATCAGTTAACAGCCTGGATTGGATGTTATTTATGATTAAACTTAACTTGCCATGTGGTTTTCCACCTTTCAGACCCTACAGAAGCATTACCACCCAGATGTGGCCAAGGCTGCCACAGCAATCAACACGCCCCTGTCAGCGCTAGAGGATGACATCAACGAGTTGCTGGAGCTAACAAACTATGAGGTGATGTAAAACCCCAAGAAGAACAACAAAAGTCGATGCACAGGCCTCGACGATCTAACATTGAGACAATTTATCAGCGTATCAGTCCTAGCAAACTGTATTTTCATCTTCATTGCATTATGAATTTATTGGTTGCCTTGCTTTGGTCCCCAGCTGATGGAACGGGACCTGAGGCAGAATGACACCAAGGGCGTGCCGCTGGAGTTTGACCCTGCCACTCACTTACTACAGGGAGGGGGCGCTGTGCTGGGCCAGCACTTTGGGCTTCTAGAACAGTGATTCGCAACCTGTCGGCTGCCATGCTATGATGGTTGGGCCGTGAACGCTTTTGAGATTTTCATGTGGGCCCTGACCCAGAAAAGGTTGAGAACCCACCGTCTAGACTAGAGACACCGTCTTAATGCCACATTTCTGTCTGTTGAAAATCATTGTAGAGACTCACTCTTTGTCTGGGATAAGTTTATCGAGCTTTACTGAACCTTTTTCCTGGCCAAGTATCCTTGATACCCACACTTCAAAATTGCATCCAGTGTCTGTCTCTGTTTACTTCATCCAGTGGGAAAACCCTTGGGAACAAAAAGAAAAGAAAAAAAAACACAGGGTGACGTCTCCAACTTGGTACCTCACCAATGGGACCTGATATAAATAACAAGGCGCACTCTGCCAACGAGTAGGCCATGCATTCTTACTTTTGTTTTTGATTAATTGCATCTTATCAATAAAACTGTGCCAAATGCAATTGAATTAATTATGAATTGTAATTTTGTTACCATGGAATGCCAAAACCACAATGAGTGAATGAATTAAGCTCTTTGAGTATATAGCTTAATTAATGATCACTAGAAGCGGCGGCCGAGCGTCTAGTCGGCGCCCTGGCCAACTCGGGAACAATGTAAATGGGGAATGAGTGCCCCGCCCTTTAATGCAAACCCCATTATACCTGTTGTCATAGGATCTGTTTTGACCATCTGTTTGCGTGTGTCCATTTATGCCCATATATGGAGATATCTGTCTGTCTACGTCCATTTTATGCCCATATATGGAGATCTCTGTAGGACCCGTTTTGACCATCTGTTTGCCTGTGTCCATTTATGCCCATATGGAGTTATCTGTCTGTCTGCTTCCATTTTGTGCCCATATAGGGAGATCTCTGTATCTGTTTGTCTGTGTCCCTTTATGCCCATCATGGAGATCTCTGTATCTGTCTGTGCCTCCGACTGTGGTGCAGACACAGTGCCGGTTCCCCCTTTAATGCAAACCCCATTATACCTGTTGTCATAGTTTTATGCCCATATATGGAGATCACTGTATGTGCCGGTTCCCCCTTTAATGCAAACCCCATTATACCTGTTGTCATAGGACCCGTTTTGACCATCTGTTTGCCTGTGTCCATTTATGCCCATTGACTAATGTGGCGTACGTGATGTTAGAGCCTTTTATGAAGTGATGTCACACTGAGTCAGCGCTTGCGCCGATTTCCTCCGGAACAGCCTGAGGTCAACAATCAGCTCCGCATAAGGAGATTCCGAACGTTTCGCGCCGGTTTCGGAAAACCGCACGTCGGGTCGGGTCGAGGCCTGGCACTGCACTCCGCGCCGCGGCGGGGAACGTGCGTGCCGAATCTGAAGCCGGTGGGACGAACGGTTCTCGAGATACGCGGATTACATACAGACACACAGACAGAGATTTGTCGCATTTATAGATAGATGTTTTCAAAATGGTATCAAATGTCAAGGGTAGGGATCGCCAACAGTTAACACTAACGGTTATATGGTGACCGATATAAATAAAAATAAAGAAAATCAACCCGCGCGTCACACCAAAAGCCAAAGGACCGGACGCCGATGTCTGTGTAACACCCATGCAACTATAGGCGATGCAGCCACACATTTCTGAAGGCTCTGCCCGACACCAATATCTGTGTAACATCCATGCATGCATCTGTCTGCGAGACAAGCGTGTTTATCATCAAGAAACAACAGCGATTGAATTTTCCAAAACAGACCCCCGTCACTCGTCGAAATGAATCCTGTTTTAAAGCGAAAAGAAGAGCTTAAAACAATATTCTCTAGTGCTGTTACGTGTTGATGGCATAGCTTTATTGCCGATCTGCAAGCTCAAAACATAACTGTCCGCGTCGCATGTGTAAATAGGTGTTACGAACCATGACGGTCTAAGGGCATAGCCCGTAACAAAAAGTGGACAGGACATCAATGTATCAAAAGACTACAAAGTTTATTTACAATTAGTCCTATTAAAGCATGATGGTCCTGCCATTTGCAGAAAAGTTATCAATGATGTTTCACATGATATGTACAATAGTTGGATATTAACACATGGGCGGCCAAGGTTTATAACATTTATAGCTGTTGCTGGTGCCACCATTGACTTACGTTATGTTTTGATGAGCCCCGCAAGCTTCGTGCGTGTGCACGTGCGTGTCCAGAGAAGATTGAGGAGGTACTCCATTTGTTTACAAACGCTCGCGAAACTCGCGGTAAATTCGCGGTAAAGTGTCGCCGTGAAAACAATCAGCTCTCTGCCTCCATGGGGCTGTTTTTACCTCATTCTCAGATAAAGCCGTTCTTATGTTTCAAAGTAGAATCTAAAGCCATGTAAAATCCTTCCGTGTGGGGAGAGACAGGGGGCTTCCTGCCCTGGCTGGGTGACGTAATGGATTCAGGGCATGCAAAGGGAAGCTGCGGTCTCGAAAAGTTAACTATTTGTTGACTCGTCCCTCGACGATATAACTTCCTGTGGCAGGGTGACATCTAGTGGCCATAACTCGTCACTGAACGAGTTTGGCTCCCCAAGTGTTAATAGACACAAAAGCTCTTCAAATAACAAATACACTACAGCATAGACATGTTAACTCTTACATGCAGATGAGCAAAGCTCAATGTAGGAAACCCAAATAAGAGAAAACCAGAAACAAACAAAATAGGCTATTAACAAAAAGAACCTGAAACAAACAAGCTCTTTCCGAAGGAGCTAAACAAAAGGCAAATAAGCCGGCGGGGAGAGAGCAGGAGGTGAGCGATTCCTCCTCCACGGAGACGTGGTGTGCTCTCTCCCAGAGCCAAGCTCAAACAGGCTTTTATCCACAAGTTTCCCCGGGAGTTTACTGGAGACTATCGGGACCAAACTTCCGGGACATACAACAGCAGACATACAAGCTCACGTCGCGTCGCAGATGCAACCCGTTGTGAGCTTGTAAATCGGCGGCGGAAGCTCGGTGCAGACGTCTGCGCAATGCACTATGGGGCGTTGGAAACTCGTGGATACTCTCAGCAAACAATCAAGCAATCAGTGTAGGTGGGCGTTGCCAGGATCCGCGGGTGGATCACCACCATAGAGTTATAATAAGAAGATCACCACCCAGGCAGTCGCCCCTCCCTGGCCAGATCTCCACGCCCCTGTTTCCATGGCAACCTCCACCAACTGATCTATCCACAAGTTTCCGCAGGAGTTTACTGGAGACTATCGGGACCAAACTTCCGGGTTTAACAGCAGACATACAAGCTCACGTCGCGTCGCAGATGCAACCCGTTGTGAGCTTGTAAATCGGCGCCGGAAGCTCGGTACAGACGTCTGCGCAATGCACTATGGGGCGTTGGAAACTCGTGGATAGGCAAAAGGAAACACATGTCAGACTCGGTACTCATAGGACTACTAATAATAATATAACTAACTACCTAAGCCCAGCGGGCGTAACAATAGGGAACTTTATTATAGGGAAAAACTTGTGTATTTCCGCTTTTTAAAAGCGTATTTTTTAAACACATTTCCTTAACGGGTTATTATCGGTTACTTAACCGATGCGGCTTAACGATGACCGGTTAAGAATAAATCTCCATTTGTCGATCCCTAGTCAAGGGTCTTCAACGGGGGGTCCGGGACCCCGAGGGGTCCTCAGAGTTACTACAGTGGGTCCTCCAAATCTTTGTGTGACAGAAACCTTTTTATATTAAGCACCCTAGTGTCCATATTCTGAGAACTTTAGCCAAAAATAGACCTACAAGCTCACAACGCCTCGCGCTGTGAGGCGTTGTGAGCTTGTAGATTGGCTATTTTCGGCAAAGAGGTTTGGTGTAGAGGGGATTATGGGCAGACCAAGTACAGAGTGAAATGTCAAGCTTATTAACTCATTCTGTGCCAATCACGTGTATACACGTGATATATTAGCGCATCCCACAGTGCCAATCACGTGTATACACGTGATTCAAAAAAAAAAAAAAAATTTTGAAATTTTTTTTTTGAATTTTTTTTTTTGGACCCCATCAAAACTAGTGAACATGATTTCAATCGCGATTTTGCATGTTTAACCCCCATACAACCCCCATACAACTCAGGTAGCAGACCTCCAAGCTCACAACAGTGTAAAACATAATGGCTATTATCTCAAGAATGCCTGAACGGATTTCCAATCGGATTTTTTTGTTTGAAAGCTGTGAACAAACTGCACAAACCCACAACAATGCAATCCAGGATTGCATTGGATTTTTTAGAGCTCATTCTTCTCTGTTTTTTTCCCATGCATGAGGTGTGCAAGGTTTAATCATGGCTAAGTTGACGAAAATAAGGCTTTTAAAATGTTTGGTAGCCAATAGCTAACTTCAAGCTAACTTCATCCTCTTCCTGTACATGCACAAAGGAAAGTGTTTAGGCAAGTCATGGCTGCAGGGCTTCTGCATATACCAGCATATCTCTATGGGATTGTCTGTGGCACACTTGGCCCCCTCTAGTGGTGAAAGGGTGGCATTAAGTTAAGTATTGAAAACACAAATTGACATGAATCCAAAATACACTGCAGTCAATCTATGAAAAGGTTGTGGGGGTCCCTGCTTCAATTCCCTCCCAACTAAAGGGTCCTTGGCCTGAAAATGTTGAAGACCCCTGATCTATGTATTTGTTGTAGGGTTAACCTTTCATTCACAATCATAACACTGCACCATCTTCTGTGTGTGAAATGCAGCTAAATCTCACTTCTTGGTACTCAAAGAAAGGAAAAAAGTAAACAAATGTGTTATTTTCCATCAAATTGAACCGAGAATGCCTTTGGTGCAGTGGCATCTAGTATATGATAAAACACAACCAAGAATGGCATGACACTGCCAAAGACGACAAGAGCTGCTAGCCAGCAAATTAATGCTTTGACAGCGTCGCTGGTTCGATTCCCGATCCGGACGACCTTTGCCGCATGTCACTCCCCATTTCCTGTCAGTCTACTGTCCAAGACAGTAGACTGTTCAGGCACCAAAATGGTAAATGTTGCATTTAATGATACAAACAGAGCGGAAAGTAACAGCAAAGGTGATTCGCTGTCATGTCCGGAGATGCCGCCTCCTCCATAGCCCCGCTCACCTGTGGTGTCCCCCAAGTCTCCATACTTGGTCCTGTTCTCAGTATACATTCTATCACTAGGTGTCATTATCCATAACCATAACCTCACTTTCCATTGCTACGAAGACGACACCCAAATATAAGTCCCCTACCCCGGATAGTCTAGTAGTCGGCCTAAAGGCCTAGCTGCCTCCTAGACATCAACAGCTGGATGTCCCAAAATCTTAGCAAATAAAACTGAAATTGTCCTCTTTGGCCCTCCAAACGACACCAATATATATATAAAAAAAACAGCCTAGCAGGTTTGGTCACAAACGTTACCCCAGTAGGCAAGAACCTTGGGGTATTCATTGACGCTGGCCTTAGCTTCGACATCCAAATTAAGAAGGTTGTGTTGCAAACATGTTTCTTCCAGTTAAGAAACATAGCTACAATTAAATCATTTTTAACAGTTCCCGATTTAGAAAAAGTTATCGATGCCTTCATCACATTACGCTTAGACTAATGCACTGTACACATGCCTGACCCATAAATCCATTTCCCGCCTACAATTACTTCAGAATGCTACCGCCAGGCTAACACCAGGAGACGGGACCACATCACCCCGGTACTGGCTACACTTCACTGGCTTACTGTTACTTTCAGACTTGATTTTAAAATCCTTTTAATAACTTTTAAGGCACAACAGGGTCTTGCACCCCAATATATTGTTGATCTCCTGCCCCCCCATAACCCTCCCCGTACCCTTAGGTCCTCAGATGGGGCTTTCCTATTTTTTTGAAGCGGTGAAAGCCGCTTCCAAGGAGTGGCTTTGTGTGTCCCCCGTCCATATATGGTCATTTCAGTCCAGAATGAACAGGTTTTATCTGTCCGTAAATGTGTGTCCCCCATGTCCATATATGGTCATTTCAGTCCAGAATGAACAGGTTTTATCTGTCCGTAAATGTGTGTCCCATGTGTGTCCCCCATGTCCATATATGGTCATTTCAGTCCAGAATGAACAGGTTTTATCTGTCCCGTACGTCCAGAATATGTGTGTAGTGTCCGTCCCCGTCTGATGATTAAAAATGTCCCTAAAAATGAGGATTGGTCAAGCTTCACATGACAATCCGGCCCTCCAGATAAAATCATTCTGAATTCTGTAGCTCTAGACAATTTTATACTCAGATTCACCGCTTCGCTTCGAACCGAGGTTTTCTTTTTATTTTTTAACTCCTATAGCCTTTAGCCTGGCGGAGATTTAAAAAATATATATATTTTATATTTTAGCTATTGAAAAATAGCAGATATACAAGCTCAAGCGCAGCACCGAGTGCCGCGTTGCTAGCTTGTGGATCTGCTATTTTTGAAAAGTCGTGAAAATGTGTGCAAATCTTTGAATATATGTATTTTTAAGCGAACATTTGAAACTAGAATTTTGTTTCTGGGGGGTCCCTGGAACTAAATATTTTGAGATGGGGGTCTGTGGTCAAATACATATAATAAAAACTTCACATGAAAAAAGTTTGAGCACCACTGACATAGAAACATAGGTTTTTCGAGAAAAAACAACTGAGAAGGATTTAGAAGACATTTATAGCCTAGAATTGGGCACTTGGTGCCGTGCTAAGTGTGAGCTTGTATATCTGCCATTTTTCAATAGTTAAAGCACAAAATAAAGCGTAATAATAATGCATGGGGGGCCCGCAGTGAATCCTTGTACCAAGGGTCCAGAATTTGGTGCGACACCCCTGCAAATATACACTCAGTGCTTGCACTTGGATTTTTAACATTAATGTTGCTTGCGTCATGTCAGTCCTACTTCGCCATAGAGTTCAAAGACCACCTTTTTTTTGTGCTAATTTTAGCCTACTACAAGGGTTGTACTAAACATGGCAGAAAATGCCAAGAAAATCACCAGCTTTTCAAACAACTAAACTAATCACCATGGCTACATGACATGAATAAATCGCACCCCCAACCATGCTGATGATGTCACACTACACCATAGATTACATTTATAAGGTTCACTGAATGTTATTATCCATTCAGTAGTTAGATATCAAATTTGAAAATCTTTGAGAGTAAGCCGAAATCAAGATTTACGGTACACAAACAAGAAGAGCATTATTGCAATTACAGCAAGCTTCAGCAAGATGACATTCAATGAATTCTTCCACAAGTACTTTGTGTTTAGCATTATTGCCATTGTCCTTTTGGCAGGCACTACCAGCCTAGGTCTTGGTATCTGGATGAGGGTGGACGGTGACAGTGTCAATGGATACATCAGAGACATTGCAGGGAAGACTCACAAGGAATATGATCACCTCCTGGGTTTGAGCTACTTGCTGCTGGTTTTGGGTGTGGTCCTGCTCATTATTGGTTTCCTGGGCTGTTTTGGAGCTATCAAAGAATGCAGTTTTACGCTTCTCATATTCAGTGCCATGGTGTCGGTGCTGTTCGTAGTCCAGGTAGGCGGAATAGTGGCCATAGAGTTGTATAAACCAAAGGACGACACCGGGTTACTTCGCGACTTAAACGACATAGTATTGGAAAGCCTGCAAAAACGTTATGTTTTCGATGAAAATACATCGGACTTTACAGAGAGGTGGAACAATGTTATGAAAGACCTAGAGTGTTGTGGATTCAGGAACTACATGGACTTCAATGGCACACAATTTTACAATGCTACTCAAAATAGGACTGAAGATGAACATTTCCCAGAGTTTTGTTGCCCTGAACCCATTGCGGGTACATGGGAAGAATGGGTAGCAACTTGTCCACTCGATAAGTGTGAGCATGATGAAATTGATATTCCAGACGATTCCCAAGGGTTAGCAAGTTTAGGGTTAGAGTGTGATGATTTATTTGATGACGACGTTTGTCCAAATTGTACAGATAAAGTTGACAATTCATCAGAATGTAAAGAGGATTGCAAAGTATTGATGAAAACGTGTAATGAACCCAAAGAAACTGAAGACACATTCAGTGCTACACTACAGGTAAATGGCTGCAGTCAAGGTATACAAGGAAAGATTGCATTTAACTTTAACGTTGTTAAATACGTGGCCATAGGCATCACACTTCTGGAGCTTTGTGCCATGGCTGTCTCCATGAAGCTCTATCTCCAAATAAGAGCAAAGAGAAAAGAGATGGGCTAATAAAACAAACGGAGGATTACCATTCTTTGGAAGCATGCAGGACCGGTACCTACTTTATACTGGATGGCTGGAAGAGGACTCTTATTATGAAGAAAGTTATCATCATTTGACCGGGACATTTTGTTGGAAATGAATTACACAATTATTCTATTTTTATTGAAGCGTTGTCAATATTGCCTTTCATGAATGTCCATACATGTATGTATGTACGTACGTACGTACATATATCATATATATGTTTTTTTTTTTTTTTTTTTAGTGTGGTTGCCTGACAGGGCAACACATTATAGTTCAAGGGAAACTTTATAGACTGTTTATAGACTTCTAGGGTATAGGGAATCAATGGGAATGGGAATCAGTAGGGAATCAAAGGGAGTGGGAATCAATAGAGAAGAATCAATGGGAATGGGAAAAAGTATGGAATCAATGGGGGTGGGAATCAATAGGGAATCAATTGGTCGAGCTTCACATGACAGTTGGCTTCAGCAACCAATTTCAAATTGCAGTAGAACCGCTGCTCCTTCACTTGGAAAGGAGTCAGCTTAGGTGGTTCGGGCATCTAGTACGGATGCCCCCCAAGCGCCTTCCTAGGAAGGTCCTCCATGCACGTCCCACTAGGAGGAGACCCCGTGGCAGACCTAAGACCAGATGGAAGGATTATATCTCCAGACTGGCCTGGGAACGCCTCGGTATACTCCCAGAGGGAGTGGAGGAAGTTGTGCAGGATAAGGAAATCTGGAAGTCTCAGTTGGAACTGTTACCCCCGCGACCCGATTCCGGACAAGCGGTTGAAGATGGATGGATGGATGGATCCTTCTAGAACAACCGCTCACATATATATTTTATTTATTTATTTAATATTTTTTTAAACATAAGAAATGAATGAATAACAACAATTTATTTGATTAAGAGATTTTATTATTATTAGATTTTTATTATTAGAGATTTTATTTTTAAATATTTTTTTACAAGCGATCCCACACAAGTCGGGCAACCACACTCACAATTTAAAGAAAAATGCAAATTCTCAATTTCAAATTGCATCTTTCTAGTTTATGTTTTATTATTGAGATTGGAAACATGTGATGACATGATAAATGGTTGTTGTGCATTACATTGACATTGAACATAGAACAATAATTTTGAAAAGTTCTAAAAGAGAGAAAGGGGAAAAGGGAGAGCCACATGACTCTACGTACAGCACAATGTAGGTATACCTGCAGCCACATACAACTTTTTTAAGCATTTTAGGACCACAGCGGATACCACATCCAAACCATCTAAACATCAGCAGCTCAAACTAACCAGTTTGAATGATGTAATTAATATTATCACACTGAAAAAGTATAGATATTTACAATGAGAAGGGGAAAAGATGAGAAGCTGCTATGGAATGCCAATAAAGTCCTATCCTATCATAGTGTAACAACCACAAGAGTGACCTTATATATAAATAGCAAGGCGCGCTCTGCTGGCGCGCAAGTAGGCCATACGTGGCCACGAGTGCACAAGGCGAGTTGGCACCTCGACAGAGTGCAGTCTAGTTCTTATTTTTTCTTCTTTTTTTCCCCCTTGATTTATTGTATTATATTTAATTTCCCACTCGTGAAACCGAGGAGTTTTCAAATCCATCTCTGAAGTGGTGGGCAAGGACACCTGCTGAACCCGGGTGCCCCAGCCCCATCACCACACCTTTTCCCTTTATTTTTTGAAGTTGAGGGGTTCCAGGATTTACGTTCAAGTGGCAGGGGCATTAATTGGACTCCCCATTCATGGCATAGGAAATACAAAATCAAACATCTAGTATGAAGTATTGAATCGTTAGAAGCAGTGCTCTTCCGAGCACAGGTCTCTGCCAGGTCAGGAAGGTTATTGTGGCCTCCTGGTGGCGCTATACTAGGCCAATGTGAAAAGGGTATCATGTCTTCTTGGCTGCATGCATGTTTTTGTTCCAATGCAAAGGTTGACCTGCTGGCTATAACAGGCCAATGTGAAAAGGATGTCATTTGTTCCTTGACCTAGTGGGAATGTGCCTGAAAGGTTTCACGGAAAGCTAAAGCTGCGTTCATGATTTGAGGCCTTTTGTTCAAAACCCTGCCAACTTTGGAAGCCAATGATAGCCAATCAGGATGAAATATGAAATATCGGACAGATCCGTCTTAATCACATGACTATAGATATACTGTGTATTGATTTTTGAGATTTGTGGATACAAGGAGTAATATCCAAAGATGTGTTTTACATAAATCTGCCTCCTGGTGGCACTATAAAAGGCAGATTTGAAAGATTCAGGGCAAAGGTTTTTTCCTTGGCCTCTAGGCCTAGGGAGTGTGCATACAAAGTTTTACACTGATTGGCCCGTAATAGCGCTGCCATGAGGCTGATTTGTAGGTTTTGAAGTGGATTTTTTTTTCCTCTGCCTATTGGAAATGTGCGTGCACAATTTCACCAAAATTGCACGCTGTGTTCATGATTTGAGGCATTTTGTTTGAAACGGGCCAATTCTGCAAACTTTTGATTAGCCAATCTTGGCCAATCAGGATGGAAAATTGGACAGATCTGTAGAGAGACGGTCTATCAATTTGTGTGATTTTTGGACAAAATCTGTAGGAGTAGCCTACTGTCAATTGTTTTGTTTATATTTTTTGCGAAGATCGGCCACACATGTGGGGCAGAGGTTCTGAACTGGTATCCAGGGAGTGTCTGTGCACAGTTTGGTGCACACACTGGCAACAGATTAGCTGGTAACAAACAAACGGACGGACGGACGAATGGAGGATGGACAGGGTGCAAAACATATCGTCTCCCCATTCCTTCGGCCAACAACAACATTCAGCCTCCACTCCACATGACCTCTGTCCTATAATGTTCCTAAAGTATGTTCCCTCGTGCATATAAGGCAGCACGAATGCAGTCTGCAGCATTATAAAATGCCTCCAAGTGTCTCAAGTACTTTCTCCCTTTTCAGGAGCGGTGCTCCGTAGCTCCAACACCTCCAGATGTTGGCCACAAACGCGTGATATGGCCTACATCTTGGCACAAACGGCTCAAAGTTTCCTGTACACCCAGGCTCCCATTGGCCAAGCTTCAAAGGACACACTGTGATTGGCCAACGGGAGGCTTGATGAAATGAACTCATGATGAATAGCATCGCTCACTTCACACAAGGTTTTTTATTTTATTTTAGCTACTGAATGTGTGATATGAATTATAATCTTTCCATAAACATCCATTCAGGCACCAGCGCCTAGGGTTGGGTATCGTCAGCGATACTTTTAATGGTATCGATTCAATAATGTCGATACTATCGGTATCGGTTCACGTAAAAACGAACGATACCTTGTTTCGATACTTTTGAATGCACCCCTTGCCGGTCGCATCTGTAACAGTTGGGCTACTGAGAGTTTAATGACTGATTTAGTAGGCTACACTCGTTACTGTGAAAATAGCCGAGAATAGCCTATAATGTACAGTATATTATCTATCTATAAATGCGAGAAGTCTCTGTCTGTCTGTCTGTGTGTCTGTGTGTCTGTAATCCGCGTATCTCGAGAACCGTTCGTCCCACCGGCTTCAGATTCGGCACGCGCGTTCCCCGCCGCGGCACGGAGTGCAGTGCCGGGTCTCGACCCGGCCCGACGCGCGGTTTTCCCGAACCGGCGCGAAACGTTCGGAATCTCCTTATGCGGAAATCGGCGCAAAATCGGCGTAAGCGCTGACTCATTGTGACATCACTGCAGGCAGATACAGGGGCCTAGCCTCGACCCGACAGATATCTCCGTATATAGGCATAAAAGGGACACAGACAGATATATGGGCATAAAAGGGACACAGACTGAGATCTCCATATATGGGCATATGGGCAGATACAGAGATCTCCATATATGGGCAATACAGGGGCCTTGCCTCGACCCGACAGATATCTCCGTATATGGGCATAAAAGGGACACAGACAGATATCTCCATATCTCCGTATATAGGCATAAAAGGGACACAGACAGATATATGGGCATAAAAGGGACACAGACTGAGATCTCCATATATGGGCATATGGGCAGATACAGAGATCTCCATATATGGGCAATACAGGGGCCTTGCCTCGACCCGACAGATATCTCCGTATATGGGCATAAAAGGGACACAGACAGATATCTCCATATATGGACATAAATGGACAGAGGCAAACAGATGGTCAAAGATCTCCATATATGGGCATAAAATGGACGCAGACAGACAGATACAGATATCTCCATATATGGGCATAAATAGCCACAGGCAAACAGATGTTCAAAACGGGTCCTATGACAACAGGTATAATGAGGTTTGCATTAAAGGGGGAACCGGCACTGTGTCTGCAACACAGTTGGAGGCACAGACAGATACTCCATATAAGGGGCATAAAATGGACGCAGATAGACAGATATCTCCATATATGGGCATAAAATGGACCCAGAACTATAACTGCAGTGATCTCCACATATGGACATAAAATGGACGCCGACAGACAGACAGACAGATAGATACAGATATCTCCATATATGGGCATAAATGGACACAGGCAGACAGATGGTCAAAACGGATCCTATTAAAACAGGTATAATGGGGTTTGCATTAAAGGGCGGGGCATTCATTCCCTATTTACATTGTTCCGAGTTGGCCAGGTCCCCGACTAGACGCTGGGCCGCCCGAAGGGCGGCCCAGCTTCTAGTTATGATAATGATCCAACGTCTATAAAATAGCCCATAGAAAAAGGCAAATGATAATTATAATAATAATAATAAATAAAAAGTATCGAAAATGGTATCGAAAAAGGTATCGTATCGATTCCCAGGTATCGAAAAAGGTATCGTATCGATTAAAAGGTGAATGATACCCATCCCTACAGCGCCTGAACAATGGAGACAGGGAGAGCACTGGCTATATAATATGCCAGAAGGCTAAAGATAGAAGGAGTCATTCACTTGCTTATTCTCCATTACGCGTGAACACTGTGCACCTAAAAGCTTGTGGGCCCAGGCTGAGTTGGACACAAGGATAGCGCTGGTCCTGTCGGAATAAGTGAACGTGACAGATTAACATGGAGCGTCTATGGAAAACTTGGAGATAAGTGCGTAAAACTTGGAAGAACTTTCGAGGTGAATTACGCAAATATGGCTAACAGAACGGCAGTTGGTTCAGTCCACACTCAACCCTCCTAGAGTGGTAGCTTCCACCACCAGGTGGAGTTTGTTCAGCTAATTATGCCACAGTGTCTTTTGGTTCATTTTCACTGCAGAGTTGTGAGAGGGTGTGCGTCCATTGACCAGTAAGTGTTTGTTATATTAAAAGGTGGATATTCTTCATGTTTCCATGCTTATGTTTGACACCACTGCTAAGAATGTGAAGTGTTAAATGCCCTTGTTTGTATTTCTGTTAATTAGCACTACTGCTGAAGTCATGTTAAGGCCTAGTACACTGGTGAAATACTGTAGACGAGTGATTTTTGTGTAACCAGAGATTTGACACATTTGGATATATAGTGGTTATCTGTTTGCTGTTTATTTCTTGTCTTTTAGAAACCACATACCTACACAACCTGTAATAATAAATCTTTGATCTAAACGTCACATCAGTGGTGGGTGTGGGGTCTGTGAGTGAGCCTACCGTCACTTCACTTTTCTACATGGTCGAGCTGGGATTCCATCTTACCACTGGCAAGGATGTCTCGACAAGAGCAACATCGCAGCGTGCGTGCCAGGAGGAAGCAGTCCATCCCTGCACATCTGAACGATTATGACCTTCCAGGCTTCAGGGGGACAAGTCGCCATACATCGCCATGTGCTCGACCTCTTCATCAATGTGAGTATGACGGGGAGGAAGAGGAGGGCGCAGGGGGTGGAAGTCGTCCCCTCAGTCAAGAGGAGTTTCCCTCCCCTTATTCAGAGTGGACTGTTAAGGAGCAGTGGCCCGAGGAGAGCGAGTCACGTCATGGAAGGCAGATCGATAGGGAGAAAGCAGCTATGCAGAAGGAGTTGGACGAGTTAAGGCTGCAAAATGCGATACTTCACAATAAGAGGAAACACGATAGGGTTAGACTGGAACAGCTTAACCGTCAGAGCTCCTCTGATAATTACCAGCTACGCAAGCAGGTAGAACAGCAAGGAGCCCTCGTCAGACAGTTGCAGGTAACTAACTCTGCTGCTTCACCCGCAACCCATAGTTCTCAACAGACTCAGCTACAGCCACAAAACTCAGAACCCCAGTCCACTCAAGACAAGCAGAGCTCTTCTGCTACACCGAGACAACAGAGTACCTCCCTGAACAGTCAGAGGAGGTCAAAAGCCAGCAGGGAACCGTCCCAATCAAGTTCATCTGCGAGTGATTATTCTGAGGAGCGCCCTCACAGGTGAGCATCACATCTACGACCAACCTCATGGTCACGTGATGATTATGAGGTCAACAAACCTACCGGTACCGTCACAACGCCAAGCCCAGTAGGTGGACAGGAGCGGTTCTACAGGGGCCCAACGCCAACAATTCCTGACATGAACCACCCAAACCCCAGAGAGTTCAACCGTCTAAGAATCGCTCTAGACAACCTTCTCCCATGTGATGCCTCAGAGAGGTTTAACTACCAAATCCTCCTTGACCACCTCAAGGCAGAAGAGACACTATTAATCGCCGACTCTTACAGCCACTCACGTCATCCCTTTTCTGATACCATGGCAGCTCTCAACCTGCAATATGGACAGCCTCATCAGCTGTCCCTACAGAGGATTGCTGAATTAATGGATGGTCCCAATGTTGCAAGTGGTGACATCCAAGCCTTCCAGATGTTTGCACTCCGTGTGCGCTCCTTAGTGGGCATGTTGGAGCAGTTGGGAAGAAAAGGCAATGTTGAACTGGAGTGTGGCTCCCATGTGTCTCGACTGCTAGGGAAGCTTCCCTGTGGCCTGCGCTCCAATTTTCGCCGCTTTATTCATCCTCTCACAGTGCCCGTGCCATCCCTCGTTGATCTAACAGACTGGCTCGAGTATGAGCTCCAAGTGCAGGAAGATAACATCCGTTACAACAGCAGTTCATGGAGGGAGAAGGATGAAGACAAAGGGCAAAGAAAGCCGTCAAAGTATGCACCCTCAACTATGTTGATGAGCTCAGCAGCCATCCCTCAGGATGAGGAGACGATGTACTACTGTCCTTATTGTGACAACACTAAGCACTCATTGAACAATTGTGCGAACTTCAAGATACTTAGCACTGCCCAATAGCATACATGGATAAAGGTTAACCACTGCTGCTGGTGTTGTGGTCGGACCCATCGAGCTGCCGATTGTGACTTGAAGATGCGCTGCAAGACGTGTAACAACCGACACCTCCTTGCCCTGCATGACGTCAAGGAAGGGGCCACCGATGACGAGGGAGCAGGAGGGAATCCAGAGCACCTGAGAGCTACCCTTAGTAGCACCTCAGAGGAGGTTCTATACATCGACAGGCCACTAGAGGGCCGCAAGGTCCTGCCGAAGGTCAGCAAGGTGTGTTGAGGAATTGAGACAAAACCATGGATGCCTATCAATCATATGCTATATTGGACAATGGGTCCGAACGTACAATCCTCCTCCACCAGGCCACCCCATTCGAATGATATCAACACATTGAAAGGGAAATTTTCACGTGTTTTCAGACGTTTGAATCGTGACGCATTGTCACCCCACATAACAATGAATAACAGATATTGAGTATCTAGTATCTAAGATACTCTCACGATTCAAACGTCTGAAAACACGTGAAAATTTCCCTTTCAATGTGTTGATATCATTCGAATGGGGTGCAGGTTCTATAGACTCCAACTTTTGCACATGGATAGGTCAGATGTTTTCCTACGTTCTTAGCTGCTTCCTCTGCCGTTACTGTACTTTCACAATGTACAGTTGTATGAAACAACTTTGTTTTTGTAGAACCGATCCAACCAATATGCCCATGGGTATCAGGGATCTCCATATATGGGTAACTGGTCCAATATTATGTATTAACTAGAGATACTGTTCCTCCGAAACAGTGTGGGCTCACTCGTGACTATATCCTGCAGTGTGCTCACTGTCATGTGAAGCTCAACCAACTCCAGCTAACACAACTCCCAGATTGTCCACACCTCAATTGCACCTCATTGGCTAAGGGCCCTGCCTTTGTACTGTTTGTGACGGAACTCACACGCCCGGAGAAAGTGCGCCTACCGTCGGGTTGAGTCCTCCGGGCAGACTGCATCCTGCAGCATCGCAGATGCGAGGTGCTGTGAGCTTGTACGGCCACTTCTGGCACGCGCAACACGGTGTGATGACAAAGGGTCACTCCGAGTGTAACAACAAGTGTTTTGTAGGCTAACGCTGTAGAATGGACGTTAATTAAGTGGTGGGAGAAAGTGTTAAAGGAGGACGATATGGACCAGAACTTCATCATTTATTCCCATTTATTGTCTGACCCGTTTCCATTCACAAATGCGTATTTAGTTTATTCGATAAAGCCTCAAAATCCACCTCCTCCAAGCGGATAAAATTGTTTGCGGATAATGAAAGTTTATTCGCATTTTGAAGTGTTTCCATAAAAAGATTTTGCGAACAAGCCTTAAATGCGCATTAAGAAGCTTACAACATAACGTTAAGTATCATTAAAAAGTTAACAAAACACAGTACACTTTCACATAAAGCAGACATCACAGCCTTTCTATAATCATCTGGAGAGAATATTTACACACAATAGGCTTATGAATATTGTTGAATCCAATTTATCCAAACCACTAATAAAAGTATTCAAAAATGTCACTGTGATCCGCGTCCATTTGGTTACATTTGTTACACTCTCACAGTTACAACTTTGTAACCAAATGATAATACATATCATTTAATTCATCATTTAGTCTGTGTTCTGTGTTAATAATATCAATATTTAGCCACTGCAGACATATTTTAAATATAGCAAAAGAATAGCAGATCTACAAGCTCACAACAACACAAATGTGACTCTGTGAGCTTTGTAGATCTGCTATTTCTTATGCAGTTCATTTTAAATGGTAACATTGTGGCCTGTAATGACAACACAAGGTCATTCAGGGTTGAATGATGTTGAACAGGGTGTTGTAGCAGACTGTAACCACTAGAGGGTGGTGTTTGTTCAGTCACTGAGTGAACAACAACAACAACACCCACCAGTATTGAAGGAATCTTTGCAACACATTTGGATTTGTGAATGAATAGGTCTAGTAGGGGGGGTCCACGTGCATAGGGTGGATTTATTTTTGCCACCTGTTTTTGAGCGGTGGTCACAACGCTCCTATACGTGGCCGTGTGTGTGGGTCTGTCTGGCTGCGTGCGTGTCTGTCTGTCTGTCTGTAGCCTGCAGTAACCTTTTCTGACCACACATGTTAAGGGAGGGGCGCTGTTGTTCAGGCCAGGCCAGACCAGGCACACACACACACGCACACGCACGCGCGCGCACACACACACACACACACACACACACACACACACACACACACACACACACACACACACACACACACACACACAGACACAGGGGGGAAGGGGGGAAGGGGGGGGGGGGGGGGGTAACCACCGCTCAGTTCATTTTTTTTTCTTAATCCTTTAAGGCCAGGGTATATTTTAAGATTCTGCCAGGTACCAAGCTGAAATATCATCCCAAGCCTCTGGACTCGGTGTCGACTCGAGGTGGCGGGGCTAGGCTAGCGAAGCAACGGAAGCTAGCTGGAGTAGAAGGCTAGGTTGGCTAAGCTAAAAACAAGCTAGTCGTTCGACACGGCGAGTCGCTCGCTCGGCGCCTCGGCGGCGTCCAGCAGATTACCAAGCGTGTCTATGAAGGGAGCGCTCGTTTTATGGTTAGATGTCACAGTTATTGTCCACGACATTAAGTTATTGTCCACGACATTGCAAGCGGCGCGAAGGCCAGCGGACCTTGGGCGCTCGGCCGGCCGCGCGAGTTACGAAGCCGTGGTGAATGCAATCGTTAGATAAACGCACACGATAAACGCAATGATAATTGGGTTTTGGTGCACCTCGCGCGGTCCAAGTGACTACAACCGAGCGCTCCCTACGTCCGGTTCAGCCAATCACAGGGGGCTTGGGGGAGACCGGAACCAGACCGGAACAGGGACAGCCTTGGGCATACGCCGCCAGACGCGCCTCGGCGGTGTCTCACGTGGCTCATGGTCGCCTGAGACGGCGCGCCTCCGTCGTCATCACCGAAAACAAGCGCTCCTTTCCCTTGCAGCCACCCGCGCCCCCACCGTTGCGCTTAGGGTCATTGGGAAAAACGTGGACGCATCAGTGAGGGGAAAAAAACAAACCCAGCGTAGAGAGAATGGGATTTCCGGTGTTTCCAACCAATGAGCAGATTCCACATGCGGACACTGAACAGTGCTTTCGACGCACGCGAAAGCGATTGGTGTGGATGATGATGATGAAGAAGACACACACCGACTACTACTGAACAGAGTGTGACAGCCTGCAACTTAAAACACACACGTCGTCTTAATTAAGATGCGCTAAGTCAACGTCGCTCTCGCTGGAATATTGGAACAAGAATACACGTTTTAGTGTTGGCGAGACAAGGTATTCGTCCCAAGTTTTGAGGTGAAGCGCGAGCAATATCGGAACGCGACCCGGCGAATCTCGAACAGGGCAACAGCAACGGCTGGAAACTCGGCTAGCTTGCTTGCTATTAGCATTCACGCCGCTACTTCATCACTCTTGTCATTCAGCAAAACCTGCCCTGCTGCCCACAAACCTGGCAACGTGCTAGCAGCAGTGTGTGACTGTCCGGGAGTTCCCGTAAAAGATTCACCAGTCGTATCGTTTTCACCGTTGCACAAAAAGATTAAAGGTATCAGTTTAGTTAGGAAGAGAGACTGAGAGAGGGAGAGAAACTGGTGTCCTCCAAAAAGTGGCCATTCACCATGGACAAGGCACACACAAAGACGGTGGAAGAAGTTTATGGCTTTTTCAACGTGAATGAAAGCACCGGCCTGGGGCTAGACCAAGTGAAGAGACAACGAGAGAAATACGGACCTAACGGTAAGACGAGACTCAAGTAAACTGCAATTTGTAGGCTATAGCAGTACTACTCTACTCTGTAACAATTAAAATGGCATAATTCAAAACCCTAGGTATAACACGGGGCTAAAGTGGATTAATGTATGTTTTATAATAGCCTACAGGGCAAAAGTAGATTAATGTATGTTTTATAATATAATCATTGATAGGCCTATCTACAAAGTAAATAGTAACTAAAGTTTTCATTTAAATGTAGAGTAAAAGTGGCCATAAATCATAACTCTAGGGTTAACTCTACAAGAGTTATGATTTATGGCTAGAGAAAAAGTACAATATTTTTGATCCGAGATGTAGTGGAGTAAAAGTAAAAGAATTGGAAATACTCAAGTAAAGTGCAAATACCTAATTTAAGTAAATTAACTTACCTGTAGTTACTTTACACCACAGTTGTATAGGCACTTTTCTATAGTTATCCATCATGGTCTGTTTGTATGGCCTTCAGCCGGTGTATTGCGTGTAACGGACATGATAGAAAGAAATTAGATGTATGACGTCACCACCTGTGACCTGTATGTATTGTAGAAACACTGAGAGGGGGGGGGGGGGAATAAATAGAAACACTGAGGATGACGTTTGGCCAAAGAAGACACATGCCAAATAAAACTTTTGTCCTGCACAAGCTTAGTTTTCACAAACATTTGAATGAGGGGCATACATTATTATTGTTTAAATTAAACCTATACATTCCAACAGTAGTACTAGTAATTGGAATTCCAAAAATCTTGTATCATCATCACTTTCAACCCACGTATGTCTGGCCACCATAGTCCACTTGCCCCAGTAAAATCTGACGACTCGGAACGGTCGAACCCACAAATCCGGCAAGGGCGGCGACCACCTCAGAATGGTCGGACGCACAAATCCAGCGAGTTTTTCTGAAAACCAGAACCTGCTCTTCCACGTTTGAAGTCTTGGGGCCGGGGGTACCGTTAATTAATTATGTTCCTGTTGGGAGGAAAGTCGGCTGAAGCAGACTTGCTCGCCTGAGCTCACTCGGCGGTGCCTCTCGTGGCTCAAGTCCGCTTCAGACAGCGCACCTCCATTGTTGTAACCGTTCTTTGCCTAACGTCTACTTCCTAAGTTAATGTTAGGGTCTGTAGTCTGTTCTCACCAAGCAGGGTGGGCGACTGGGTATACCTCACCGGTGGGGCGAGCGGTCCGCACAGGCAGGGCAAGTGATCCGCCGCTGGGGACGAGAGTTCTGCTGAAGCGGGGGGTGTAGTCCGCTGCTGGGGACGAGCGATCACTCAAAAAATGGGGGCGAGCATTCCGTGATTTGGGGCGAGCATTCCAGTTGTACACGCACAGACAGACACACACACACTATTTAAAGGACAACTTTGTTTTTTTACAACAAGGGTTCATATTTTAGATTGTAATTAGAGAAAAGAAAAAGTGAGTGTTAAAATGTTTTCATTTGCTTCGTTCTATTGTTTTATCACGTTTACCGTGCTAAAATGTGGGGCATGCGTACAAGTGGCTAAATATGTCTTTTTAGACACAATAAGCCAGCAGTTTCTTTATTGCTATTTACAGTAACACTTCTAGCCCCCACAATTCACATCCAACCATGAAAGGTTGCGTTGTATCTTGGAAATGGGCTTATTCTGTGTAAAATTACATATTTAGCCACTTGTACGCATGCCCCCAACACTGAAATAAGAATCTCTAAAACAATAGAAAGAAGTAAATGAAATCAATGTAACACTTATCTTTTATATTATTTAATTACAATCTAAAATATGAACCCTTGTTGTATAAAACTAAAGTTGTTCTTTAAGGCATAATGGTGTAGTTACGTTTTGACATAATGTATTATTCTTCTCTCCTTTTTTGTCTGTGGTGTCTTTGGGATGGATTGCAGAATTACCTGCTGAGGAGGGTAAGTGAATAATAATGATAACATCATTTTGGTTGTCTTCTGTCTAAATTTAGAGTTAAATCTTAAGCACATTAACCCTAGGGTCCCTTTGCTGAACTTGTCATAGTAGGTGAACATTGAGCACAAATAAGATATGCGAGCTCACAACGACACAGGTAGCAAAGCGATGTGAGATTGTAGAATGTCTATTTCTTTCTAGAAGAGTTTTATTCGGCGTATAGGGAAAAAATAAGGGTGACAAGTACAGACTCTCCGGGGGACCCAGGTCAACCAAGAATATAGGGTTTATGGTGTCTAAAAGAATACATGTGCATTCTGAGTACATTAAATCTCTATTCTTTAGGTAAATCTCTCTGGGAACTGGTGATTGAACAGTTTGAAGATTTACTTGTGAGAATTCTTCTTCTTGCTGCCTGCATATCCTTTGTGAGTATTACTTTTTTTTTTGCAATACTATACTTTATAGTTGATTATGGAGAGAATATTCAAGAAATGTGATTTGTGAACCATGGAGAAGTGAAGTAGATTGAATAGCTGTAGGGATGAAACTGTTCTGTTAGCCCACTATGACTATTCACTTCATACCTCGTTTTTGGTTCACGGTTTCAGTACCTCTTTATTGGGTGTAGGGCCTGAGCCCCGTTAATGCCCATGTAGGGAGTTCTGTGTTAGCCATGCCCCAATATGGAGTCCAGACTAGTTTATGATGTCAGTGCTAATGACATCATATTAATGGCATTAGGATGCTCCATATACATGCAGATAGAAAACTATATTTGGACAATTGTCGATCCGACTCACTTCTCACTTAGCACATCACTCCCTTGGGTGCTCAGTGATACGGACACCAAGTTTGAAGTTGATCGATCGAGACGGGTCCTGAGATATGCGGGACCGACTCATTTCTTAATTCCCTTTTGCTTGCAGGTGTTGGCCTGGTTTGAAGAGGGAGAGGAGACCGTCACAGCATTTGTTGAGCCTTTTGTTATCCTACTGATTCTCATAGCGAATGCCATTGTGGGAGTTTGGCAGGTAAAAGCACTAATCTTAGCTAAATTCCTTTCCTTTCCTTTTTTAAAAGATACATGATGGTTAAGGGTGGTACCACTTAAATAATTACATTCAAATAAACGGCGCCACATAGCAATATATCTTGCCATTGTACTAGTTACATTATGACAAGTTAACTACACAACCTCTACTAACGTGTACTATTCTGGGAAAAAAACATCTAAAATCATATACGCTTTTCTGCTCACTATGAAAAACGTCTGCACGACGACATGTCATTCATGTGCATTAATTGCATGGTGAATCTCTACTTGCTCCTTTCATTGGAGTTATATGGCAAGCTTCCCTAGATAATATTGGATGGTGTTGATGTGCAGCCTCACTGGCCAATGAGGTGTCTACCTACAGTATTTATGTCTATAGTTTACCCCTGTGCCATATGAGCGCTAGCTTTACCTTCCTTGTTCACCTTTGGTTTCCTACCATTCAGGAGAGAAATGCAGAGAATGCTATTGAAGCACTCAAGGAGTATGAGCCAGAGATGGGGAAAGTGTACCGCCAGGACAGAAAGAGTGTCCAGAGGATCAAAGCAAGGGACATTGTGCCGGGAGACATTGTGGAGGTGGCTGGTAAGATGGGTGATTTGGGTTAGGGTTAGGGTTAGGGTTAGGGTTAGGGTTAGGGTTAGGGTATAGGAACAGAAAAGAATAAGAACAGAAAAGAAGCCTGGCTTCACTCCCCCCGAACACGTCCGATTGTGTCTGTATAGTTCAACTTAAAATAATAATAAAACCACCCCGTCGCGAAAGGCTGTTGCTTAACGATTTTGACTGCTACGGCGATGACGTCATAGCAGCCGTAGTCCCACCTCGCATCGTGGTTGTAGAAACGGTCTGCTTAAACTGGCTAATATTACACGGCTTGGTTGAATGCTTGATTCCACTCAATAGCCTAACTCGTAACAGCCTAATCAAAGACTCAGAACACCTGATGCACTGCGTGAATGTTGTGCCGCCGCCGCCGCCCGTATTCAACATGTCAGCCATGTATATAAACATTGTCATTTACAACTAAACGTTGCTCTCAAGAATGTTTTTAAAAATATTTGAAGCGAGAAATAGACGATGCAGTATTAGACAATTGATTCTGTTTGATCGACACTTCCTTGTTTTCCAAGGCGACCTTGTTGCGCTGAGGGGACGCCCAGCGCAGCACTTGTGGAATACTTTCACTACTGTAAGCAAGGAACGTTTAAGAAACACAGGGTACTTTGTTTTGTTTTTAGTCAAATGTATTTATTAAGTAGCCGTGTAATAAGCTGGATAACGTCTTGCTCAGCGGTCATTATCGAGTGAAAAAATCCCTTCGGGCTGATATGGCACCTCTCTGCGGTCGGGATTTTTACCTCAATAAATGACGCTGAGAAAGACGTTGTCCCTTACTTATGCCATTGTAATCAAGAGATTAATACGACTGAATGGATGGTGATGAAGAGAGAGAAGTATTTCTGTTCTCATTTTATTTTTATTTTTTCCCCCCTTTTTTTACAATCTTATGTTTTCAAATCCTCCCACTCCAGCAGCATATTATGTTCTACAACTGATCAAAATAGTTTTCCCATTTTTGGATGTGTTCGCAGGTCTCATCTAATCCCCCTCTCTCCTCTTTCTTCCCCCTTTTCTTCCAGAGAGGGGCAATGTGTGTGTGTGTGTGTGTGTGTGTGTGGGGGGGGGGGGGGTTGGTTAGTTTACATGTCTGTCACCAATCTCTGCTCTCTGCATCGACTGTTTGAAGCCTCCGGTTCATAGCTTTATGTTTCAACCTTCACTTTTCTTCCTAACCTCTGTGTACTTCATTTGTTTCAGTATTTGTTTCTTATTTGTTTCTATGGTGATTCACAATAGGTCAAGCAACCAACACTGGCTTCTCTGCAGATACATACTCGCCACCGATTTCGTTTAATTTTAAATTTTAAAGGCAATAGGAGAAAACATGCTTAAAGGAGTAGTTCTCACCACTTTTTAACCTGTCTTCATATAGTAGGTCCTCACTAATGTTCATGATAAAATATCACAATTTTTTTTTTTCTACTCAGTCCAAGTCTCCTAGGAGAGCTGTGGGAAGTTCAGAATCCATCGTCTTGTGACATCATCATTTTCCAAAAAAGAAATTAATCAATATTTTTGAAAAAAATATTTCGATTTTTATTATCGCGAGAACAATGCCTTCCACTTTAAAATTGCAACTTTTCAGGAATAGAAAGCCTGCAGTTTCTATAAGCTGGATTGGCAATCGATGATGTCACAAGACGATGGGTTTCTGACCTGCCCACAGCCCTCCTCTGAGAAAAAAAAGGGAAAAAAAAATAAAAGCTATTTTTGAGTGAGGACCAATTGTATGAACATAGGTTGAAACGTGGTGGAGTGCCCCTTTAAGACAGAAGCAATGTTTTTATTGCATAACCTTTCAATACATTCCAAGAAGTAATTTCCCTAGTTTGCTGTTGTCATCCAACATGGTTTGATTGCCTCTGATTAGCAGTTATTTATGATTGAAGACATTATACCAAAGTAAAATATCACTTTAAAGGTGAGGATCCACTTGAATACAGAGGTCATACTACCTCTGAAATCTTGCTTCCAGTGAAGTCATTCAGCTGCAATGTTCTATCATTCCATTCATCTTCCACTGACTGGATGCCAATTGCATTTGAAAACCTGCACTGGACTCTTTAAGTCAGGCCTACGGTTTGATGCCCTCTCAGCCCTAGCTAATAAATGTCAGTGGCTTTAATAGCCCCTCCTGCTTGTCCACTTTCTGCAGCACAAAGATTTGTTTGGAAATTGAGGGGATGTTTACATTTAACATTTGTTTTACTAGGAATTACCAAAGCCTTCTGTTAGTGGAAAGAATGAGCCGCAATCTATTCCTGTGCAGGAGCTGAGTGGAACATTAATAATCTTTGATGCATGACTCTTTCAGCTGCTCTACAGCAAATAAGTTGGTCTTTGATTATTTTATTGCTCTCAAGAACTATGAGTTGGATTAACTTTGTTTCTTGTTCCATGTCTTAAGTAAAGATTTATGAGTGTTATGTGGGCGCCACGGTTACTGTATGTCTTCCACATTTTGTCAACGTAGAGATGTCTTATTTTCTAGATAAAAAGGATGGCCCAACATTCTCTTTTATGACATTTGCATTATTGCATAGTCTCATATTCACATGGACCAATAGAGATGTATAACCCTAATTCAGTTACAGAAGTATCCACTCCTCTTTAATCAATTTGACTTAAAGACCCCTTGCTTTTATCTATGGTTAAATGATACTTCTTCATCTCCCCTTCTTTGTGTTGTTTATATCTACAGTTGGTGATAAAGTGCCGGCAGACATTCGACTTACATCTATAAAGTCTACAACACTACGGGTTGACCAATCAATTCTCACAGGTAAAGACTTAAAGAATGTCTCTCTTACACAGTCTGACTGTTTTGACAGTTTGAGTGTCCGGAGCTAATCCTGTGAGCGGCAAGACCGATCAGTGGCAAACTTTGTATGCATACTGAGTGGTCCACAGAAGTACCTCCATCTTTTCATGTATACTTTATTCATTTTTTGAAATATTTTACCTGAATCTATACTATAATTACCTGTGTGTGTGTGTGTGTGTGTGTGTGTGTGTGTGTGTGTGTGTGTGTGTGTGTGTGTGTGTGTGTGTGTGTGTGTGTGTGTGTGTGTGTGTGTGTGTGTGTGTGTGTGTGTGCACATGTCTGTCACACTGTCTTGTTTAGTTTAGTTTGATTTTTCATATTCCATCCTGGCAAATTCCGAACATCGTTGGCCCAAAATAACCTACCTGACCTGGCGGAGACCTGTGCTCCGAGGAGCACTTATTCTAGTTGGACAGGGAGGAGGCAAGGAGTGATTGAGGAAGCAAAGTCCCAAGGCTCAAAGAGTGTATAATGCAGGGGGACTAGGGTTTATGTGAATCTCGTCCTTAAATGTCGTCATGCACTACTGCCTTAATTGGTAGCAAATTCCAGGAGATATTTTAGTTTTTCGCCTCTCTTCTTCTTCCCCATTCATGGCCATGAAGTCTTGTCAAAGGCTCCCTCGCAGTCCAGCACAGACATCACACAGCTGATTACCCACAAGCTCTCTTGCCCTCTCTCACTCTTATTACCCTTTCTTCTTTCTCACACATACACCCCTAACATACACGAAAATGAAGTGGCGTCATGGGACAGTGTGAAGTCGGTAGTGAGTGATGCACTTTGTTCATTAAAAGCCAGTACACACTGCAAGATATTTGCTCTTGATTATGCTATCACTGACCATTTTTGGCGCTCATCGACAAAACCTCCGATCTCATGCAAGATCAGGCTTTGCTCGCAGAGGTTTTGCTCGCCGTTGTGTGAAATGCTCTGCGTGATTCCAGCGCTCGCCGACAGCTAGCATTCCGAGCTTTCCGAACAATAACACATGGACGCAAGAAAAGGAGGATCGACTGGTTTACCCCTGGCACTGACTGGCAGAGACGTAATTCTCAGTTTATCATTGCAGCTATTATCAGGCTATAAGTCCTGTGAAATGTCTTGCATGGGGACCCAAATGCATTTCGGTCCCCATCCGAAATCAATGGGGGTACATTTATTGTAATTAAATTATTGTCTTAGTAATGCGACAATTATTGAACTCAAGTCTCCATTGCATGAGTAATCAATAGAAAATAAGTCAGTTTGGGGGTGAACTACTCCTTTAACAGTAGGGCTGAGCAATTGGGGGGAAAATATCAAATTGTGATTTGGTTTTTCAGACTAATATTGCCATTCAATTCACAATGTAATCTTTTTTTTTTTGTTATCAATTATTTTTATTTTCCATAACATGAAATTAGAGACATACATATGAATAGAACAAGAAAAAGTAAAACATTAATCAAAAGAAAAATGCAATTAACAGACAAACAACACAAACAATAGCAAAACAAGAAAAGGAAAAGAAAACCCACCCACCCCCTTTCCCCGGACCAACACGGAATGTACAATAGTGCATGCCTGTGCTAGGCTGTTACCACTATATAGTGATTTCTTGAATCATAGCCTTAAGCTTATCTGCAATGTCCGACCACATATTAATGTTTTCTTCTTTTGCTCCGTGTAACCTTGCTATCGACTGCTCTAAATATACTATATCTAGAAAGGTCAAGGCCCACTGGCGAAACGTTAACGTATGAGGAGGTTTCCACCGCGTAGCTACCATCTTCTTCGCCGCCGTTAATCCAGCAAAGAAGATGCGCTTGCGTATATTGTTTAGTTGCAACTGTGAGACGTCATTTAATAAAAATAAAGAAGGAGAAGATATGATATTAATACTAAAAATAGTTGAAAGTTTGGAGGCAACCATATTCCAGAATGACGACACATTTGGGCATTCCCAAACCATGTGAAGGAAGGTACCAATACTATTTGAGGCGCAGAGAGTGCAGTTGGGATTATTCAAAATCCTCATAGCACATAGTCTGCGGGGAGTTAAATAAGTCCGATGAACAAAATTTAAATGAATTTGTTGATGGTCTGGATTTCTAGAAGATAGCCTAATGTTATACCATACTGTGTCCCAACAAAAGTCAGGGTCCAAATTTGGTACATCATTCCTCCAAACAGTATCAACAGATAGGGGCCCATAACTACAGTCTAATAAAAAACCATAGAGGGTGGAAACCAAACCTCTTGTTCTGTTACCATCACAGATAAACTCATGGAAGGGGTGCAATCTAAGGGGAGCTTGCCATGGGACCCCGTAGGTCCTCATGGACGTTCTCAGTTGGAAGTAGAAAAAAAGGGTATTTCCAGGCAGATTGAAGATGTCACACAAATCTCGAAAAGGTCGTAAACCATTTCTATCAAATAAGTCCCCTAATGTACGAATCCCCTTAGCCCTCCACCTTGGAAAGCGAATGGGGCGATCCTCGATTAAAAGTCTTTGATTATTGAACACTGGGGAAAATAAGTTCCATTTACAATCAATCTTACACATCTTTTCAGCTGCCCTCCATACTGCCACTAAATGAGAAATGATAGGTCCAAAGCGAACTTTGCATTGATGTGTAGTTATGTTTGAATAGATAAGATCTCTCAATTCAACAGGCTGCACTAAACTCTCCTCAAGCTCTCTCCAAGAAACCTTATTTGCTGGGTTAAACCAATTTAAAAGGGGGCGGAGCGTGAAGGCCCAATAATAAAATTTAAAGTTGGGCAATGAAAGGCCGCCATCATCTCTAGCACGTTGTAATAGAGAAAGTTTAAGACGAGGGCGTTTCCCTTTCCACACAAACTTAGATATCGAAGAGTGAAGCTTATTCCAGTATTGCGGCGGTGGTGGCAAAGGGAGCATAGAGCTTACAAAGTTAACCCTAGGAAGAACATTCATCTTTATGATTGAAACTCGAGCTTGGAGAGAGTTGGGCAAAGATGACCATCTATCTAAATCAAGACAAATCTTATTTAGAGTGTCACCATAGTTGTTCTTAACAATAGCCTGAAGAGAGGGGAAAATATCTATGCCAAGATATTTGAATTGGCTTACTACTGGGATTATGGGCGGCAGGATAGCAGATCTCATCTGATCATTTAGAGGTAGAAGGGCTGACTTCGTCCAATTAATTTTGTAGCCGGAAATGGAACTGAACTGATCAAAAATTTGAAGGACGTGAGTAATTGACTGTGGTGCATTCTCAATGAACAGTAGAATATCATCAGCATATAGGGAAATGCGATGCTGTGTGTTGTTAATCGAAACAGGAGTAATATCTGCAGACTGACGCACTGTCTGAGCCAAGGGTTCGAGTGAAAGTGCGAAAAGGAGAGGACTAAGGGGACAACCCTGCCTTGAAGATCTGCCAATCGTGAATAGCGGCGAACAGATCTTACCGGTTAGGACCATCGCTGACGGATTAGAATAAAGTACTTTAACAAAATGTATGAATGAAGCACCAAATCCCATTTTATCTAGTACAGCCCACAGGTAAGACCATTCCAGACGATCAAATGCTTTCAACGCATCGAGCGACAACACTGCGGCGGGGGTCCTCAGCTCCTTAGCCCTATCGATGATATGCAATAGTCGTCTAGCATTATCAGAGGCTAGTCTAGTTCCTATGAAACCTGTCTGATCACAGTGTACTAAGGTGGTCATAAAACCCTGCAAGCGACGCGCAAGCACCTTAGCAAAAACTTTTAGATCAGAATTCAAAAGTGAAAGCGGTCTATAGCTTGCGCAATCTGTGGGATCCTTGTTCTTCTTCAACAATAATGATATAATAGCTACATTCACATCCCTGGAGAAAGAGCCACTTTCAATTGCATATCGAAACATGTCTAGCATCAGCTGACCTAGATCTTCCCAAAAGATGGCATAAAGTTCAGGGGGTATCCCATCCAAACCAGGCGACTTGCCCCTACGCATTGCGAGCACAGCTTCCTGTAATTCCGCCAGATGGAGCGGTCTATCTAAGGCTTCCGCATCCGCCTCGCTAAGGGTTGGTAACTGTATGTTGGATAAAAAATCATTGCATACTGCATCATCGTGAATGACCTCGGAGGTGTAGAGCTCATCATAAAAAGCACGAAACGTGGCATTGACCTCTTTGGGTTCTGTAACCATGGCTCCCGTTGTTGATTTGACACTAACAATATCAGCAAAATGCTCATTGGATCTAAGACGTAAAGCCAGTAAGTGACTGGGTCTTGCACTATTAAAATAGTAGTTTTGCCTTGTGCGTTTCATTTGAAATTCTGAGCGGCGCTTGAGAATGGAGTTAATTTCTTTCTTAACTAGCTCTCTCTGGGTTGCTGTACTAACATCAAAGTTATTTTGGAGAGAATTATCCAAAGTAGAAAACCGAGATTCCAATTCCACCAGTTTGGCTGACCTTAATTTTCTCTGAGTGGACGCATAGAGGGTTGTATTACTCCTGATAAAGCCTTTAATTGCATCCCAAAGAATTCTGGGATCCTCAACTGAGCCTGTATTGATATTTATAAATTCGCGCAAACCAGTTTGAAACTGAGCTACAAATGCCGCATCGCGCAGCAGTGTGGTGTTAAACCGCCATCTAGGAGCTCTATCTATAACCTGTTTCAGTGAAGCAACACACAGCACCGCCTTGTGATCCGAGAGTGACATTGGGAGCAACTCTACCTTGGCAATTTTATGAAACAAGCTAACAGGGGCAAAAACGTAATCGATCCTAGAGAATGAAGCATGCCTACCCGACAGAAAAGAAAAATCTCTAACCGTTGGGTTCATTAAACGCCAGATGTCGAGTAAGCCAGTTGAGTTTGCCCAAGCACGTAGTTCTGCAGACGCTAGTGCTTGTTCTCTGCTTTCTACCCCAGTGGATCTATCTAGGTTATGTTGCCATGTTGCATTGAAGTCAGCACCAACAATGATTTTGAAATCCGTCAGTTCCAATAAGGTTTTAGTTAGTAATTTGTAAAACTCTTTGTCTAAAACATTTGGAGCATACACAGAGACTAGTGCTAGCATTTTACCCTCCAAGCGGATTTTAGCAACAGCTATCCTCCCGTCACTGTCAGACCAATCACCCAAAAAATCCAACCTAAGGTTACGTCTAGCCAATATGGCTACTCCCTTGGTTTTGGAAGAAGCAGCTGAAAAGGCTAAAACACGATAATGTTTATTAGCCAATCGGTTGGAATGCTCTTTTAAAAGATGAGACTCCTGTATAAATGCAAAGTCAATTGATTTAGATCGCAAAACCCCCAAAATGCTGGTTCGCTTATGCGGTATATTCGCTCCCCTTACATTGAAACTTAGAAATTTATATTCTGTCATAATTGTGGTTCAAACCATACGCACAGCAAGCACAGTAGAACATTTTAGAATTTCCTAGTTGGTCCCTCACAACAAACCTTCCCCACAGAAAAACAAAACAACCCCAAAAGGAACAGAAAGGAAAAAGCAACATCAAACGAACATAAAAAAACACATAACATTGAAGCTTGAGGGGGAAAACCCCATTAGCATCAGAGTGCACAAAAAAAATTCACAATGTAATCTTTAAGTGAACCTTCATTTCATGTTTTGACTGGCTAAGGTCTTCATCAGGGCGAGCCGAGAACATCAATCTGTTTACTGATAAGAGTATACAAACACTAGACTGTCAACATACATTTATATAGGGTGTGCCAAATGTAGGCCATTTCTTGGGTCAACACAGCCTTACACAGGTGTTCTGATTAGACTATAGCATTAGTTCTATGCAATCAAACAATTGAAACACCTGTGTTTTGACCCAAGAAATGGCCGCTAAGGACTACAATGACGTAGCCGCTGGCACACACTATTGGTGTTATTGGATATTTAGCCCAATTAATACAATTTGCATAAGCCTTTTATATAGCGCCAGCAGGAGGCCCAATTTTGCAAAACAAATGTTTTGATATTACTCCTACAGATTTTGTCCAAACATCACGCAAATCGGTACACATTATTGCTATAGTCATACGATCACCCTTTTTGCCGTCTTGTGTCATTATGATTTTGTTTTATTCTTCAGGAGAGTCGGTGTCTGTGATCAAACACACAGACCCCGTGCCAGACCCCCGCGCCGTAAACCAGGACAAGAAGAACATGCTCTTCTCTGTGAGTCTTTCCCACGTTTTCAGTGGTCCCCTACATGCATACGTACATAGATTTCATGCACACTGGTCTTATAGTCCCAGTTTGCTGTCCTCTTGACATTCCCAGGGTTCCCACGGTCATGAAATTCCTGGAAATATTTTGAAATTAGAAAAATATTTTTTCCAGTACTGTAAAGGTTTTGGAATTCATCAAGGGTCCTGGAAGAAAAACCTATGCGTTGTCTTTTGTTATTGATTTTGTTAATACCTCTGAAATGACAAATTAAACATGGGCCAAATTGTCAAATATTAGAGGCAGAAATTGTGAAAATAGCCGATCTACATGCTGCGAGGCGTTGTGAGCATGTAGATCTGCTATTTTCTCAATAGAACCGTGTTATACAAGATTCCTCAACTAAAAATTCCTCCCCAGTTAAAATATGATTATTTTTGAGGGCACCACTGGCATACACTACCGGTCTTTAGGCATTGTGTATAGGAGTAAACGACTTGTTATTGAGCGGAATTATTGTTATAATATAGTCTTGGAAATTGGGTTAAATATTCTGGAAAAGTTTTGAAAATTAATTGGTAAAAATGTGTGGGAACCCTGCATTCCACAGGGCACCAACATCGCAGCAGGCAGAGCTGTAGGTGTTGTGATGGCCACAGGGGTCAACACAGAGATTGGAAAGATCCGTGATGAGATGGCAGCCACAGAACAGGAGCGCACGCCCCTGCAGCAAAAACTGGATGAGTTTGGAGAGCAGCTTTCTAAGGTTTATTTTTTTTATATTTGTTACTGACATGCTATATGAATTAAATCTGCCCTCTGGTATGGACAACATTTGATCCTAACATGCTGCAATCTACTTAAAGGTTATTTCACTGATCTGCATTGCTGTGTGGATCATAAACATTGGCCATTTCAACGATCCTGTCCATGGTGGCTCCTGGATACGTGGAGCTGTCTACTACTTCAAGATCGCTGTGGCTTTGGCAGTGGCTGCCATCCCGGAGGGTAAGCTGGAGAGCCAACCAGATATGTCACTCTTAAACAAACTTCCAAATACTAATATGTTATTAGTAGTACCATATTAACTATGGAAAAGAGATCAAACTTACATGATCAATATAATTCATAAGCAAAATGTTAAAACACAAGCAACTTTCTTAACCCTAGTAATGTAGAAAATGAGATACAACTTATATTGTGGCATTCATTGTTATTTTTTGTCTCTGCCAGGCCACAGGCATTTTATTTTGTTTTATATGTAAGTTCAAAATAAAGATTATCAAAGGAGAAGGGAGCTAGAAACAGTCCATTGTGTTCTCTCATACAGTAATACAGCCCCAACACTTAATGCCAAGACAGCTTCACGGTTGCATGTGTGAGGCTTGTCACTGCCCCTCTCTGCATCTCCCTCTGTATCTATAATTGGGTCCCTCTTTATCTTTAATGTCCATGTTTCCATTCTCCAGGTCTGCCTGCTGTCATCACCACCTGCCTTGCTTTGGGAACACGCCGCATGGCCAAGAAGCATGCCATCGTCCGCAGCTTGCCCTCTGTGGAGACTTTGGGCTGCACCTCTGTCATCTGCTCTGACAAGACCGGCACGCTGACCACCAATCAAATGTCTGTCTGCAGGGTAAGAGAGAGGAATGGATCATGACAGGGGGGTGTTGGAAAGAAAGCTTAGCCATGTGCACTTCTGAGAAAGGTATTGGTAGGGGAGATCTGGATGGTGAAAGGGAGGGATATATTGACCATATTCACCCAGTGGCCAGCCATTTTCCTATTGAATCATATATACACACAAAACATGTGCATTTAATATTAAAAGCACAATGGCTGCCATTTCAATGTGAGTAAGGAGATCTTCAGCCATACCTTGACCATCTAGTCAGGCAGGATCAACACACTTTCCCAGACAGATTATACTGTATATTGTATGTAACTGAATGAGTGGGTTTTACTTCTGCCAAAGAGAGAAAGCTCCGAGTGATGTTGATAATTGTATTTAATGTTAAATCCAGTTTTCAGTTTCTGTGATGTTGCCTCCATAATGTGTTTGGGTATAGCTCGCTCAAACAGCCAGCTATGAGCACTCCCTTAAAAAATACAAATATCATGCTGAACACGGTGGTGGTGATCATTAGACTGTAACTGGTCATAAATACAGGTACATCATTCTACACCAGTGGTTTTCAAACTTCTTTTACCCAAGGGTCAAGTCAAAATCCCATTGCACACCTGGGTGCCCTGGTGGCTCACCAGGTATGCACCGAGTGCATACCATTGAGGCTCAGTCCTTGCGCAGCTGACCCAGGTTGGAATCCAAACCTTTTGCTGTATGTCCTTCCTCATCTCTCTCCTAGTTTTTTAACTGTAGCACGTTTGCACATTCTACCAGATTGAGAGGATGATCATCAGTATACAGTAGCCAGATTAGCCACTGAGAGTGCTGCTCTTGTGCTGCAATTTTGTGTGTTGACTAATATGTATATTTTTTATATACTTTGTCATCCACGTTCCCCTTGTATCAGTCTGCAGTAGTCAGTATATCTGCTCAAAAATAGCAGATATACAAGCTTGCGAGCTTGTAGATCTGCTATTTTTGAAAATGTGTGCAAATCTTTGAATATATGTATTTTCAAAGCGAACGTTTGTAACTCAAATTTTGCTTCTGGGTGGTCCCTCCCTGGAACTAGATATTTTGAAATGGGGGTCCGTGGCCAAATAAATATCGTTTTGGGGGTCCTTCACATGAAAAATTATGAGAACCACTGACATAGTAGTCTCTCGAGAACAGACTAACTGAGCTCCAGTGAAGTGAAAAGGACCTTTTCTTTGACGATGGCTGGCCAGATTGCTGACGTAGAAACATAGGTTTTTTCCAAAAATGATTCAAAAGACACTTATAGATAGAATCGGGTCAAAATTCAAATTTTCACGATTAAAAGAAAAATAGCAGATCTACAAGCTTGCAGCGCGGCACTCGGTGCCGCGCGGTGAGCTTGTATATCTGCTATTTTTGAGCGGTGGTCACACCGTCTCCTATACGTGGCCGTGTGTGTATGCGTCCGGCCGTCCGGCCGTGTATGTAGCCTCAAGCCTGCAGTACCTTTTCTGACCACACATGTTAAGGGAGGGGCGCTGTTGTTCTCACTCACACACACACACACACACACACACACACACACACACAGGGGAGAAGGGTGGGTCAGCATGTGTGGTCAAGTATTATTATCCTACTAATAAAGGAGCAAACTCACACTCTAACGCTCTAACTCACGCTCTAACGCTCACGCTTATCTACGTTTATCTATTCACTCGCTTCAGCAACTGATCCCAAAGTTCACATGGTATTGGCCATTAGCATTATACCAACACTGACGGAGCCCGAATTTCATTTCTCCCAAATTAAAGCAGTTTAAATTAGCGTTTTCTTAACCACTTCTGTTGAACTCTGCTGTCTGTTGCCAGGGTTACGGTCCGTTCCTCCAGGCCATGGGATCTGTAGCCCCACACACACACCCCTTTCTCTCACAGTTAGGAATGTTTCTCTCTCTCTCTCTCTCTCTCTCTCTCTCTCTCTCTCTCTCTCTCTCTCTCACACACACTTTCACCGGGTGCGTTTGACATATTTTGGAGCACATATCTTCGAACGGGTAAGGTCTAGTTATTATTAACAAACTGAATGTTTTAGGGTCAAATAAATTAGAGTGTGTGAAGAAACTACAGCATTGTAAAGCACACTAACCCCGCTGCACCCACCCAGTAGTGCTGTTGCACAGCCTCCACGACCACCGCTCAGTTCACACGGGTGTGATTTTTTTATATTTAAAGCATAAGATATTGCGTCATATTGTGTTCAGGCCTAAATGGGTTAAAGCAGCACAGTTGAGTAACAGACCGTGAGTTGGACATTTCTTTCTCTTATTTTTCTCCTTCTGTGGTCCATTTTACATAATTTGCTAGTTAGGTGCCTCCAAACCACAGAGGACTAACACCTGATGGTGTTTATATCTTATCTTTCGTTATTATTCCCCCTTGGGAGACCTTGCTCACATAATGCAAGCTCTGGTGTATTCAGTGAAATGGAAACCAATAATTGTTGGAAAATGTAAGCTTGTGTCATCCGCTTCAACCATTTGCTTTGATCTGTCTGGAGCATTGCTTTGATCCTTCTGCAGTATCTGTGCCTTCCCTCCGAATACGGTAGCGCTAAAGTTGGTTATTCTCAGTAGCGGACCTTTTTTTGGTCTTGAATGGACCGTTCGCAACTCCGCTGTCTCCGCCTAGACCTCCGACTAGTATCATAGCCGCCTCTAATGGGCCCATTCACTTCATGTAAATACTGCAGATTTTAGCTTCGAAATCTCTTCCAATCCGTCAAAAAGGCCTGGATGTAAAATATTGATTGATTGATTGAAGAATTTATTAGAAGTTTGCAATAGAAAAAAGTACAGTTTCATGACAGTACAAATCACTGGTACAAGGTCAACTAAAAGGAGATCCTAGAAAGCCAAGGCGTATTTCCACTGGAACCACACTTTAAGTATCTCATATAACATTGAAAGACAGACGGATAGAACATAGTACTTTATCTAGGATAATATCAGTTCCAAAAGCATAACATCAAATACAAAGGCAGAAAAAAAGAAAAAGGGGGGGGGGGGGGGGGGGGCATGGGGGCTTAGTCTATTTACAAGTCACGGGTAGCAGCTGTCTGAAGGTGACTTTTCATACCAATTTTGAAGGAGGCTAGGGATTTGCTCTCCTTTAGGGCTTGTGGAAGGGCGTTCCACATGTTGATGGTGTAGCAGGAGAACGAGTTAGAGCCTTGTTTAGTGTTAAATCTACGTTGATGATGATTGGTGGAGCTGCCTCTGGTGTTGTGATCGTGAACATCCTTGACCTTTAAGAAGTAGTTTGTCAGGTACATGGGAATCTTGGAGGTGTAGTGTATCTTGTACACCAGGCCCATTGCAAGATGCTGTACTACTTTGAGCCACCCCACGCTTTCATGGTGATGATCGGTAAGGTGGGTCTGAGGAGGGAGACCAAGCACAACCCTAATTAGTTTGTTTTGGGCTGTTTGGAGCTTTAACTTTAAGGCAGCTGGGGCGTTGCGATACCAGACAAGGACTCCGTAATCAATGAGGGGCATAATAAGAGCACCTCCTAGTGTCTTTCGGGATTTAATATTGATCAGCGGGGCAACCCTTTGCAAGAAGCGAATTCGTTGGTTGACTTTATTGATTACCTTGGTGGTCATTTTTTCACTGGATAGGTTAGCCTCCAGGATGCAACCCAGGTAGCAGATGTGGTTAATATGTACACCTTTAAACGTAAAAAAAAAATACAGCAGAGGAATATATAAGGACGCAACAGAGGAATAAGGAAATCGCCCTGGCTGCTGAACCTACAGAGAGCCGTTTACACTGACTCAAACCGATTTAAATATGAATAGACTGTATTGGCTAAAACGCCAATGACCCATGACTACAAACACCTTATTTGTTATGTTAAATAGCAACTGATTAAGGTATGTCTGTCTGGGAATGAACAGGGGTAGCCTACAACGTAGCCTAGCTATTGAAAAATAGCAGATATACAAGCTCACAGCGCGGCACCGAGTGCCACGCTGCAAGCTTGTAGATCTGCTGTTTTTGAAATCCCCCATATGAAGAACATTCATGTCATTCATGTACAAGGAGTGAATCCTTGTACCCAGGGCCCAGAATTTGGTGCGACGACACCCTTGGCTGTCATGGTCAGACTATGCAGCTAAACTTACCATTTCACGCCAGAGATATCAAATGTTATAGATTCATAAGCAATCGGCATGATAAGAAACATGTAGCCTACAATTGAAGCAGTTTATTCTGTTTGGTTGTTTGTGTAATGGAGAGTATAGCCTCTAAACGAATCAGTGTAAACGGCTCTCTGTAGGTCCAGCAGTCACTGACTGCCTGGTGACGAGTTATAAGGCCTTCCAAAGTGCCAGAGACGAGTTTGACGACTTAATTGCTTTATATAATTTAACTAAAAAGAATTAAAAAAAAAGATCGCCAATCCGCGGCCCACTAGTGCCCAGTTTGTTATACTTTCGGTTTAGGCCGGGAGGAAACCGATTCTCCATTCACTCCAACATATGGTAGTGTTGTCAATGTTATGCGATAATGCAATAACGCAATGTTCATTTATCACAATTATTGTATTTTCTATCATGCATTAACGCATGAGTTTGTTCAGGACTTGGCTCCAAGTCTGTGAGCATGCTGAAACTTGTGGATTTGTTAGCCTGGGGGTGTGGGATACTAATAATTATTTCTTTATATATTAAAGCTCTAAATATGCACATTGTTTTAGTGAATAAAATGTTATTTTGTCCAATTTGTATGGTGGGGTATGTTACTACAATAACTTCTACAATTGTCTCCCTGCTCTTCTATCGAGACGTTTAGATCCTGTGTCTTGGTTGGATTCAACTTTTGACACAATCTTGTGTCTGGTTTGACATTTCTCCACAGAGCAGGCGAGCAAGTTGGTTCTATTAGCTCGGTGGTAAAAAATGTCAGTACTGACGTAGGAGACCCAGGTTCAAATCTGGGGTAGAACAGGACATTTATAATAGTGCAGCTTGAAAACAACAACTAGACTGTTTCTCAAATTGTTTCTTTATTATAGTAAACCACAACACATAGACTGTTTCTGAAAGTGCCATATTGATAACTTCCTTGGTCAACAACGGTGTATGTATTGTACACATGAATACAATCACCTTAGTGTTTTTATTAATATATTTTTTTCAATTAACTTGCATTGTAGAATGAATACGAACACAAAGATTATATAGTATAGCTTAAAGATGAACTTGCCATGCTCACATTTTACTGTTGAAGTGCTACTCTGCTAGTGGTGTGCTGCCACCTGCTGGATGCAGTGTGCAACAGTTTGTCAATGCTTTCAAGTTAGCAGTTAAATCACAGTATAAATGAAACTTGAAACACAGTACCCAGAAGCCCGGTAACTTTGTATTTGCTTAATGCCTTACATGTACGAAACATGTTCACCTGATGTTAGCATTTTTAGGCAATATGCTACATCTAACCGTGTGTGTTTGTGTGTGTGTGTGTGTGTGTGTCTGTCTTAGATGTTCATAATTGACCAGGTTACCGGTGACGGCTGTTCCCTGAAAGAATTCACCATAACTGGCTCCACATATGCTCCTGATGGAGAAGTGTGAGTATATCAGCATCTCTCTCATCGGTTGCATGTCGGTTCTCCTCTCTGATCTTGGTGTCCTGTCTGTCTACAATTGTCTTACTAAATTACACATTCTAGAGTTTTGTTTTTTCTCCTTCTGAAGGACAATCTTTTGACAAAATTCACATTTCTGATGAGGTAGTCAACATTTCTAAAAATGCTGTGTGCCTTCATGTTCCCGAAGTGATACCTGTCCATCCTGTCAAACAGTATCTGTTATTCTATTCTGTAACTTCAACCTGCATACTAATGTGAACATGTCTGAGAAAGAAGTATATTTGCCATAAAATGATCCGCAATTGAGCAGATATTTTGACATGTCGCAGATGCAGTGTATGTTATTCCCAAACCGAAACCACATAAACATGCCCCTATCGCTGAGACTGCCAAGGACGGAGCACTTGTTTTGGTTTAGAACAGATGATGACCTATTAACACTTGGGATGCCATTACTTTTGTAAATATTTGAATACAGAGTGCCGCCATTCACTGCGCTTCATTTTGAAGAGCCCCGGAAGCCACGATCGTGTCCATGTTGTGGAAATTCACTAAATCCGGAAGTAGACTGAGGTGTTTACTTTCACACGGAAATTACGTGTTTTTTTACCTGGTCACCAGGTAACACATCCCTGGATGTGATAACGGGGCTGTGGCGTCGCACAGCGGTAATTGCTATCATCTATCTATAAATGCGACAAATCTCTGTCTGTTTGTTTGTTTGTAATCCACGTATCTCGAGAACCGTTCATCCCACCGGCTTCAGATTCGGCACGCACGTTCCCCGCCGCCGCGCGGAGTGCAGTGCAGGGCCTCGACCCGACCCGACTCGCGGTTTTCCGAAACCGGCGCAAAACGTTCGGAATCTCCTTATGCGGAGCTGATTGTTGACATCAGGCTGTTCCGGAGGAAATCGGCGCAAGCGCTGACTCATTGTGACATCACTTCATAAAAGGCTGTGACATCACGTACGCCACATGAGTCAACAAAAAATCTCTGTGAATGTGTATGTATGTATGTGAATCTCGAGAACCATGTGAATCTCGAGAACCGTTCTTCCCACCGGCACACGCTTTCTCCAGATATAGGCATAAAATGAATCCCCGAATGCGGAGCTGATGTCTGACATCAGAGTTTTCCGCAACCGGTACTGTGTGTGCAGTGCAGGGCCTCGACCCGACCCGACTCGCGGTTTTCCGAAACCGGCGCAAAACGTTCGGAATCTCCTTATGCGGAGCTGATTGTTGACATCAGGCTGTTCCGGAGGAAATCGGCGCAAGCGCTGACTCATTGTGACATCACTTCATAAAAGGCTGTGACATCACGTACGCCACATGAGTCAACAAAAAATCTCTGTGAATGTGTATGTATGTATGTGAATCTCGAGAACCATGTGAATCTCGAGAACCGTTCTTCCCACCGGCACACGCTTTCTCCAGATATAGGCATAAAATGAATCCCCGAATGCGGAGCTGATGTCTGACATCAGAGTTTTCCGCAACCGGTACTGTGTGTGCAGAGATCTCCATATATGGGCATAAGGGGACAAAGGCAAACAGATGGTCAAAACGGGTCCTATGACAACAGGTATATTGGGGTTTGCATTAAAGGGTGGGGACAAAGGCTAACAGATGGTCAAAACGGGTCCTATGACAACAGGTATATTGGGGTTTGCATTAAAGGATGGGGCATGGGGTCCGCTCCAAAAAAGAAAATAAAAGAGACAAAAACAAACATAAGACAAGCGACAAAGCGTGGGACTGGGAGGATGACTTGAATGATGCAGATTTAAGCAGGCTGTGTATTCTGCTTAAAGAAGAAACAAACAAAAAGCGACAGATCTCATATATGGGCATAAAATGGACGCAGATAAACAGATATCTCCATATACGGGCATAAAGGGACACAGACGGACAGATACAGAGATCTCCATATATGGGCATAAAATGGACACAAATAGACAGATATCTCCATATATGGGCATATGGGCATAAAATGGACCCAGAACTATATCTGCAGTGATCTCCATATATGGACATAAAATGGACGCCGACAGACAGACAGATACAGATATCTCCATATATGGGCATAAATGGACACAGGCAAACAGATGGTCAAAACGGGTTCTATGACAACAGGTATAATGGGGTTTGCATTAAAGGGCGGGGGATTCATTCCCTATTTACATCGTTCCCGAGTTGGCCAGGTCGCCGGGCGGCCCAGCTTCTAGTGTATTAAATGCAACTAAAGACGGCGCAGGCCGTGTCTGCCTGTGATTTTTAAAAAGCAATGCATTTGTTTTACAATCTTGCTCTAGCGTTAGTGAAGCAAAATGAGTGCAAATGGTGCATTTATATACAAATCTATTCTATGACTATTGGCTCACTCGTCTCTCAAAATCTGCACGTGTGTTTGTTTTTGTCTAGGTTCCATGAAGGTAAACCAGTGAAGTGTTCCCAGTATGATGCCTTAGTGGAGCTGGCCTCTATCTGTGCTCTCTGTAATGACTCTTCACTGGACTACAATGAGGTCGGTGGACTACCATTATTTCATCGAAGGCACTTGACTTGCTGGGTTGTTTCGCCTTGATGGTGCTAGAGATGGGACGATATGAAAATGTCCTATCACGATTATTGTGACAAAAGAAATCGCGATTTACGATATTATCACCATAATCAGAATCCATTATCCTGGGGCCGAACTTTTGCCAAAAATGTGCAGATCTACAAGTTATGTGAGCTTGATGGCAAAGACATTTGATAGAGTGAAAAAGACTGTATCAAGTACGTATATTATAAGTACCTTTTACCAATTCTAAGTGGTACCAGATATGCAGATCGGCAAATAAAAGGTGAATTTATCCTAGTGCATGACGGAGGACGATATCACGATAAATTAAATCTCTGCGATACGATTATCGTGAGTGTTTTTTATCACGGTAAACGATAATATGGCGTATCGTCCCATCCCTAGTTGGTGCTCTGCAGCAGGTTCTAATGTTGAATGATATCCTCATCCATCCCTCCGCCCCCTCTCATATTATTTCTCCTGTGACTTCTAGACCAAAGGTGTGTATGAGAAGGTTGGCGAGGCCACAGAGACGGCTCTCACCTGTCTGGTGGAGAAGATGAACGTCTTCGACACGGATGTTAAGGACCTGTCCCGGATAGAGAGGGCCAATGCCTGTAACTCCGTAAGTCACCAGTTTAACTCATATAGTGCCAATCCCGAGAAGACTCGTAAAAAGTACTCGAGTACCCGGAGTGCCAATCCTGAGTATACTCGTGAAAAGTAATATATTACTGTAACGGCGGTTACATTACCGAGTACAATGGCGGCAGGTCCGGAGCCGAAATCCGTCGCTGATTTCTCATCATCACGGCTCCACGAGCACAAAATAGTCATCCCATAACATTGAGGTGGACGGGGGATCTCATCTTTAATGTCCATTATCTCGAAACTACACTTTAGAAGCGAAGATGGAGGCAGATGCTCGCTTATGTTACACATGTATAAAAGCTCCGGTCCGCCATTACACAACTCCACGTGGACAAGGATCGGTTCAGGCGCAGGACGCGATGACGTCAGACCGGAAGTGTTTATGCTGTGGACTTCTGGCCTTCAAAATAAGATAACGGGAGTGATGCCAGCCTGAAGGTGGCATCGTGGACTTTATAATCCGTTAATTTCAGGGGCACTAAATGAGTTAAGATGAGATAATGAGACTTCAGACTAGAGCTGTCACAATTATTACATGAACGTCTAATCGCAATTATTTGACATAATGGCGATTATCTTTCATAATCGTCATAATCATTTCCATGTTGAAAACTTTTCATATAAGTCAAAAATAGTGGAAATAGCAGATCTACAAGCTCACAACCGTTGTGAGCTTGTACATCGGCTATTTCCACTATCAATGTTCTTTGATATTCACTTGTCAAACAAACTCAAATATGTCAGTAATTTCTTTGTATATTTAGGTCATGTGTCATATCTACCATGTGCAAGCCTAAAAGCCAAACAGAAATGTAATTGTCAACGACACAAAAACACAATTAAATCGTTAATCGCAATTATTTGAGTGACAATTAATCGTCATGTAAAATGTCATGATGGTGACAGCCCTACTTCAGACCGACTTCTATATTGTACTTATCTTGTGTGTTTTCCTTTTATACATGTGATTCTAGGTAATTAAGCAGCTGATGAAAAAGGAGTTAACCTTGGAATTTTCCAGAGACAGGAAGTCCATGTCTGTGTACTGTACACCAAACAAGGCCCGCTCCTCCGTCGGCAAGATGTTTGTCAAGGTAAAGTACAGACCACTGTATCCATTTTGACAGAAATCCTAAAAATGCAAAAAGGTTTACTACTTGCTATATAATCTGGGAAACCCACAGAATAGTACTATTTTCGGGTGGAGGTTGGACTAGAAGTATATATATATATATTTCTTTATTAGCTAGGGCCTAATAATTATTGCTATTTTGCATGGCACAGTGTTGTCAATTAAATCTGTATTTCAGACCCAAGGGTAATCACAGTAAAAACACAATATAATAAAAATAAAAAGTAAACCGAAAGGGAAATGCATGAAAAAGACATCCACCGTGTTCAGTTTTGAAGATACAAACGGGTGTGCCAGTGGTTCCACAGACAAGAGGAGACAGAACTATGGTTAGTTATGACAGCAATGATGTCATTTACTGACTCAGATTCCCAAACACATAAATCTATACATATGATTGCGTTGCACAGCAGAGCAGGTCGGCAACCCAAGCTTTTTTCGGTTGTATGAAAATGATTTCCCCCTGAATTCCTTGTATCATGATGCAACTAGCAGGGTTCCCACGGTCATGAAATTCCTGGAAATATTTTGAAATTAGAAAAATATTTTTCCAGTACTGGAAAAGTTTTGGAATTGATCAAGGGTCCTGGAAGGTCCTGGAAAAAATAGCTATGCATTGTCTTTGGTTATTGATTTTGTTAATACCTCTGAAATGACAAATTAAACATTGGTCAAATTGTCAAATATTAGAGGCAGAAATTGTGAAAATAGCCGATCTACATGCTCACAACGCCTCGCAATGCCTTCACAATAGAAACGTGCCGGGTCCCCAGTTAAAATATGATTATTTCGGGGGTCACAGCCTGAAAAGGTTGAGAACCACTGGCATACACTACCTGTCTTTGGGCATTGTGCATAGGAGTAAGCGACTTGTTATTGAGCTGAATTATTGTTATATAGTCCTAGAAATTGGGTTAAATATTCTGGAAAAGTTTTGGAAAAGTTTTGGAAATTAATTGGTAAAAATGTGTGGGAACCCTGAACTAGTCATAAAGGCCATGGCCATTTCTGCCTGACTAGATGTTCCATCAAAATATAATCCCATCAGCCCTGCTATTCCTATGTCTGATTGTTCTGCTTGCTTCCTTATAGGGCGCCCCAGAGGGAGTGATTGACAGGTGCACTCACATCCGTGTAGGTGGGAACAGGGTGCCACTGACCCCTGGCATTAAGGAGAAGGTGATGTCAGTGATCAGGGAGTATGGGACAGGAAGGGACACCCTGCGCTGCCTGGCTCTGGCTACACGGGACAACCCCATGAGCAAAGAGGAACTGGTGCTGGAGGACTCGACCAAATTCATTGAATATGAGGTAACAACAAGACACAAGAGTGACATTTCAGCTGTTTGGCATGCTTCGGTTTTAGGGCCATATTAAATATTTGGGGGGAATTTAGTTTTCACCAAAAACGATGGCTGTTTGAGCTGAAATACATCACTTCTACTCTGTGAGGAAAATAAAATAGCGATTTTTCCAGTGCATATACTGCTGGCCTTGTTGATGGGATTTTGAAACTTCAAAAATGATAGAATATTTTATGTGGAAAATCTATTATATTCCCATTCAAATTAGTGGTAGACCAGTGGAGAATCAGTGGTGAAACTCCTCACTGTTAAGTGAAAATTAGCAGACTGGAGGCATCACGTTATCAGACGTGACGCGTGCTCACCTACACGCTCCTTAAGACCAACCCCTGGTGGTCGGGACCGACAAGGAGAGACTACAGTACAAGGGGACGTGAGAATTGACAGAACGACTAAATTAAAGATTTTTTGGGGGGGGGCTTTTATGCCTTTTATTTGATAGTACAGTAGACTGACAGGAAATGGGGGGAGAGATGGGGAGTGACATGCGGCAAAGGTCTTCCGGATCGGGAATCTAACCGGATCGGGAATCTAACCGGCGATGCCGACAGGTAGCCATGCCTATGTGGCAATGCCTAAGTGGTATGCGCCCGGACCAGTAGGCCAGCGGCGCCCCAGAACGACTAAATTGGAAGAGAAAAAAAGATTTATCCAGCAAAAAATATAGGAACACTCTGACACAGCCAGAGGAGAACCTGTGCGTGGAGGTCGCAGGCTTTGTACTACTTTGTAATCGTTGGGATATATTGAGGTGAAATATCACTGTTTGTACTGCTAGGAAATACAGTGAGAAATGTCAATGATTTCATTTGTTTCACTTTCCTTTTTATGTCCCAGACCGATCTGACGTTTGTTGGCTGTGTGGGCATGCTGGATCCTCCCAGGGCCGAAGTGGCAGCCTCTATCAAACTGTGTCGCCTGGCAGGCATTAGAGTGATCATGATCACTGGAGACAACAAAGGTAGGAACAAACTTATAACTTATAAAGAACATTATATTGCACATCATTATATTGATGTAGGCAAACAAAAAATAAATTGTAGAGTGAACTAATGAGTCAGAGGAAAGTATGTTATACTGATCAATCTAGCTTCCCTCTGAACCTCAGGTACAGCCGTGGCAATATGCAGACGAATTGGCATCTTTGGCGAGAATGACGACGTCTCGAGCATGGCCTTCACTGGCCGCGAGTTTGATGACCTGTCGCCTGCTGCACAAAGAGAAGCGGTGGTTAAAGCCCGCTGCTTTGCCCGTGTTGAGCCCTCTCATAAATCGAAGATTGTGGAGATCCTACAGTCCTTTGATGAGATTACTGCAATGGTAAGGAAAAGATTGTGGAGATCCTACAGTCCTTTGATGAGATTACTGCAATGGTAAGGAAAAGTCACTGTTGATTTTTTTGTAATATTGTGTTCATTTTAGAACAATGGAAATAAATGTAGTTATTCAACCTGTGACTGAGACTGAATCCCCCAGCAGGAGAACGTTAGCCTCGCAACAGCCAGACTCTCCCAGGGGAGAGTCTGGGAGTCCTCCATAGACAACGCTTTACAATGATGTAGTTACTCTTTTTGACTGACAGGTCCAGTCCGTAGTCATCAGCGCATCAAAACATCGTCGGCAGAACAGCAAATACGTCTTTTCCAGACAGAAATTCCAAAACTGTTGTTCATTTTTTAGTTATGAGATGCCGTTGATTTCAGATAAAAGTTCGCTTAACTCATTGCATGCCAGGCCCGATAGTCCCGAGATTATTTCAATGTCTTTCCCTGCCAGGCCCGATAGTCCCGAGAATTTCGCGTTTTTGAAAAAATGTCATGTTTAACCCCCATAGCAACCCCATCTTTCAAACATGGCAGCCATCTTTGTTTACATTTTAGGAAAACATAATGGCTGCTATCTCATGAATGCCTGAACGGATTTCCATTCAGATTTTTTTGTTTGAAAGCTGTGAGCAATCTGCACACACTATCTAGGCATGGACATGACATTATCAGTGCACTATGAATTACATGGAAGTCTATCGAGACAGAGGCATGTGAGAGTACGAAGGTATACACAAATGGCGGGGAATGTGTTAATACAGCTTTTATTTGCGATTTGTAAACTCGCGTCGGGTATGGGGGCCGCCATGTTTGTTTTCAAAATGTTAGAGCTGTAGCAGCCGCTCGACCAATCAGGAGCGGTGTGAGGCGGGTCGCTCCAAATGCAGCTATTTTATTGGAAATTGAGAACCTAAGTTCTCATAAAGAGACTCGATGGGAGGGACACCAGACCGAGAAAGGAAGCACATTGGTGATGACGTAGCTCAGGATGGCTGTGCGAGGCTAGGAGGACGTAGCACCTCCATCCTACTCCTGCCTTTAAACATTCCTCGCTGACAGGCGCCAGCCCGTACAAAGTATATGCAGTAACAAAGAGCACCTTGCACCCTGCCCCGACTTCCGTCCCCTGACCTGAACGGGGCCAATTGTGTTCGTAGAGACACTTGGCCAAGCCGGATTAACCGCATGGTTTAGAACCCCTAGACCAGTGGTTCTCAAACCTTTTCATGTCAAGGACCCCCAAATTGACACTTGATTGCCCACGGATCCCCATTTGAAAGGATATGCCAGGGACACCCAGAAGAGATTTTTTTTTTACGGCTATAGCAGTTATTCTCAGCCATTTTAATTTCAATGACCCCCAGTTTGACATGCATTAGGCAACGGAATCCCATTTAATTATATTTCTATCTCTTGAGACCCTAATTTATATTGTAAAATTAATGTTCATTTCTTGTTCAAAACGGGTCCATTTGGTTCCATTTGTACACTCCATTTGGTTCCATTTTTACACTCCATTTGGACGCTCTGGAACTCCCTCAAGGACCCCTGGGGGTCCCCGGACCCCACTCAACGTGGTGGGTTGGTACTTCACCCCTGTGCCACTTGAGCACCCAAACGTGGTGCTCATTAACAATATAAATACTCATTTATTGATGATTATTATTATTAATTTATTACATTCTTTTTTAACCTTAAAGTCAAAATGCCTATTGACTACTATGTTCCTGTGTCTCCCCTAATTTTTGTGTCCTCGATAACATCCCTGGGAGGTCTTTCTGAAAAAACTTAGCGCTAATTCACTTAATCGCCATTTTCTGTTCTTCTCAGACTGGGGACGGAGTAAACGATGCTCCTGCCTTAAAGAAAGCGGAGATAGGCATCGCCATGGGTTCAGGCACTGCTGTCGCCAAGACTGCCTCTGAAATGGTGCTGGCAGATGATAATTTCTCCACCATCGTAGCTGCTGTGGAAGAAGGGCGAGCCATCTACAACAACATGAAACAGTTCATCCGATATCTCATCTCCTCAAATGTTGGAGAGGTTGTCTGGTAAGCAAGAAGGGCTTGTAAAAAAAAAAAGGCCCATTCCCGTCTTGCATGTAAAGCCAGTAATCAACTGTTAAAACCCATTTAGGCCTACAATTGTTGAATGCTTTAACCAGTGAAAAATAGCAGATATACAAGCTCACAGCGCGGCACCGAGTGCCGCGCTGCGAGCTTGTAGATCTGCTATTTTTGAGAAAAAAAAATTGAAAATGTGTGCAAATCTTTGAAATATATGTATTTTCAAAGCGAACGTTTGTAACTAAAATTTTGCTTCTGGGTGGTCCCTGGAACTAAATATGTTGAATGGGGGTCCGTGGCCAAATACATATCATTTTGGGGGTCCTTCACATAAAAAAGTTTGAGAACCACTGACATAGTAGTGTCTCAAGAACAGACTAACTGAGCTCCAGTTAAGTGAAAAGGACCTTTTCTTTGACGATGGCTGGCCAGATTGCCATCATAGAAACATAGGTTTTTCAAAAAACCTTACAAGAATTCAAAAGACACTTATAGAATCGGGTCAAAATGCTAATTTTCACGATTTTTCAAAAATAGCAGATCTACAAGCTCGCAGCGCGGCACTCGGTGCCGCGCTGTGAGCTTGTATATCTGCAATTTTTTTTATATTTAAAGCATAAAATATTGCGTCATATTGTGTTCAGGCCTAAATGGGTTGATTTTCCATTTCGTCATCCTGTGGGAATAGGCGCTTGTGTCGAATGCCAGTTCATCATGCACTATGTACCTAGTCAACTCCCTCCCTACCTTGATTGATTTCCAGATTCATTCTTTATTTAAAATGTATAAACTACTGTTAAGGTCAATTCAGAATCCCGGGTCTTAATGTTATTATTTAATAATTAGTTTCTCTTTGTCTAGGGCTTTTGACACATGTTCATGCTACTACAACATGCTGCTACAACATGCATCTGATAAAGCTAACTTATCCAAACATCTATTTTGTTACTCTTCTGGCAGTTGAAAATAAACTCTCTACGGCACATCTGTTGGGATTTTTTTTTATTTGAATAAATAATCCTGTAACTTTAATATTGTAGGAACAGACTGTGGCTGTCAATTATCCATGATTAAAAAACACATAGGTTTGAGACTATCAAATTTAAAATGAATTTTAAAATGAATACCCTCCCTGCTACTTAATCATAGTGCGTCGCACAAAAGTAGTGAAAATAGCAGATCTAATCCTAACGCATTGTGAGCTTGCAGATCTTCTATTTTCACTTATTTAAAAATATTTGTTATTAATTCAACAAGGAACGGTTTCGGACACAAGGTTTCCAATATTCTATGCCGTGAAGCGTAAACATAAAATGTCAAACCGTACAACAGCAGACGTTTTCTTTTTCCCTGCTATACTATATAGCTTCATCCCACCTAATTATACTTGTACTTTGTAGTATCTTCCTGACTGCAGCGCTGGGTTTCCCTGAGGCCTTGATCCCTGTTCAGCTGCTGTGGGTCAACCTGGTGACTGATGGTCTACCTGCCACCGCCCTGGGCTTCAACCCCCCAGATCTGGACATCATGAACAAGTCACCACGCAACGCCCGTGAGCCTCTCATCTCTGGATGGCTCTTTTTCAGATATCTGGCTATCGGATGTAAGTGGAATGATTCTGACAAAGTGGAACTAGGGGTGGGCGATATGGTGATAATTATCATTGAGACGATACAATGTCTCCACGATATGCCTTTTCAGAGGTATCGTATATATCGTGATACAATTGAGGGAGCCTTGTAAAATATCCTGTTTAATCGTTAATACAGAGATTCATTGCAGAATTCAATTTAAACCTGCATTTTGATCTAAATCAGTAGTTCTCAAACTTTAAAAATGCCAAGGTCTCCACTTAACTCTGACAGTATACAAATGAAACCAAATGGACCCATAAGGGTCCATTTGGTTTCATTTGTATACTGTCAGAGTTACATACTTGTAAAGTTCAATTTAGAGTCTAGACCTCGCAAAAGGAACCCAGAGAGTCTAGTTTTTGTCAAGTAACTTGAAAAATAACTATAAAAACCAACGTGAAAAAGAATCGTGATAAAATCGTATATCGTGATACAGCTTGGGAAAATATCGTGATATTGTATTTTTCCATATCACCCACCCCTAAGTGGAACCAAAGATCACGTTCTTTTTTTGTGTGTGTATCTGTGATATTTGTTCACACTGCAATACATTGCACTGCTTACTTAGTCATTATGAATGACAGGACATGACTAATCTGAGTCCCCAGAAGTTATTTCTTTCGCCACTAGGGGGAGGGGGGCAGACAAATATACAAAGACATTTGCAAAAAAAAAGCATTGTATATTTACAGTAAACGGGTCAGGGGGGACGGGTAGACGTTGTCTTTTTTACCAGTTTTGAGTGGTCAAATCACTTTGACAGGTACATGGATGTGGTGTAGTGCATCTTGTACACCAGGCCCATAGCGAGATGCTGTACTCTGTCAACTACACTGAGCAGAACCCTTTCAAAATGATAAGGGTCAACATGAGTCTGTGATGGAAGATTAAGCAATAGCCTAAGATGTTTGGAGCCTTGTTTTTAAAGCTTTGTGGCACTATGACTTCAAGTTTATGACATTTATAAACACCATGAATGCCTAAACCCACAAAATCGATACCATAAGATATTTTATTTTGCCTGTGAAATAAATACTTGACAAGAGGACGCTATACAAGTATACATGCTTGGCCATGTATTGGCTGTCAGCTCTTAACCACTTAAACTCTAGAGATACTTCGATGACAGGGATTCCACAAAGTCTGTACTTGGTCTCTTCCTTTTTTTCCCCCCCCCAAATACCTAACCCCCTAACCAGGCAGACTATCTCTGACCAGACGGGGATCATAGAAACAACTAGTCTACAGACAGACGAGAGTCTTAAGAGTGCACATATCTTGGATGTAATGACAATCCATAATTTGTGTGGTTGCTATAGGCCAGGGGTTTTCAAAGTGGGTGACGGGGCACCCTGGGGTGCCGTGATGCCAGTCCAGGGGTGCTGCAAGATAATTTGATAATATTTGGAATTCATCAATATCACTACATCAATATCACTTCACTATGACCTGATTTGCACTGTACTTGATGACGACAACTCTCTTCACCTAAAATAGCAGATCTACAAGCTCACACCGCATCACGTTGTGAGTGACGCGTTGTGAGCTTGTAGATCGGCTATTTTTGGTGAAACTTCCCTCCAGAATAGGCATGCTGGGGTTCAAGTGGTTAAACGTCAAGTATAACGTTATTTTCAGTCAGTTTTGATGGACACAGATATTTCTCCAGGATGTAAGATTCTAAATATTAACAGTGTAATTCAGGGGTGCCGTGGATGAAAAGGTTATTTACAGGGGTGCTCTGAGTCAAAAAGGATTGAAAACCCCTGCTATAGGCATCCTTATTGTATTCGGTCAAAAAATGTGAACCTGTGTTTTGTAAACTTTCTGAGTGATGTTATCTTGGTTGAAAGGCTGAAATGCACAGACTTTGTAATGTCCAATTAGACACGATTGGTCACGCTTCGCTTGATATCACAATATATCATTCGTACAGGAGTGACGTCACTATATATGTAATAGAAATACAATAGTTGTAAGTCTGGATATCTTGAACAATAAAATGGTCATGCTTCACTTTAAATCACAATATCTAATATACTGTAAATGGTAAGACGGAATTCATTTCCCAGCAGATTCCTCGTGACTTGCGTCACTGCATCCGCACTTGTAATTTCCCATAATTGCATCTGTCTAGTTATTTCATGTCTTCATTTGTGTTCTGTTTGTTTAGGCTATGTGGGTGCTGCTACTGTTGGTGCTGCTTCCTGGTGGTTTGTTGCCGCTGAAGATGGTCCCAGAATCACCTTTTACCAACTGGTAATTATCCATGTTGTCCACCAAACCAGTCCAGTTATGACTGGGACATCCAAACGAGACACAGACAGAGATTCGATGGATGGATGGATGAAATGATAGATAATATGATTAAAAATAGTCTTTGAGTTCAGGGCAGGTATGTCGTAAAGAAGTAGATATGAAATGAAATGATTAGTCCAGCAGATTAGTGTCCTTCTTTACAGTAGGCCAGCGTTAATAAGCACTATGTTAGTGTCTTTCAACCTTAGTCACATGTCCTGATGATGGCTGGTCAAATGACCAGAATTTAGGAAGTTGACCACAAGTGAAAGTGGCTGTTTATGACTCCTCATTCGATATAGATAGGAGACATGAACATACACACATACAGTACATACATACATTACATACATACATACATACAGTATATGACCACAATCACTTAAAATCACTTCTGGTTTGTTTTGTCCTTCATTCCACAGAGCCACTTTCTGCAGTGTGGCCCAGGAAATCCAGACTTTGAGGGTCTGAACTGTGCTGTGTTTGAGTCTCCCTATCCAATGACCATGGCCCTGTCCGTGCTGGTCACCATTGAGATGTGCAATGCCCTCAACAGGTAAAGCATCTTAACAAGACCTGCCCAGAGGCGGTCTAGGAGCAACTTAGGCTTCATTAATACTTTATTGCATGATCCTTTCGATAAGTGTTGTCTACAACAATTATTCTGTACTTTTGTCCTGCAAAAGGGTTGTGCAATTAACTGTATTGCTGCCGTTGACAGTCCTCACCGTCATTGAAAGGGTTAAAACCATGGTGCCGTTGACGGTGAGGACTGTGAATCTTACTGTATATACAGTAAAGGTATAATTACTTACAGTACGTCGATCCCGTCGCGCCCGCATCGGTAATGTCCGCGATTTGTTTTCAACGCACGGCGGGCGTGCACGCGAAGTGAACGTCCTCCATAGTAAATCCATTGAGAGGCCCATAAAGAGACTTCATTTACTCCAAAAGAGACATTTTGAGCCATTTTGAGCCAGGTCTAATGTAAACAATACACACGGCTGGGCGCAGCCATGTTTCTCTTCTTGGCTCACACTGTCATGTGACTAGATGACGTAGTCGTTGCCATCAAGTGATAATCCAAAAAAACAAAAACAACCCCCTTCCGGCCCTTCAAAATAATAGCGGCGGCCGACGGAGGAAACGGCGCGGCACCAAGGCACCAAGCAACCTTCAGATTAAAAGGCAGTAATAGTGTTAAGTATATATTGATCTTAAGAGTTGTGGGGGATTTTTCTTTTTTCTGAGATCACTAGGGGTGCAACGGTTTAAAACCGAACCGTACGGTACGCCCTGCACGGCTCAATGCGCCTTTATGGACCGCAATCTTTTCGGTCTTAAATAAATAAATGACTTGCGGAGTTGCCCGTGATCCGTGAGTGAATCCGGCTGATGTTAGCCCCAAAAACAGCAGATCCACAAGCATGATGACACATGGGAGCCTGTAGATCGTCTATATTCGGCAGGAGACACCATCTCATTAATAAATTGGCAGATTGATTTGGCTTTAGCCTCTACCTAACGGTGACTGTAGATAACAGCTCTTCTTGCAATCATTATAAGCATAGCATCCTTAAATCCTTATGCAGAGATTAAATGTCTAATGGCTTTAAACTAAACCCTAGAGATTGCCAAGTTCACATAAATTGCTCTGCTTCGGAAACTTTTCAGATTTCCCATGGCTGAGAGAGCCAGAGTCACATATCCTACCATCCACTAGATGGTGGTATACTGTCACATAAAAATGTTATCCTACTTCATGTGACAGGCACTCTTTGTTCACTCAGCCTCATTAAAAAGTAAAAGTAGTCCATGGAAGCAGTTAGGGACAACATTAGTAAATGTAAGCATGACATTTTAAATGCATTCAGAGAGATTAAACCTAGCACCAAACAGTGCTGCTAGCAGCAGCCATATTGGGACTCTTCCTTTACAGGTCTTACCAATTATACAAATTAAGTCTCTGTTCCATTTAGTGTAGCACAGTGGTTCTCAAACATTTTAATTTCAAGGATCCCCATAACTCATACAAATGGAACCAAATGGACGCATAAGGGTCCTTTGCCCCATTCACTCCATCACCACATAGGAAGACGGGTCCCAAGCGCAGTACTGTGCGGTTTCACTTTTGAGAAACAGAAATGTATTTATATTGGGATTGGGATAGCAGAGGCGCTTGTCAGTTATTTCTTGCCTTGAATATACCGAAAGGCAGAGAGAGAGTAACCTAAGATTCATTTCCCCCCAAAATGATTCAGATAAAATCTTTTGTTTTTCATTTGTAGTTTTTCAGATACCTTATCAACATGAATACAACCATAATTATATGCATATAATATTACTATAATTATAGCCATAATATTATATAACGCTGCAATATCTAAAAAATGACTCATTTTATTGGGACTCATTCAAATGACCACCAGGAAGTAAGTAAGTAACAACATTGATAACCCAACAACATCACTGTTGTTCTCAATGGCTAATTCATTCTCTGTCACATTTATATACAGTATATTCAGGATATTGTTTATGACTTTCAGGGCCAAATCAGTCAACTACACTGGATCTCATGGATGAAACGTTAGCTCTCACTCTCAACAACCCAGCTAAGCGTCGCAAAGGGTTCATAGCATTAAATAATAACCAGGAATCACAGTTGTGACATGATATTAATGATGTCGCTCTAGTAACAAAACTATCTCAGAGAGTTACCAAATACAAATGTGCAAATTTCCCTTCCTGTTGTTCTTAAAGTGTGTCAGAGAACCAGTCGTTGCTGCGCATGCCTCCCTGGGAGAACGTGTGGCTGCTGGGAGCCATCTGCCTCTCGATGTCCCTCCACTTCCTCATCCTCTATGTGGAGCCTCTGCCTGTGAGAATTAATTTATTGTTATTACGTTTACTGGCAAGTAGAATAAGCCAATTACAGGTATTGTGCAATTGAATCAATAATTGTTTTTGAAGAGTTTTGAGGAATTAGGAAATGACTGCTAAGCACCAGTAAGACTCTACACTAGATTATTTCTGTTAGAAATATGAGATGCAGCAGTTGTAATTAGGTTTGCAACACACATACGTACAATTGCTTAATGTTTAGGTCCTGTTTAGGTCCTGCACTTTTATGATAACAATGACAAATCTTTTACATTTTCGTGAACTTGTAAGTAGCACATACCGTACACTTCTGTATGATACATTACTTAAGGTTGTTTTTTATTTATAATGTATAAATCAGTTCAATCATAATCATTAGTCATTTGTTTGCTGCTTCCAAGATCATCTTCCAGATCACACCTCTGAACCTGACCCAGTGGCTGGTGGTGATGAAGATCTCGCTGCCTGTAATTCTTCTGGATGAGATGCTGAAGTTTGCTGCCAGGAACTACATGGAGCCTGGTAATGAGCTGGTGTCGTCTGCCAGCAACAAAGGCTGCTCCTTGTCTGCATGCATGGAGGGAATCTCCTGGCCCTTTGTGGCCATTTCCCTCCCCTTGGTGCTCTGGATCTATAGCACTGACACTAACATGGCCGACATGTTCTGGTCCTCCTGACTGACTTGAGCACATCCTTTTGACTTTGGCACCCCCTCCCCACCCCGCCCCCCTTTCGCCACTCCCCACTTCCCACTCGCCTCCCCTTTTCTACCCTGGTCACCTTCCTGTGTGTGCATAGCTAGTGTGTGTGTGTGTGCGCGCGCGCGTGTGTGTGTTTTGGTGTGGAGTTAGAGCGTGTGCTTGTGTGTGCCTGCCAAGTGTGCACGAGAAGGACCAAGTTTAACACATGTAACAAAACAATTAATATAAAATTGTAACATTTAAAAGTCATTTATTTGGAGAGGGTGAGGCTTTAAATCCAAGTACTAGAAGATCATCACTCCTGTAGCTGCGGACAGTTTTTTGCTGGTTTGAACGAAAAACATACCGTGTCAGGCTTTTTTGTTTTGTTGTTGTTGATATTGCCTTTTTAAATTTGTATTTTTTTTAATGATATTGGATAATAATTATTTGTCTCATTTCACTACAATACAAACAGCATGTCTTAGGTTTTGTTGAGATCCCCTTTTCATATGAACAAACGTTTTGGTGTTTAAAAGCATTCCATTGACCTGTACAGAGACTTACAACACTATTTTATGATTTTCTTTTGTTACTCAGTAAATTGTTTGACCAGAGTGGCTTACACCGAGGATGCCATGATTTATCTTCTGTTGTTTACCATCAGGGACGTGCTGGGCCCCTGATTCGGCCTGGGAAAATGAATAGGAGAGGCCCTCATTGCGTGCTATAGAGAGAGATATAGTAGCTGCTGCTACTCAAAGATTTGCCATTTCAGATCATGACAAGTGACAAGCCAGTGGGCCAATTACATTAGTTATATTTCGTCGTTGTCGGGTGGAAATCTTGTATGTCCAAAACCATTTGTTTTGTATTAATCATTTAAAAAATGATTTAAACTAGTGAAAACAGCCGATCTACAAGCACACTGCGAGGCGTTGTGTGCTTGTAGATCGGCTGTTTTCACTACTTTTGTGCAAACAGTTTAATTTTTAATTTTGTGCAAACAGTTAAATGTTTTTCCTAATGGCCGGCCTGGACCGGCCGGGAATGAACCGGCCGTTCGGGAGTTGTCCCGCTTTTCCCAATGGCCAGCACGTCCCTGTTTACCATTGTGTCTTCAGTGTAAATGTAGAAACTCTTTCAGAGCCCAGTGGAGGAGCACCGTGTGACAGAGGAGCATGGTAAAGGTTTGGGGGTGAATGTCCGAATCCACCACTTGAGAAAATAATTTATACGAAAAATCATTCTAAAAATGGAAGCTGCATGTTCTGTGAACAAGCATGAACTTTTTGTGGTTTCTCATTATAATTTAATTGTGTATGCCCCCCTCCCCACCCCCATATTCATGCATTTTTTTTATTACATTTTTGAAAATGCCATTTTTTTTCTGCACTAGGCAGAGCACAGCTACCTCAATATATTCAAATATTTGCTCATGTCCAGATGCTTCTTTCTTAGTGGCTTTCCATAGTCAACATTCTGCAGTTTATTCTGAAGTATTCTGAGGTGTGCCCGTTTGCTTGTGCAGAAAACAGAACAAAGTTGTCCTAACTTCTCAATGTTTTTTGTGTTTGTTTTTTTGTATTTTTAAATTAATTTCAACGTTCACTAACTTTATTTGTGTGGTGTTATTGAGAGTGGGTAGTGGATAGATGTTAATATGACATTCTCCACAGGGTGTGGGGTTTGATTCAAAGGAGAGCAATGGTTGAAAACTATTAGGCTAATACTTTGAGTGCTCCAAACTAATTTGACCCCCTTTTTAGGAAAATCCACTCATGAATCCTTTGAATCAAAGTGTTTTCTGTCTTTATTCATCAGGACTGAGACAAATGTGATTGTGAGATCATTTCTATACAGTGTTTTTTTTTTATGTGCATAAAATACTTGAATACAGATCCTGTACTATATCATGTTTACTGGGCACAACATGGCTAGCTGGGGCTATTATACAGAAAACAGATTTTGTGTATTTTTTACCCTTTTAAGGGGGTTACTTGGCAAGTTGGCATATAGAGGTCTAACAATTTGTACACAGCATTATCATATCTTGAGGTATAGCTAATAATTGTTGCATTGGAGTCCACTGTGTCCGTACCAACACCACACTAACCTGAGACTGCTTTACCGATGCTTTGTATTTACATAGCCACGTGTGGGAAAACATTTTGGAAAAAGCATGTCTAATAGGTAGAAGCCTGGGTTTGTTCACACTTGTTCTACTTATAACTGCTGTATGCTTTCTCCTTTATTGCCTTCAATTGGCTGCCCTGTCACTAGAGTGAGTATCATTTTGCTTTTTCCACAAAACATGACCTCACGAAAATAAGGGGGAAAATGGGTGGACAAAGGAACATGAATGGATTAAATGTTTTCAATATCTTGACCTTCATAGGACATTTGGCCAAACCAATGTCATTCATATTTAAATTGGATTTTTACTTCTGTTAGCCCGTCCTGGCATCGTCTATTGCAGTATTCTCTAATTGGTTTTGTTTGGGTCACAAACTACAATATGGAAGGAAGGAATATTGCCTGAACAAATTGTCACGGTACAGGCGCTGCTGAAAAGGGCTATCGAACCATTTGGACCAGTATAGATAAAGAAGTGCTACTCTGGGAAACCTCAATCTTCATGAATGTAATTTTCTCATGCCAACATTATGACTGAGCTCTGTGTGCACTGTTCTTTTCACACCTTTTGACACTGGCTTATAAGTACACCATCAATGTTTACACAAAAGCGTTCTATTTTATCATAAAAATATATGATTTATTTGCATTTGTTAATACCAGATAAAGTATTTTAAGTGACATTTTGCACTAATTTGAGCTTATCTCTCTCTTTTTTTTTAGGTTGGCTCTCATAAACTGTTCCATTCCATGAATTTAGAGGTGTGTGTGTGTGTGTGTGTGTGTGTGTGTGTGTGTGTGTGTGTGTGTGTGTGTGTGTGTGTGTGTGTGTGTGTGTGTGTGTGTGTGTGTGTGTGTGTGTGTGTGTGTGTGTGTGTGTGTGTGTGTGTGTGTGTGTATGTGACTCACTCTGTGCACGTGTGTTTTCACCTCACACACGTCAGATATAATGACCACTGTTTCGTGTAGCCTCTACATGAACATGGAGTATTCATTACATTATCAGCAGCACTGTAATACAAAAAGTCCAAAAGCACTGTTGCGCTCCCAATCAGCACATCACTAACCAGTTCCCACCCATGGACACAACACTATACCATTTGTGTGCAGGGAAATCCTCTGTCTGATGCATTCCTCCTTCCATGGACATATTTCCAATCATCATGGTTTGTTGACAAAAACTCGGTTGATTGATTAGTTTTATATCATTGTACAATACACTGTTGTGCATGCGCTCCAGCTGTAAGTAGGCTTTGTGATTTATATTTATAGATTTTAAGATTGTACAATGCTCAAATACATGGTTTTCCATACGGGTGTATCATATACAGTATATTATTAGGTCTGTTTTTTTATTAGAACAATGTTTGGGACATTTGCACAGCGTTTGACATAGAGAAATGCCTCATGCTAAGAACTTGTCGTGGTCCACTGTTAGAATCTATTCATCATGGCTATAGCCTATAGGCCCTTCATCGATACCGATGCAAGTCCTTTGTAATCTGGACCTTTTAGTGGGACCGACTTGTATTCATCAAGGTCTTTAACCCATTTAGGCCTACAATTATTGAATGCTTTAACCACTGAAAAATAGCAGATATACAAGCTCACAGCGCGGCACCGAGTGCCGCGCTGCGAGCTTGTAGATCTGCTATTTTTGAAAAAGTCGTGAAAATGTGTGCACATTTTTGAATATATGTATTTTCAAAGCGAACGTTTGTAACTCAAATTTTGCTTCTGGGTGGTCCCCGGAACTAAATATTTTGAGATGGGGGTCCGTGGTCAAATAAATATCTTTTTGGGGGTCCTTCACATGAAAAGGTTTGAGAACCACTGACATAGTAGTCTCTCAAGAACAGACTCAACTGAGCTCCAGTCAAGTGAAAAGGACCTTTTCTTTGACGATGGCTGGCCAGATTGCTGACATAGAAACATATGTTTTTTCCAAAAATCTTAGAAGGATTCAAAAGACACTTATAGAATCGGGTCAAAATTCTAATTTTCACGTTTTTTCAAAAAATAGCAGATCTACAAGCTCGCAGCGCGGCACTCGGTGCCGCGCTGTGAGCTTGTATATCTGCTATTTTTTTTATATATATATTTAAAGCATAAAATATTGCGTCATAATGTGTTCAGGCCTAATATCAGTGTTCTCTATCTGTCAAGTGTTCACTTATTTTGTCTGTGTTGTTATGCAACGTATAAACTGATCTGATCACAGGGGAGGCTACTGCATATCCCCCTCAACTAGACTTTGTCCATCATTATTCAATGTTATGTACAGCAAATGGGCGATAATTATTTCTGCCAAATAATGATTGTATTATATGCAATGCATTACTGAGGGTGTGGTTTGAGGTAAATAAACAGATAAATATATATATATATTGTTAAGTTCTGTTGATTTCGGTGGAAATGAATGTGTGGGCTAATTGTGTAGTTATTTGTTTTTACATATGCGTACAGTAGGCTGTTAGATATTACCCTGCAACATTAATCTGTATTCATCTGTGACTATCAATAGTAGGCTGTATAACTGCAAAACACTAAGGTCCCTATTATGATCCAGGTCTTATGCCTTATGCCTTAACTTCTTAACCTTTTTTTCACTATTTTGAAAAACATTTTTAAATACTTCAAATGCTGATCTACATCTGCACGTTGTGAACTTGCAGATCAGCTATTTGAAATATTTAAAAAACAAAAACAAAATAGTAAAAAAAGGCAAAGAAGTTAAGGTATAAGGCATAAGACCTGGATCATAATAGGGCCCTCTGTGTCTTACTGTTTTGCCATTATTTGGGGGCCCACAGATTGAGAACCTCTGCTCTAGTCTAGACTGTGTGTTAGGCCTAGACTAGAGCACCTGCAGTCAGTTGTGGAACATAAGTTAAGCACTCACTGTGAGCTTGTAGATCAGCTATTATCAAATACAATTTACATGTTTGAAAACTTGTGAAATGGCACATTGTGCATAATGAGTAGGCTACTGTATACTTTTGGTACTTTAAGTAGACTACATTTTGATACAATACAAGTACATTTTGAATTCCAGACTTTAACTTTGATTTCTACAGTGCAGACGTGCAGTAGCCTACTATTGATACTTTTAAGTAAAATATATATATATAGACTAGGCTAGGTCTACTTTTTCCACCACTGTCGGTTGGTGATGGAGAGCAGGAGAGGTCTCACTCTCCCACCACGTTTTCGTTGAGAAATGTGGTCCCTGGTTTTTGGGATTATTATGTGCAATGAAAAACTGCCATAGCGCAAAAGACTTGAATCCTTGAAAGATTTGAATCCACCTTGTCTGTAATAGGCCTACGTTTTGCAGCAGAGGGGACTAATATGTTGTAGGCCAGCTGTGGTCAATAATCATTGCTCTTTTAGTATTATTATTATTAGAAGCAGTAGTAGTATTTAAATCCGATTCTCCTTGTGTGCCTCTGGTAAAGGGCCCAAGACTCAAATATCACCAGGCCGGGAATATGCTATTCAGATAACGGGTGTTACAGACAGTTGCAAATTGCAAATACACCTGTCCCTTAATAGTTTAAATGCACAGTAGCATAGCCTACTAGGCAAATAATCTAGAGCTAGACTACTATTTTTGTTTTAGCCTATGTTAAACAACATCCGGAAAACACTTTAACAAGGTGATTGACGACCCCAATAAGGGGACCTGGGAGTTCATTTGAATGTCACGACGATGCCAAATATTATGTAATCTAGACAAGAAGATAACTAACTGTACTGTAGCCTAATCCAGGAACAATCCAGGTGAGTTCAGTTGGTCCTTTGCTGTTGCCTGTCTCTTTAACCAACGCGAATACGCGATCACTGTCAATCACACTGTCTTCTAAGTCCCTCCCATTGTTGAAATGGAAACGCACACAGCACAGCACAGCACCAGGCAAGCCAGAGAGAAGAATCTGAAGATGGTCTGTGCGACAAAATGTGCAATGAAAAATGGGACAGCCGCGCCGAAGAAGCATGATGATTCCACGCCGTGTTCCGTTTAGCAGCCGAGGGGACCGCGCTCTTATTTTGTAGAGGTTTTTTGCTGTGGTCGTCGTTTACACGTTTTTTTGTATCCATTCTCCTTGAGCGCCTCTGGTACAAAGAGGTCCAGTCCAGCAGCAAGATCACCAGGGAATATTCTAATGTGAATGAACGACGATGGACAAAACTGAATGGAGTACTATCCCTAGGTGTGAATTATTGATATAGAAAGTAAGTAAAATGGGAGCATACCATTTCAAAACAAACGATACGGAGAGAACACACGTTAGAGCTCAGACAGATGCTGTCATTGTGTCGAAGCCGAGATTTTTTCCTTCATATTGTGTACGGAATAATGCATGAGAAAGGAAACCGGTATAAAATAGAGTATTGTTAGCAGTTAGTATTTTCCAAATTCTTCTGAATAGGCAGGAGTTTATTTTTTGGTTATAAGAATAAGTATTTGCGACTGTTAAACCGAGGCTAACTAGGTTTTTTTTCATGCATATTTTTAATTGATTTTATTTTATTTTATTTTATTATCATTGCCTACTTTGGTTTCATTGTCAAATACGTATCCTTTTCTTGTGTCAAATACTGGTCTCTAAGCGACACGCTGGACCCGTGACATCATCCTTGTGTGAACCAGGGTCGCTCAGAGAAAACCTACATTAACAATGGTGGAGCCGGTAGGATTCATCGAAGCGTGGAAAGCGCAGTTTCCCGAATCGGAGCCCCCGAAGATGGAACTACGCTCTGTGGGGGGCATTGAGCAAGAGCTGGAGAAATGCAAATCGTCGATCAGAAGGCTAGAGCAAGAGGTCAACAAGGAGCGCTTCCGCATGATCTATCTGCAAACTCTCCTGGCCAAGGAGAGGAAAAGCTATGATCGGCAGCGGTGGGGCTTCAGGAAGACACCGTTGAACGAGGGGGTGGACCCCGCGTCAGCGCAAGGTGCTGACTGCGACTGCCTGCCCCAGCAGCAGCCACACATGCAGGAGACGGGTGGAGGGGTTGGATGTAGCGGGGAGAGGAGCCGATTCCAACCTATTGTGGAGTCGGGGAGGTCAAAACCGAGGCCACCTCCAGCCCGGAAGTCGGCATCCCATGGAGACGGCCTGGAGCTGCAGTCGGCTTTTGAGGTACCACAGCAAGCCGAGTCGACGTCCTGCGACAACCTGGACGGGCTCTCTCCTTCTAAACAAAGAGGGGCCAATATCTCCATCTCCCCCCGCCGCCCTAGCCAACCACCCCCGGATAAGGAACTCCCCACTGATCCCAAAGATAAGCTTGGCATGGGGCTGGGGGTGGCGGCACTCAGGTCCAACTTTGAGAGAATCAAAAGGGCCAACTCTCACTCTGCAGGGGACGTAGCCAAGGGCCAGGACAAACCGCAGCAGCAGCAGCCCCCACCACCATTCTACACCAACATGGAATTCCACCATGAACGAGGTCTGGTCAGGGTCAATGACCGCGACGTCTCGGACAAGATCAGCTCCCTGGGCAGCCAGGCCATGCAGATGGAGCGTAAGAGGTCCCTGCACTCTTTGCCGGGAAATCTGGCCACCATGGCCGGAGAACTACGTACCAGGCCCATCTACAGAGGCCGCTCCACCGAAAGCACCTGCAGTTATGACGCCGAGTATGAAGACGGAGAGTCGAATGCTCGTCAGTCTGCCAGAGCCAACGGGGGTAGGCCACAGCCCCCTCCCTCTCAGCCCTCTGAGTTCCAGGCCTATTCCAGTGTGTATGTTGGTGGGGTGATGATGGGTGAAGGTGGTGGAGGAGATGGGAGAGGAGTAGTGGGAGGAGGAGGAGGTGGTGGGGTCACCATGAGAGACCACGGTGGTGGAGGCGACGACCACCTCTTGACCTGGCCACGGCGGTCCTACTCCCCCGGGAGCTTTGAGGATGTCGGTGGAGGTGGTGGCTATACTCCAGACTGCAGCTCCAACGAGAACCTGACCTCCAGCGAGGAGGACTTCTCCTCAGGCCAGTCCAGCCACGTGTCTCCCAGTCCCACCACGGCCTTCCGGAGGCCCTTCAGGGAGAAGAGCCGGTCGCCTTCGCAAAACTCTCAGAACTCGCAGCACTCGTTCGACAGCAGCAGCCCTCCGACACCACAGTCTCAGAAGCGGCACCACCGACAACAGGGTGGCCACGTGGTCATGTCCGAGGCCACCATCGTCAGTGTCCGTAAGACCGGACAAATTTGGCCACCTGCCTCTCACCATGACCCCATGCCCCATGGGAGGACATCCCATGATAACAGTTTCCATGGAGACCATCTAGGTGAGTGGCACCTTCCCTTTTTCTATTTACCTTTGATGTACAGTAACAGTAGTAAACCAGTAAGACTCCCTAATCGGGAGATAAGCGACCGTCAGGTCGCATACACAAACTTTAGAAGGCAGTGGTAGCCAATCAGGAGGGAATATGGGAAATGGGTGTGGATGACATGACTTTAGAGATACTGTGTAACGCTTTGCGTGATTTTAGGGCAAAATCTGTTGGAACAGTGTCCAAAAATGTGTTTTGCAAGAATCTGCCTCATGGTGGTTCTAGAAGAGGGCCATGTGAGAAATTGTGGTGGGGGAGGTTGTGGTTTGGCAGCCAAGGAGTGTGTGTGCAAAGTTTGGCATGGATCGGGGCAATGGTGGCGGAGATATCAGTAGGACAAAAGTGTGACGTGACGGACAGACAGACTGACAGCCGGTGGAGGTTTTGATAGTAACTGTGACCTGACGGTCACAATAATTGGTAGACCTCAGGGTCTGTAAGTGTGAAAGAATGAAATATGAATTAAATGCAGAATGAATGTAATTTTGTCAATTATGGTAAAATCCGCTCTGTTATTTAAGTTTTTATTGTTTAATTGCCACATGTTATTGCCTAGTCTTTGGCATCTGGTGTTTTCTTAGTGCTGCTTTGACCCATTGCCGAGGTATTGGATAAATATTACGTAGACTGGACAGAAGTATAGGCCCTAGACAACAGATCTAGGTACTTGTGGCTAATTACACATTTTAACAGCCAGTAAGCCTCGTGGGGGGTTGCTCTTTAAAGCTACCAAACGTCAGTGTTGTTTGAGTAATGCTTTTGGGTCTATGTACAGGAGCTGTTTTTCCCTTCATTTTGCCTCCAGTGTAGAGACTGTAGTGTAGACCAACCATAGTGTGTGTGTGTGTGTGTGTGTGTGTGTGTGTGTGTGTGTGTGTGTGTGTGTGTGTGTGTGTGTGTGTGTGTGTGTGTGTGTGTGTGTGTGTGTGTGTGTGTGTGTGTGTGTGTGTGTGTGTGTGTGTGTGTGTGTGTGTGTGTGTGTGTGTGTGTGTGTGTGTGTGTGTGTGTACCTGGCTGCATGTCCTCTGAATAGCCTTGCGTGGGAGAAAGATCCACCTCTCCTTCCTGGAATGTCAGTTGAGTGAATAAAGAAATGCAGTCGGCTCTAGTTGAAACGGGATGTCTAGCCTTTTGGCAGATGTTTCCCAGGATTCTGTGTATGGAATTCCAATCACAGGTGTCCATCTGCCTACGACCCTGTCTGAGATTCAAGCTTTGAGACCTTTCTGATTCGGTGGAAGACCATTCACTGAAACTCGACCAGAAACTATTTTCTTATTATCTGCCTTGCAACTACTACAGAAATGGACAAAGGAAATCACTTTCTCTCCCTTCCTCCACTACCTTGTCCAAACAATTAGCTGCCGTATCACTAACCAGTTTCCAGCCGGCTTGGGGCCCCAGTAACAGAACCGTATTTAGCGGTTAGCTGTACAGCCAGAAGCGTAAGACAGGCATAGCCTGGCTAATGACTGCTAGACATGAGCAAAATGGCACGAGAATAAGTTTGTCAATAAGTTGTCACCAAGCACATGCAGGGGGGGTTAATTTACAGTTAGTCTGCCACTTTGGTGGTGTAAGCACATGAGACGTAATATCAGCCACTGTCACAGTAGTGCAGATATTTCAAATAAGTGTCCGAAATGCAGTATGTTTTTGACATGGTCAGCATAACTGCAATGGTGTCATGTCATGTCATGTCATGTCATGTAGCACCTTTTTGGCCTGTTGTCTCTTGTGTTTACTGCCACTTACTGTAGGTGAGTTGCCTTTTAGCACTGTTAGCAGACAAGACAGACTGCAGGGTATTGGCACAATGCACCCACTCTGGTGCCAGGAGAGGAGAAAGGTGGGTGTGAGAACCTTCAGTACTATAGGGCTGTCATAATTATTACATAATCGTCTAATCGTGATTTTATGAAATAATTGTGATTATTTTTCATAATCGTCATGATCGTTTCCATGTTGAAAAATGTTCATATATTTTTTTTTAAACGTCAAAAATTGTGGAAATAGCAGATCTACACGCTTGCGATGCGACACGTTGTGAGCTTGTAGATCGGCTATTCTTTTTTAAGTATAAAGTTGTCAAATATGTCAGTAATTTCTTTGTTTATTTAGGTTATGTGTCATATCTACCATGTGCAACTTAAAAGCCAAAAAAACAAACAGAAATGTAATTGTCAACGACAAAAACACAATTAAATCGTTAATCGCAATTATTTGAGTGACAATTAATCGTCATGTAAAATGTCCTAATCGTGACAGCCCTAGTACTACTACAGAGTACAGACCAGTAGTGGTGATCCGCGTGCTGTATTCTGTGTAGAAGAGAGATTAATCATAATTCAATAAGGTATGATTGTTCAGTTATGGAGTCCTCAAACATTTTGGAGGGCTTTTCATGAATTTCGTGCCTGAAGGCCCTACGTATTACTACATAGATATAGCGGAGTTTGATTTGCCGTTCATCAAAATGAATGTCCACTGATGAGCCTAACTTGCTGAAAGTAACATACAGATTATTTAACAAAGAAATGTGAGACATCATGTCGGTTATTTTCAGGGAGGGACACATTTTGGTTCAAGAATCTTAAGATTAGTACACTATCTATGATGAGGGGGGGTCCCAAGCATATGGCCAGCTGCTATATTTAGGATTATCTCACTCTCTCTCCCATGTCTGCTCTCTTTAACATCTTTTCCACAGCAGTGAGCCCTGTGGGCATTTGAGGCATGTCAGAAGACATGGAAATGGAGAATGTGTATGGAAGAAAGTGATTTGTTTAATGGGATAATTTGGATCATAAAATAAAATCTGCCTGGACAGTTGGTACTTCACCAATGGTTCTAGTTTGTGATAGATTGATGATTGAATACTTAATTAGCAGTTTGCATAGGAAAAGCACAGTACAGTTCAGATACAAGGTCTACTACTAGGGCTTAAACCCAAGAAAGTACTATGGCTTGTTTGCATTGGGGTCCTTTGTACTCGATTCATTGGGGGGAAAGTATACTCAATTCCCACTGTGGGAAAGGTGGACAGGGTGATGACAGTAGTGACAATGATATGATGCATGATAAACAGATATATAGTTTTTGGAGCGGTGAAAGCGCTCCCAATAGACAGGTATGTCCGTGGGTGGGTGGGTGGCTGGGTGGCTGGGTGGCTGGCTGGCTGGCCGTGTCCGTAGCCTGGCAATACCTTGAGTGGCCACACACAACACACTAGTTAAAGGAGGGGCGCTGTTTTGTGCAGGCCAGGCACACTCACCACTCACTCACAGGCACAGTTTACAGTTTAGGCATTTAGCAACACACACAGGGTATAGCTGCTCAGATTCACCGCTCCACTTCGAACCGAGGTTTGATTTTTTTTAAAGATTGAGAGGTAACGCTAGTGATGACGATTAGGAAAGGAGAAGGACGTGTGTGTGTGTGTGTGTGTGTGTGTGTGTGTGTGTGTGTGTGTGTGTGTGTGTGTGTGTGTGTGTGTGTGTGTGTGTGTGTGTGTGTGTGTGTGTGCGTGCGCGTGCGCGTGCGTGCGTGTGTTTAACAAAGGGCAGGATGCGGGCTGAGTGTTGACAAGGAATACTGAGGAAGACGGCACAAAGTATCGAGGTATCTGTCTCTCGCTTCACTGGACAGGGATGTAGAGGGACCAGAGAGAGGCACAGATGGGAAGATCTCCTGCTGTGTAAAGCCCTTATCAGAGTCTGTGGAGAAGACCCTATCACCGCAAATTTTAGGTGATTAGCTATCCACCTAAAGTGAGAAAACAAGTGGAGGCCATCATAGTCAGTCACGGTGAAGTCCTATCACTGTGACTGACTGGTCTAGATCGACCAATCAGTGAACGGGGTGATGGGCTGATCTGTCTGATAGTAAAAACAGAGAGATTTGTCGGGGTTCGCGGTGGATAGCTCTTCACCGCAAGTAATGACGTAATGTTGTAGTTTTATGACTTAAAAAGACTACACCGCGGTGGATAGCTTATCACTGCGGTGCCTACTATGATAGGGGCTTAACAGAAATACACATGAACACTAAGGCTGTCAAATAAACAATCTAACCTCGAATAATCATTGAGTTGAGATGATGAAGATGAGACGATGCACAGTCGCCGAGTCGGTTGTGAAAATATACACGATTTAGTAGGCGTGAGTCGTATGACTATGGCTGTGTCCGAAATGCGGAACACGTTCCCTACTCCCTAACCCTAAATGAGGGATCCAGATGTAGTGTACTACAGTAGTGAACAAATCAGCGCATTTCGGACACTACCCCGTCGCCATCTGGTTGCGTCATCGCTGTCGCACAGTTAAAACACTCTAGCGCTGGCTTTTGGAGCAATAAATAATGCGTGATTCCTAAACCCACCTAATAGCCGATCTACAAGCTCTCAACAGGGGGCGAAGCGACACGTTGTGAGCTTGTACATCAACTCCCCAATGTGGATTGGAAATAACATACCAACATGTTGCGTTGTTATTATGAGAAATAGGCCAAATATAATTATGTTTTTATTCATCACAATTCAATAAAATAATGTTAAAAAATGTATAGGCCTATATATATTTTTTAAATTGTATTCATTCATTGGTGAATCAATGAATGAATAATGTTTATGCCACATTCATTTGTCTCACATGCAGACATACACCCATGTTTGTGATAAAATAGGTTATTCTTGCTAATTTAAATAACATTATTTTATCATGATTATTATCAGCTGTGGAAGGTTGGGAAGAAAAGATCGAAAAACAAAAGCCTCCAGCGTCTATTCTCGTATGTTCTCTTCATAAACAACTTTAGAGCTGTTTTCATCATTAAATGATGAAAAGCAAATTTTGTTCTCTGGTGACAATGCTGTGGACAGTTGTTTTCAGTTGTTTTTAGCCGGTGGTTCTGCTACGAGCGGTTCTGTTGCGTTTGCTCAGCAACAGGTGGCTACGCCTCCTGCCATGCAGAGACGCAGAGACGAACCTGCAGTGTGCGTGTGCGCGTGCACACCGCATGTGCGTGCTCAAAGCGCGAGACAGCGGCCGTAGCGCAGTGCATTGTGGGGCGGCAGGGCTTGAATAGCGCTTGAATAGTGACCATCGAATCCTCACTACAAATCCAAATGCATTGTGGGATACTTCAGTACACTATATTAGGGTACAAAAATGCTCACTATACATTCGGACACTAGTTCAAAATGGCGGAGCCCCATTTTAGTACACTACATTAGTGAATAGGGTGGATTTCGGACACAGCCTAGATCTCAGTGATTTATAAAGTCAGTTCTACCAAAGCAGTGCTCAATGGCGGTCTTTGATACGCCACTGTGTAACCTATCAGCCTCTCGTCCACCTAAATACCTGTGATGGTTCTTCTTGAAAGTTGTCACGTCAGATATTAAACTAGAAAAAGTGCTCCTCGGAGCGCAGGTCTCCGTCAGGTCAAATATCGATGACCAAGGGGTGACCATAGGCCAGGGATATGTGTACCGATTTGCATGATGTTTGGAAAAATGTTGTGGGAGTAATATTTTAAAAAAATTTACACAAAAATGCAAACTTTAGATGTCAATCTTAGTAAATCAGGATGGAATATGAAAAATCAAATGGATCCGTCTTGATCACATGACTAGAGATCATGTGTACCTATTTGAATAAAATCTGAAGGAGTAATAAAAATGTGTTTTACATAAGTCAGCCTCTTGGTGGCTGTGGATGTGAAAAATGCAGGGCAAAGGCTTTTCCTTGGCCTCTAGAGTTATAGGTAAACATAATCAGCCTGTTATAGCACCACCATGAGGCTGATTTGAGAAATTTCAAGTGTCATTTCTTCCTTGACCGGCTGTCGGCCTGGTATTTAAGAAATGCAAGCTTACAAAAGATAAGGTGAACTAATAATAAATGCTTTATTATTAGTTCACCTTATCTTTTGTAAGCTTGTATTTCTTAAATTTTCTTCTGTTTTCCTCTAATGGCTCCCTGAATCTGGAGATCTCAGTGTCTCTCTTTGGGGGAATCACACCAGCTCTCCTCTCCCCTCCCCTCCCCTCCTCTCCTCTCCTCTCCTCTCCTCTCCTCTCCTCCTCTCCTCTCCTCTCTCCCCACTGCTTTTTCCTGATGGTTTCCCGATGGCACATCATGGCAGACTTTCCTTCATGTAAACAACAATAGTAATTGTTTCATGATGATTTTTATTGTGTGTATTTGACGTGGGGGGTGTCAGGATCAAAGGTCTTCATACTGGCTGGGCAGAGATGAGTAAAGCTTTGGACTTGTTGAAAAAAAAAGAGACGACGAGGTGGAATGAAAAGGGGCTAAAAAAATCCCCTGATTGAGTCCCACTCCCTTCAGTGTAAAAGCCACAAAAGAGTTTTGTGCCCTTTGTAACTCAAATGTTGCTTCTGGGGGGTCCCTGGAACTAAATATTTTGAGATGGGGTTCCGTCACTTCCGTGGCCAAATACATATCATTTTGGGGGTCCTTCACATGAAAATATTTGAGCACCACTGGCACTGACATAGAAACAGGTTTTTCAAAAAAAACCTTAGAATGATTTGAAATATTCAGACTCCGCTTTGAAGATTTGCCATTTCAGATCATGACAAGTGACAAGCCAGTGGGCCAATTACATGAGTTATATTTTGTCGTTGTCGGGTGGAAACCTTGTATGTCCAAAACCGTTTGTTTTGTATTTATCATTTGAAAAATGATTTAAACTAGTGAAAACAGCCGATCTACAAGCACACAACGCCTCGCACCGCGAGGCGTTGTGTGCTTGTAGATCTGCTGTATTCACTACTTTTGTGCAAACAGTTTAATTTTTACTTTTGTGCAAACAGTAAAAAAGAAATTCCCAATGGCCGGCCTGGACCGGCCGGGAATGAACCGGCCCTTCGGGAGTTGTCCCGATTTTCCCAATGGCCAGCACGTCCCTGGATATCTGTGTTGAATCTCAAACAAAAACAATGCAATGAGAGAGGCTACATGGTAGAACTCCAGGGAAGTGGACAAAATACATCATCTAATAATCAAATTTGTTATTTTACATTTGTGATACTAGTTCCCCCGAAAGTGTTGTAGCACTAACGTAAACTTGTTTTAAAGATAAATGAATAGATAAAACTATAATGAGGGATTGTAAAATTCTGGCGATTTATGTAATGCTGCAGCCTATCAGTGTCAGGTTTATTTTATTTATTTGTAATTTATTTTATATATATATATATATATATATATATGTTAGGATGCTTAAAGGGGGGAACCAACTATTTTCAATTATTGAACTATGTCATTAATATGCCTTTGAGTTGTTATGTGGAAATAAGAAAAAAAGGTTCTCCCCCAATTCTGTGTTGCCTAGAACTGGTGAATTGATTTTGGGGGTTGTATTGCAAAGTACGCCGTGATGATGTCATCACGGTGTACTTTGCATTGAAAATGGACGGTTCTTCCCTTTAAACACCAAACAGCCTCCACAGGGATTCCCTCATGGTCTTTTTGAGTTTAAGTTCCAGTTGATGAATGACCAAATAGAGAACAAGTGCTCCGTGCATGCCAATAAATAACTATACCCAGCCTACGCTTATTATACCCACAGTAATGTGTTGAAGTGGATCTGCCACTGCGTTCGATGTGCTTGAAGAAAGAGGGCTTTCAGTCCACTCTGCAGTCCACTCTGTAGTGCAATGGGTGGGTACTGGGTAACAGATAGGGCTGTCACAATTATTACATAATCGTCTAATCGCGATTATTTGACATAATCGCGATTATTTTTCATAATCGTCATAATCGTTTCCATGTTGACTTAAAATGTTTTTAAGTCAAAACTAGTGGAAATAGCAGATCTACAAGCTCACAACGATGCGACGCGTTGTGAGCTTGTAGATCGGCTATTTCCACTATCAATGTTCATTTTCAAGTATAAAGTTGTCAAATATGTCAGTAATTTCTTTGTATATTTAGTTTACGTGTCATATCTACCATGTGCAACTTCAAAGCCTAAAAGCCAAACAGAAATGTAATTGTCAACGACAAAAACACAATTAAATCGTTAATCGCCAATTATTTGAGCGACAATTAATCGTAATGTTAAATGTCATATCGTGACAGCCCTAGTAACAGAAAAATGACAAGTCTCTTTGCCCTGGTTTCCAGTGATTCATCGGAAGGGAAGGGGAATGTGTCTCTCTCTACACCACTGAATACCTTGTTTCTGTGAGGGTGGCCATGCCAGGCCGGGTAGACCTCAGCCCTGCCTCAATAGCCGCATTGTTCACCCCTGCACAGGGACGTGCTGGGCCCCTGATTCAGCCCGGGAAAAAGAGTTGTAGAGGCCCTCATTGCGCGCTATAGAGAGAGATCTCTCTCTATAGCGCTATAGAGAGAGATCTCTCGCTATAGAGAGAGATCTCTCTCTATAGCGCTATAGAGAGAGATCTCTCGCTATAGAGAGAGATCTCTCGCTATAGAGAGAGATCTCTCTCTATAGCGCTGCTGCTACTCAAAGATTTGCCATTTCAGATCATGACAAGTGACAAGCCAGTGGGCCAATTACACAAGTTATATTTCGTTGTTGTCGGGTGGAAACCTTGTATGTCCAAAACCGTTTGTTTTGTATTTATCATTTTAACAATGATTTAAACTGCTTGTATATCTGCTGTTTTCACTACTTTTGCTTAACGGCCTTGTATGATGAAGCAGGGCTTTGCTTTGCGAAAAAATATATACATTTGAAACTTGGAGATAGAAGGTTTCTGTCCGACAGTGACGATTTACTTTGTTGGCCGCCCAGCCCCCAAAATGGAATGAAGGCCAACATTTTGTTTTTATTTTTTTCCTAATGGCCGGCCTGGACCGGCCGGGAATGAACCGGCCGTTCGGGAGTTGTCCCGCTTTTCCCAATGGCCAGCACGTCCCTGCCCCTGCACCTCCCTCATAGTGTCCAGCCAGGGTCTTTAATTTTAGAGAGGCACATAACTGGACAGCCTCTTTTACTCCTCTATTCCTCTCTCTCTCTCTTTTTTTTTTGTTTCTGCAGATGACATACGCATGTTTTTTCACATTAAAAAAGGGATGTGGGGGGATGGCTTTTTTTGTGTGAGTGCTGATGAGAGTAGGGCTTAATGTACCTGAGAAACCTTCAGTGATTAAATGCGGTGCTCTGTGTGCAGTGCACGTTTGTATGCTTTAAAGGACAACTTTGTTTTTTTAGAACAAGGGTTCATATTTTAGAGTGTAATTAGAGAAAAGAAAAGATGAGTGTTAAAATGTTTTCATTTACTGCTTTCTATTGTTTTAGCGATTTTAGTATTTTGATTTCAGTGGGTGGGGGCATGCGTACAAGTAGCTAAATATGTATTTTTAGACACAAAATATGTATTTCTAGACACAATAAACCGGCAATGTCTTTATTACTATTTACACCATCCCCCATAAGTCACATCTGGCATGAAAGTTTGCGGTGCATCTTGGGAATGGGCTTATTGTGTCTAAAGATAAATATTTAGCCACTTGCATGCATGTCCCAAACTTGGGGGCATGCATGCAAATCAAAACCGTTAAAATCACAAAAACGATAGAAGTAAATGAAAACATTTTAACACTCATCTTTTCTTTTTTCTAATGACTATCTAAAATATGAACCCTTGTTAAAAAAACAAAGTTGTCCTTTAAATCTGTTGCTTGTTCTGTGCACTTCACTGCATGGGAACACTTGAACAACATTGAACAACACAGGGCACACGATGGGTGATCTGTGTTAGAATGAGAATGTACATGTACTGTATTTCCTCACATGTATGCATTATGCATGCATGATGTCTGAGAGGATTTCCCCAGCAGATAGGTGGCGATCAACCTATAGCAACTCCATTGTGAGCAGGCTGTGTATCATAATAATGTATCTTTGAATATGGAAATGAAATGACAAAACCGCTGCTAAATGATATGCTATTGTACCTGTGTCTAGGACAATACCATAAACCTAACTGTTCTTCGCATTTAGATCAAGGGTCTTCAACAGGGGGTCTGGGACCCCGAGGGTCTCAAAATCTTTGTGTGATAGAAACTTGTTTTTTTTCCCTTTTTTATATTAACCACTGGAACCCTAGCGTCCATATTTGGACAACTTTAGCCAAAAATAGCAGATCTACAAGCTCACAACGCCTCGCGCTGCGAGGCGTTGTTACCAAACGTTTTCAGCTGAGACTCAAAAGATATACATTAAATTGGCGTCTTCCCAGGACCCAAACTTACACAAATGCATTATGAATTAGCAGGGCATGAGGGGATGATGAGTGACGTAAACTCCAAGTGCGTGCGTGCGTGCGTGCGTGCGTGCGTGCGTGCGTGCGTGCGTGGTTGTGTCACTGTAAGTCTTAAAAAGGGTCTGCTGTTAAGTGAGCTTGGCAGCAAAACCCTCAGTAACCACAGAAGGCACTCGGGACGGAGCTTTAGGCTCTGCAGCGAGCCCCGAGTCATGGAGAGGAGAGTGTGTAAGACGAGGAGGAAGGGACTGAGGTCTGTGGGGAGAGAGAAGGGCATCTCACCACCAAGGTGGCTGGGGCAATCTCTTCAGCCTCTCTGTGGTCTGGTGCAAACTCCCAGGCTCGGTTTTGATCGTCACCGGAGTTTAACTGTGAGAGCGTGTACTATATATACTGACCTCTAAAGGCAGGGGTCTTCAACGTTTTCTGCCCAGGGACCCTTTAGTTGAGAGAGAGAGAGAGAGATGAAGTGGGGACCCCCACAACCTTTTCAGAGATTCCATATATATAGTTTCATTGTTTGACAGCACAATCAGCATGTGTATTTTGGATTCATGTCAATTTGTATTTTCAGATATTTAACCACTTGAACTGTCAATACTTAATAATAATAATAAACCTCTATGCCGAAAATAGCCGATCTACAAGCTCACAACGCCTCGTGCTGTGAGGCGTTGTGAGCTTGTAGATCGGCTCTTTTTGGCTAAAAGTTCTCAGGATATGGACTCTAGGGTTCAAGTGCATGCATATAAAGATTATCAAACAAAGATTTGGAGGACCCCCGTTGAAGACCCTTGCTCTAAGGAGTTAAATGGTACTGTATGTGTGTGTGTGCCTTACTTTCTATTTGACTTAATCTCACATCATGTTCACGCTCTGACATTTTGCCGTGCACCAACTAAGATGAATTTTTATTAGAGAGATGCATGGTATTGTTGGGATTTTATTAGCCTTGCGTAGCCAGACTATAAGGCAATTCTGTTTTTTTTTTTTTTTGCGCCGGCGCATTCATCTCATTCCAGGCTAGGATTTGATCTATTCCCGTTCTCATAAATTGCCCCTTTGGTCAGCCACACAGCCTGCACTTGTCCAATGAAGATTTCAGCCTTGTGAAAGTGATGGAAAAGGGTTAGCCCACACGAGCAAGCCCACACTGTTTCGTAGGAAGAGTGTTTCTAGTTGTGCATAATATGCATGCTAGTTTTTGTTGAGTCTCGTGATATGTGTTGGCAGCTTGTCTAACCAACGGTGGATAACAACGGTTGCTAACCTGGCATTGGAGTGATTGGACATTCACTATTGGGGGCGAGGCTTGGAAAAGGGTGTATCGGGCAGTAGGATTTGGATTGGGAAAACTCCCAGGGATCCTTTAGGGAGTTCCAGGGGGTCCCCACGAAATGGAAATGGAAGTCTGTAACTCAGAGAGTGTACAATGGTTCCATTTGTACACTCTGAGTTAAATTACCGTAACCTTGAAATAAACAAAAGAAAGTTGAAAATCACCGCTAGAGCCTCATAAATCATCTCTTACTGGGGTCCCTGGCATATCTTTTCAAATGGGGGTCCATGGGCTAATAAGTGTCAATTTAGGGTTCCTTGCCATGAAAAGGTTTTAGAACCACTGGACTAGAGTCGGTGCCAGCTAAATTAGATGACTGCTTTACATTCGGTTGTGGTTTTGTTGTGTCCAGGGTATGGACATTGGTCTGGAATTGTGACTGGCATGTTGGTGTTAGTTTGGCAGTGGGCAGATGGGTGGAGTGGTTGTTCCATGTGTCCTAGTGAGAGTCAAACTGTCTGAGTTGTGGAGGACACCACCCAGTACCCCACCCATGTATGTTTTTAATGGCACCTGTATTTTTTTAAACCTGTGATCATGCTGAAAGCTCTCGCGCTCTCTGTCTCTCTCTCTTTCTCCATCTCTCATTCATATATAGAGAGAGAGATGAAGCGGGGACCCCCACAATTCCATATAGTTTCATTGTTTGACAGCACAATCATTAGTGTATTTTGGAAATTTTGGATCACAACACCTCGCAGCGCGAGGCGTTGTGCCATGCTAAAGTTATCCCATTCTAAAGTTCTCAGGATATGGACACTAGGGTTCAAGTGCATGCATATAAAAAAGGAGAAAAAAAGTTTCTATCACAAAGATTTGGAGGACCCCCTGTAGTAACTCCCCTTAGGGGGTCCCGGACCCACGTTGAAGACTGACTCTCTCTATCTCTATCTCTCTCTATCTCTATCTCTATCTCTCTTAAAACATATTAAAACCCATTAAAATCTACTATTTCTAGTTACATGACATTATTGGCAAAATGAGGGGCAGAACGATCTCCTGACCTAGGGTGAAGCTTTATAGCAGACTGCATGTCCCATCCTCAACAAATGGGCTGTGCACATGTTGAAAACACACACACACACACACACACACGCACACACACACACACACACGCCCTTCTAAAGAGTTGCCCCTTCAAAATGTGTAAGCAGTTGTGTAAGTGCCTCTGTGTACTTCTCAGTGTTTGTGTCTGTTTGTTTGTTTCCATGCCAAGAATCCAGCCACAAACTTCCCTTCCGTTCCGCTGCAACTATGGTGACAGACAGAACTTGTTAAAAAAAAAACTGGAAAATCCCTTACATAAATTCTGGTGACTTGTTTCTCCCCATGTGTCCTCGCCCACCCTTTTGAAAAGCAGCCACATCGACGCTTTCGGAATATAGCCTACATCATCGCAGTTGCTAATCCTGTCGTCTAGATTGGCTACAGGAGGTGGACACTGTGTTAATTAGTAGGTCTACTCATCGCAAACCATTCGCTACATGCCGTTGGTCTTGTAGTGTAACAGTGTTTCCCATTAATTAGACTATGGTGGTCTGCAATAGTCTTATTTGGGCACAGTGGCGTAAGGACCCCCCCCCCCCCCCCCCCCCCCCGTCTGCCCCAGATGCAAGATTTTCACAGTTTCCTTAATTTTAGAAAAGGAACGGAAAACCGACCAAAAGGGGATATTTACTAGCCTGGCAAGCCAGCCCTGATACTGCGCTCACTCATTCCTTCCCCATTTTCAGGTCTGGACTTCGGCCTATAGGCACCGAGTATGAGAAATCAGAAAATGATCGAGGCCAATCAGTGACTGCGTTTCAACTGCTGTCCGCACAACGAGTGAAAAGATCCCCCTGATTGGTCCATGTGTAGATGGTGACTTGGAATACATGCTGCGGCATTTTCAAAACAACAATGGCTGCCCTCGATGCAACAGTGACTTGGAATACATGCTGCGGCATTTTCAAAACAACAATGGCTGCCCTCGATGCAACAAGTGTAACAGTTAACGCTGAAACGATAAAACAAGCAATAAGTGAAGATATTTCAGAGTTGGAATCAATTACAACAATTAAAAAGGAACAGGAGTATGCCGCTAGGAGTTCATCGGCCGAAAAGACGTGTTTGCCGTTCTTCCGACTGGCTGCACTGTGATGATGTCAGATGTGTTTCTACGCTGATTGGTTAGAGGAGTCTGTCTGTCAAGGCAAGGCAAGTACTCCCGCCCACTTTTCAAGCTGCCTATCCACGGCTTGGAAAGCTGCACGTCGGAAAGTCTGAACTTTCCAACGAAAAGTTTATTGGTCGGAGACAGTATGGGCAGGCCTTTAGTGTTAATGTAAGACTCTGCGAGTGCAAAATGTAAGGGTTTTACTGCTGTATGGGAGTTACACCTGCATTGTGGGATATTACATTGTGGGATATTGTACGGCCTGTACAAGTAGTATGTAATGGGCTGGAGTAAGTACACCTTCTACCTAAAGTTAATTTATGTTCATGTTAAGTGTGAGAAATTCCTGTACTTCACAGAGTCAGATAAGTCAGCAATTAAAATGAATTCAGATAAGGCTTTTCCTTGTCACATTTGTAGGCATTGACTCCTTGGGCGATTTTGCTTGTCTCCCTGATCTTTTTCAACCTCCTTTCTTTATCTCCTTTTACAGTAGGTAGTTTTCTCTTCTCTTTAGCTCTGCTCATTGTCTTTCCTCACCTCTTTATCACTCTCTCTCTCTCTCTCTCTCTCTCTCTCTCTCTCTCTCTCTCTCTCTCTCTCTCTCTCCCCCCCCCATCCAGCTGCTTCCAGTTTGCTATGCATGGAGCCAATTAGAACAGCCTCACCTTTCTGATGTTGTTTCTGTATAAGCAAGTGGAAAAGAAAGGCCAGATCAAAGTCAGTGCCCCCCAGTAGAGAATGGGGTCTCCCTGTAATTAATTGTCCAATAGGGGTTTAATTGATGACTAACTATAAAACAACACAATCAATGCCAAATGTCGGCAGCGTGTCTCCCAAGTTTCTATGGTATCCATCGTGCCTGTCTGGCTACTCTTCTTTATATACTCTTGTTTTGTTTTGTTTTGTTCTGTGTCTGTTTCTTTGTGTCCATGCATACACTGTATGTATGCCAGTGATTTTTCAACCTATTTCACATCAAGGTCCATTATTTTATCATCAATTTAGCCGCGGATCATCATTTGGGGAGATTTATTCTTAGAATATTAGAATATTTTCTTATCGGCTGGATAAGATTTAGTCCACAATTCCATTCTGTATTGATGTCGGTACCAGGAGAGACAACAGGCAAACATCATCAAAATAACAATTCTTCTACATTCTCTGTGTTTAACAATTATGTAACTCTTGAGAGTGTAAAATTATGCCAAATGGGTCAATTTGGCTTCATTTTACGCTCTCAAGAGAGAGTTAAAGATCCATAAGGGTCCTTTTTGGTTACCAACTCTCCCATCAGCTGGTGGTTCCCAGCTGGGAACCACCTGGAACCCCCATCAAGGATCCCTGTGGTCCCCGGACCACTTGTTGAAAACCACTGCTGTATGCCCATTAGTTGGGTCTATTGACGGTAGGGATGGGACGATATGAACATTTCATATCACGATTATTGTGACAAAAGAAATCGCGATTTACGATATTATCGCGATAATATAAAAAGCCATTATCCTGGGGTGGAACATTTACCCCAAAAAATAGCAGATCTAACAAGCTCACAACGTGTCGGCTTGCGGCGCGTTGTGAGCTTGTAGATCGGCTATTTTTTTGGCAAAGACATTTGATACAGAGTGGGGAAAAAAAGACTGTATCAAGTATGTATATTATAAGTACCTTTTACCAAAGGGTTTAAAGTGGTACCAGATATGCAGCTTGGGCAAATAAAAGGTGAATTGATCCCAATGCATGACGGAGGACGATATCACAATGAATTAAATCGCCAAGATACGATTATCATGAGTGGTTTTTTATCACGATAAACGATAATATCGCGTATCGTCCCATCCCTAATTGACGGTTTACAGGTTTATAGTCCTAGTTAGGTTGGGGAAATGGGATTAATACAGAATATACAAAGGACAAGAATAGAAAGAAGAATGTGACGTGACGTGCTTCAGATAAGTCTTAATTGCATTTCAACCACTCTAACCCTATGCTCCCCCAGGGGTCTGTCCTTGGCCCCCTCTTTTTTTTCTTCTCCCCTCTCTACACTAAATCTCTTGGTCGAAAATAGCTGATCTGCAAGCTATAATTATAAAATAAATTGGTCCCCCTTTGGGTTGTGTTTGTCACTGTATATTTGCACATGTGAAATGTTTTCTCTGCATTTACCCATCCTCACTATTAGGATTAGGGGTCTTAATAATACAGCGCTCACTCGGAGAGCAGTTAAGGATTAAGTCTCCTGCTCAGGGACCAGTGTTGGGGGTAACAGCATTGAAATGAACGGCGTTACTGTAACGGATTACTTTTGGGAGTAACGGACTAACCAAATGAATTAGTTTTGCAATTTAGTAGTTAGTTACCGTTTCCAAAATCTCCATTTATGGGCATAAAAGGGATTAGTCAGATACGGAGCTGGCCGGGTGTATGGAGAACCGGAACGATTGGAGACTCCGATGGAAGCTCGTCTGAGGACGACCGAGAGAGAGAGCAGGGACCTCCATATATGGGCATAAAGGGATTCTGTTAGAGATCTCCATATATGGGCATAAAAGGGATTATGTTAGTGATCTCCATATAGGGGTATAAAAGGGATTGTATCCCAGATGATGCACCGCCCTTTAGGGCGAGGTCGCTTTTAGGGTTGGGTTCGGTAACCGCCGTACCGCGGTATACCGAGGTCTACCGCGGTGTCAGTGTGCTTACCGCGGTAAAAAAATACTATTTTTTTATTGAAAACAAGCGAGTTTTAAAACAGGGGAGAAGCGAGGACCGCATGCGCTCCATGCCGCTCTGCTCTGGGCCGTGTACCACACGTTTGGAAGCCACATACGTCACTCAGAGACACAGACAGTCAGACCTACACAGGGCAGCACAGCAGCAGCGTAGAGGAGTACAGAGCAGCGTAAACTTTCTCTGTAATCCACACGACACAAGGATGTTAATACATACCTTGTGTTGTGGCATATCTTTTTTTATTCATACGGATTACTGGCGGAGCGCGGGCCGCGTGGACTAAAACCGAAAATGAAACAATTTTACTTTTTCCACCGCGTCGCGCATTGTGCCCCGGCGCGTCGGCGATTTTATAACCTTTTCTGTCAAGTCTTGTAACTAAAACCTGTATATAGCAGCACTCAATCACTGCGATTTGAGAGTTGAGACGTGATGTGAGTTTACAGAATCACTGTACACGATCTGACTACCTGTCCTCTTCTGGTTTGTTCACACAGCTGTTTGTGTCTGAAAAGCCCAAGTAGCTAGCCTACGTTACTATGGTAACCCGACAGTGCAGATCTAAAAGCTCAGAACACGTCGCGGATGCGATGTGTTGTGAGCTTGTAGATCTGCTCCTTTCAAAGCCAAACCCGCTGTGCTGTACGGCGAAGTATAACTCGGGCAGTCAGGCTGTGGAGAGGCGACTTTTGGGAAGATGATTGCAATATTTTGGCTTATCGCCGAACCTTAATTAATAGATACGGGGGTGCGGTAATTACCGCAATACCGGCGGTAAACGGGAAGACGGTAATCGCGGTTACAAAATGTCGATACCGCCCCACGCCTAGTCGCTTTTCGCCCTTAGGCGTCTTACTTGTAATGATTATAGAATATTAATGTAGGAAAATAAAATGTGATTTTTTTACTCGAGTCGTTCCTCATAGAAATTGGTCTGTGACCCACACATGGGTCCAAACCCACTGTTTGGGAAATAGTGCCATAGAGAGTCAAAGAGAGAGACATGAAGAGAGAGAAACGCACGCACACGCGCACACACACGCACACAAACACTTCATCTCTTATTATTATTTGCTGATGTTTTCCTGCAGAGGGATTGCTTGCTGTAGTCTCCTGGGGAAGCTCAGCTTTCATGTCGTTTTCTGCCTCCTTCGCATCTCTCTATGTCCTTCGCCCTCTCTTTTTCTCACTTAGTTTCATTTCCTCCGACCACACTCTCTCCCTTTCTCTCTCCCTCCCTCTCTCCCTCTCTCTCTCTCTCTCTCTCTCTCGATCTCTCTCTCTCTCTCTCTCTCTCTCTCTCTCTCTCTCTCTCTCTCTCTCTCTCTCTCTCTCTCTCTTCTCGATCCCTCTCTCTCTCTCTCTCTCTCTCTCTCTCTCTCTCCGTAAGTGAGGAAGCAGATTTTTAAAGATGCTCCGTTTGCATAAAGACCGCAATTGGGTACATAGGATAGAATTCAAAATACTGTCAGAAAATCAGTGATGAGATACAATTTAAAATTTAAGTCATCTACACATCTAGAGTACCATGATGTCATGAACATTTAGAAATGTATTTACTATTTAGCATGGTTTATTCATGAAGTTGCAGTAGCAGTTACAGTACTGTTTACAACTTTACAGTAACATATTTAATAATTAAAAAATCTGTCTGGATCGTTTGTGTCAATTAAGGAAACATTTGGGAGTTAGTTTCATTAGTTTATGAGGATAACAGTGCTTGACTTCATAATAACACATTTTTGGCTTAAGCTTCGGAACATTTCATGATTTGTTGCTTAATTTCAAAGTTTTAAAGTTAAGACGGTTGCTTTAATGCACCATGAGGACAGTTATTTGAGGAAGTCTTGTTTATTTTCATGCATGGGACAGCAGAGTTTCTGGCCGAACGTGGAAGATGAAGACTGAGAAAGGCACCTGTGGCACAGTGATTTGGGGACCACTGCACTCATTTGTACACCTCTTCCCCAGTTCCCACGTCATTGTCACCAGAAACATTTTCACCTGGTCAATCGTATCTTATCAGCCTATGAATAAGATGAGATAAACCTTTTATTTGTTATCCATGGAGGCAATATAAAGCAGTGCATAGTAGTAACGTCAGTGACTTACTCAGAGTGATACACTAGGTAATTGATTTGTAACACCTAGGGCTGTCACAATTATTGCATAATCGTCTAATCGCAATTATTTGAGGTAATCGCAATTATTTTGCATAATCGTCATAATCGTTGTCCATGTTGAGAAATGTTAATATAGTTACAAACACTTTCAAAAAGTAGTGGAAATAGCAGATCTACAAGCTCACAACGCGTCGCATCGCGCAATTATTTGACATAATCGCAATTATTTTTCATAATCGTCATAATCGTTTCCATGTTTAAAATATTTATAAGTAAAAAATTGGGGAAATAGCAGATCTACAGCTCACAATGTGTCGCGACGCGTTGTGAGCTTGTAGATCGGCTATTCCCACTATCAATGTTCTTTTTTAAGTATAAAATTGTAAAATATTTCAGTAATTTCTTTTGCATATTTAGGTTATGTGTCATGATTGCCTTGTGCAACTTCAAGCCTAAAAGCCAAACAAGAAATGCAATTGTCAGCGACAAATACACAATTAAATCGTTAATCGCAATTATTTGAGTGACAATAATTAATCGTCATGTAAAATGTCATAATCGTGACAGCCCTAGTAACACCTAAAATGAACCCTTATTTATTTATCTTTGAATTAATTATTTTACAGTATACATACAGTATGTGCACAGTCTCCAGTCAGAACCCCCATTGTACGCTAATATTTACACACACACAAATAATGTCCCAAATGTGTTATACGTACAGACATTGCTACAGTAACGACTAACTAGGCCTACTTGCTCAATCTTCCAAGACAAGATGTGCTTGCATGCACACACACACACACACACACACACACACACACACACACACACACACACACACACACACACACACACACACACACACACACACACTCTTTACCCTGAGGAGGAGGGCAGTGAGGCGCGTCATCCATTATTGATGCTGGAGCCCACTTCTCACAAAACTAGAAACTGACTGGCATGACACAGGGTGTCATATTGCCTGCCTCATGAGCCACAACCCCTGGTCACAACCGCACAGGAGCTAGCCTTCCATGACCGCACGCACACACACACACGCACACACACGCACACACACACAAACCTCTCAGACTAACCAGATCTGAGGGGTAAACCAATAGCTGTTGTGGAAATGTTGGTTATGGCATGGTGAGTGCAGCTGGTTCTCCCTGTGTGACCCAGTAGGCCAGTTCATAATGCATAATGAGTCTGTCCAAATAATTAAGTGTCCCGTTAAGTACCACTGTCTGTGACATAGAGTAGACCACCGTTTCCCAAACACTGGGTCGGGACCCATTTGTGGGTCGCCGACACATTTTTATGGGTTCCTTACATTTTTTTTTTTTTTTTTCATTAACAAACTAGAAGCAGTGCTCTTCCGAGCACAGGTCTCCACCAGGTCAGGTAGGTCTTGGTGGCGCTAAATGTGAAAAGGGTGCCTTCTTTGGCCTTTAACAGCAATGTGACACTGCATGCATGATTTGAGGCATTTTGTTCCAAAAATTAGTTTGGAAAAGGACGAGCTGCAGGTGGCGCTATAACAGGCCTATATGAAAAGTGTGTAATTTTTTTTCCTTGACCTAGTGGGAATGTGCGTGCAGAATTTCTCTGTAATCACAAGCTGCGTGTATGATTTAAGTCATTTTGTGGACCAAATGGACCAATCTTGCAGACTTTGGAAGCCAATGTTAGCCAATTAGGATGGAATATGAAATATCGGACAGATCCGTCTCTTGATCACATGACTATAGAGATACTGTGTACTGATTTGCATGATTTTTTGATAAAATCTCAAGGAATAATAGGAAAAAATGTGTTTTACATAAGTCGGCCTCCTGGTGGCGCTATAAAAGGCAGATATGAAAAATGCAGGGCAAAGGTTTTTCCTTGGCCTCTAGGGAGTGCATATACAAAGTTGTACACTGATCAGCAGAGTTATTAGCCTGACACTCAGCCTGATTTGACATTTTGTTTCACTTCATTATTCAGTCTGAGGTCGCTCCCACCGAGGGCGATTGCTGGGATGGGCGTTGCCAAAGAGGCAGTCTTCTGCGATTGGTTCACCGCCTGACCAACTCATGACGTAGTGTTGTTATGTGTGGCTGGCTAGTGGCTAGCCTGTTGCTTGCTAGTGCTACTTGCTAACCAAAGAAACAGGCAGAATAGGAGCACTACGAACTAGTAATCAAACACAACATAACATGCCTGCTACTGGTGTTTCATAGCGAGATCGATACGATCGCATTTTACCGCAATTTACCGCATTTTACCGCGACACGGTGGCGCTGGTTTACTTGGAAACGCACATGAGTTCTGGGAAACCCCCACCCACGCTGATCACAAGACGCTGATTCACGACGCTGATTCGCCGTACGGATTTTCGAACGAGGAAGGCCTCTTCAATGAGAGCGATTCTAGACCCCTGAATCGCCAAAACAAAAATTTAAAGGGGTTTGGCTAGCGATTCAGGGTCTGGAACTAGGCTACGGAGTTATAGGTAAAAACACAAATTGGCCTATTAGCGCCACCATGAGGCTGATTAGATTTGTTTAAGTTGTATTTATTCCTCTGCCTATTGGGAAGGTGCATGCACAAAATCGCACACTGCGTTCATGATTTCAGGCATTTTATTCAACATGGACCAATCCTGCAAAATTTGGAAGCCAGTTTTAGCCAATCAGGATGGAATATGAGAAATCGGACTGACCCATGTCGATCACATGACTGTAGAGATACTGTCAACTGATTTGCGTGATTTTTTTTGACAAAATCTGAAGGAGTACTGGCAAAAGTTAGTTTTGCAAAAATCGGCCTCCTGGTGGCGCTAGAACAGGCCCATGTGGAACATTTGAGGCAGAGGTTCTGAATTGGTATCCAGGGAGTGTGTGTGCACAGTTTGGCAGCGACCGGGCCAACGGCGCCGGAGATTAGCTGATAACAGACGGACAGACGCACACACACACACACACACGCACGGACGGACGGACGGACGGACGGACGGACGAACGGACGGACGGGGGTGAAAACATCCTCTTCCCCATGCCTTCGGCTGGTGGAGACAATAAACACAAATTTAAGAAATTCCTTAATTAGAAAACAAATGTTTAAGAAGTAGTGAAAATAGCCAATCTACAAGCTCATAGCGACTTGTGGTGAGCTTGGGTTTGGGTCACGGGCAAACTTCTAAGTTCTCTTTTGGGTTTTCGAGCTAAAAAGTTTGGGAACCACCGGAGTAGACGATGGTACTTACAGTAACTGGTCACTTTATTATCTGGAAACTGAAGCCTACTTGAATCTTGAAAAGTTTGTGACATCGCCCAGCCCTACTTTTGTATCGGTCGTCCAGTGAAACAAAACGGACCATTTGGGTTTCCTGGCAGAGATGGGGAGCAGTCAGCCACCGAGTGCCACGTTGCGAGCTTGTAAATCTGCTATTTTTGAAAAGCTGTGAAAATGTGTGCAAATCTTTGAATATACTGTATGTATTTTTTAAGCGAACATTTGTAACTCAAATTTTGCTTCTGGGGGCTTCCCTGGAACTAAATATTTTGAGATGGGGGTCCGTGATCAAATACATACCATTTTGGGGGTCCTTCACGAAAAAGTTTGAGCACCACTGACATAGAAACATAGGTTTATAAAAAAAAAAAAAACATTTTCAAGATTTTTTCAAAAATAGCAGATCTACAAGCTCACAGCTGTGAGCTTGTATATCTGCTATTTTTCAATGGTTAAAGCACAAATAAATGCGTTCCCAGTCTAAATGGGTTTAAACTCCCTCCTCTTATGAAGAACCTTCATTGGGGGGCCCCCGATGTGAATCCTTGTACCCAGGGCCCAGAATTTTGGTGCTGTAGCCACAGCGCCTTTAGTCATGTTTGACAGGCCGTGGTCTCAGCCCCCCCTTGCAGTGGATTGGATGGTGGCAGTGGACAAGGTGTCTGACCTCACCACAGAGCAATCCCTATGTCACTAGAGAAGAGCTACACACACACGCACACACACCACAAACATTGGAGCACGTGCACTCCATAGCTGATTTGTTAATACGTTTATTTACTCTACATACACTTCCACTGCTCCAGGCCTTCTCGTGGGATCTTGTCTTAAACACGCACTCGCTGTTGTGTAGTTTCGCGTTCCATGGTGTTACATCGACGGGTGTGTAAACAATGTAAATGTGTTCGCTCTCTTTCTCTCTCTGTGTCCGTCTCTCTCTCTCTCTCTCTCTCTGTCTCTCTCTCTGTCTCTCTCTCTGTCTCTCTCTCTGTCTGTCTCTTAGGGCTGTCACAATGATTACATAGACATCATCTAATCGCAATTATTTGACATAATCACATTAATCGTATCCATGTTGAAACATTTTCATGTATATTTATAAGTAGAAAATAGTGGAAATAGCCGGTCTACAAGCTCACAACGCGTTGCGATGCGACGAGCTTGTAGATCGGCTATTGCCACTATCAATGTTCTTTTCCAAGTATGAAGTTGTCAAATATGTCAGTCATTTCTTTGTATATTTAGGTTATGTGTCATATCTACCATGTGCAACTTCAAAGCCTAAAAGCCAAACAGAAATGTAATTGTCAACGACAAAAACACAATTAAATCGTTAATCGCAATTATTTGAGTGACAATTAATCTCGCCATGTAAAATGTCCTAATCGTGACAGCCCTACTGTCTCTGTCTCTCTCTCTGTCTGTCTCTGTCTCTCTCTCTCCCCCTCCCCCCCCCTCTCCCCCCCTCTCCTCCCCTCTCCCCCCCTCTCCTCTCTCTCTCTCTCTCTCTCTCTCTCTCTCTCTCTCTCTCTCTCTCTCTCTCTCTCTCTCTCTCTCTCTCTCTCTCTCTCTCTCTCTCTCTCTCTAACCCAGCAGCTCAAATGTTCACTGTTATTGGATACATAGAGCCCCACCCCTTGACACACACAAACGCACTCTGCTGTGCAATTTTCCTGTTGATAGCAGGTACTGTGTGTGTGTGTGTGTGTGTGTGTGTGTGTGTGTGTGTGTGTGTGTGTGTGTGTGTGTGTGTGTGTGTGTGTGTGTGTGTGTGTGTGTGTGTGTGTGTGTGTGTGTGTGTGTGTGTGTGTGTGTGTGTGTGTGTGTGTGTGTGTGCACGGCTACACGCACACGCATCCGTCTTGTCTGCATTGAAGGTGACCTTGCGCTGGAGACGGAGCATTAACTACAACAGATATGGAGGAGCTGTGGTACCTACGGTCTGCACTCTCCAGCTTTAATTGTATTACTGCAGCGCCGGGACAAGTGGTATTCATAGCTGCTATCGATTATTTAAGTGAATCCATAGCGAGGTCTCCCATCACGGGCCTATATAAATCTGCAAGCAGACGACGGATCACCCGTTCGTTTGATGACCTCTACTACAGGGGTCTTCGACAGGCGGTCCGGGGTCCTCAGAGTTACTACAGGGCCAACGGACAATACGATAGACCAGATCTGTAGGCGGCGTACTTGAGTAAACAAAATAATATCCGTTGGGGACAGTTGGAGACCTCGCATGGTAGTGGAAGTAGGGCTGTCACGATTATTACATTTTACATGACGATTGTCACTTAAATAATTGCGATTAACAATTTAATTGTGTTTTTGTTGTTTGGTTTTTGGGCTTTGAAGTTGCACATGGCAGATCTGACACATAACTTAAATACAAAGAAATTACTGACATATTTGACAACTGTATACTTAAAAAAGAACATTGATAGTGGAAATAGACAATCTACATGTAGATCGGCTATGTCCACAATTTTGATTTTTTTGGGGAAATGTATATGAAAATGTTTCAACATGGAAACGATTATGACAAAATAATTGCGATTAGACGATTATGTAATAATATTGTGTAAGTGGAAGTTAATGGGAATGGCACCACGCCTGGCAGGGCGTTAGAGAGAACTTATTAATGGTCTGGACCAGAGCTAGTCTGTGTTGTAATAACAATTGAGTGGGTGCTCTACGAGAGGCTCTTTCCACCTGCCATCTGTGTTCTGTCTCCTAGATCAGTGGTTCTCAACCTTTTCAAGCCGCGACCCCCAAAATAATCATATTTTAACTGGGGAACCCTCACCCTGCACAATCACTTGGAATCATAGGAGTTGGCATTACATTTAGTTTGATTCGATCTATTCCATTGTGAAAATTGCGAGGTGTTGTGAGCATGTAGATCTGCTATTTTCACAACTTCTGACTCTAACATTGGACAATTTGACCAATGTTTGATCAGAGGTACTAAAAAGGTAATTAAAGTCCTTACATTTTCACTTTAGAAATGTGCAGATACCCTGTTTACACTTATACTGTATGTTGGTCTGTTTACTGTTGAGTGAGAAAACAATGTTGCACATTAAGCTAATCATCTGGGGACCCCCTGAAATATTTTGGACCACTGTCCTAGAAGAAGAAAATAACAGACGTCTTTAAATGCGTGAGGAGAATTAGTCAAGTGCTCCACGGCCCACGCAATAGAAACTTGCAGTGTTTTACAGTAACACAATTAGGCATAATGAATTTAATTAGCCTGCCAGTGAAGGTAAGGATGGCTTCAGTTAAAAAAATAAGTATTTTTCTAGCCTGGCAAGACTCACCATAGCATGTCACCTTGATAGACTTGTAAAAGTAAATTGTAAAATAAAACATTTAATAAAAGTTATAACAAGAAATAATTAAACGTATTGCTGCCTTGCTTGCGTTAAGCCATCCAAGACTAGTTGGTGTTAAATTAACTGAACAAGCTGCGCACACGTGTGTGTGTGTGTGTGTGTGTGTGTGTGTGTGTGTGTGTGTGTGTGTGTGTGTGTGTGTGTGTGTGTGTGTGTGTGTGTGTGTGTGTGTGTGTGTGTGTGTGTGTGTGTGTGTGTGTGTGTGTGTGTGTGTGTGTGTGTGTGTGTGTGTGTGTGTGTGTGTGTGTGTGTGTGTGTGTTGGGCGTGTATTCTAGGGGTGTTCTGCCCTTATTGACTTTGATTAGCATCTATCTTATTAGCCTGATAGCTGATCTGTCAGTCTCTCTGCCAATCAGCTAGTCTATAAAATACTCCGGTTGCCAAGTAGATTGACTGCCATTCACATGATTAATCAGAGAGAGGCCGGGGGAGTTCGGCCCGTGCCAGGGTTGAATTGTCTTGATCAGGGGTCTTCAACAGGGGGTCCGGGACCCCTATGGGGTCCTCAGAGTTACTACAGGGGGTCCTCCAAATCTTTGTGTGATAGAAGCTTTTTTTTCTCCTTTACTATATGAACCACTTGAACCCTAGCGTCCATATTCCGAGAACTTTAGCCAAAAACAGCAGATCTACAAGCTCACAAGAGGTTTCGTGTAGAGGGGAAAAAGAGCAGACTAAATACAGAGTGAAAGGTCAAGTTTATTAAGTATTGACGGTTCAAGTGGTTAAATATCTGGAAACACAAATTTACATGAACCCAACATACACTGATGATTGTGCTGTCAAACGTTGAAACTATATTGTATCTATGGGTTGTGGGGGGTCCCTGCTTCATCTCTCTCTCGACTAAGGGGTCCTTGGCTTGAAAACGTTGAAGACCCCTGGTCTTGATCCTTTTCATATATGACCTGCAGGGAAAGATGGGTTAAACACGCATTCTAATAGGATTTGAATTGCTGTGTTTATTCTCAATTCTTTATTTTTGGCACTGCATGGCTCTTTGGGGGGGGCACAGAAATTCAGGGAAAACCTTGCACATATACTGGAATTGTTGATCGTTCTCTTGCACCGTGAAAGAGGAACTGCAGTGCAGAATAGGTCAGACTGAACTATGGCTGAGTATAAAAAGCTGATCTAAAGCTGGCTGTTTCCATGAGAATCACATCCCTTCCCTGTCTGCTGTGGTGGTTAGCAATGTCACTAAGGGTGCGTGCATCTGTGCGTGTGTGAGGGGTTCTGCCCTTATTGACTTTGATTAGCATGTGTGTGTTGTATCTTACTGAGAGATAGTTGATAGTTGAGAAGGTTCAAGAAACATGTCCAGTACTTTACTAAATCCACTAAGACAGAAGTCTTCAACAGGGGGTCCGGGACCCCTAGGGGGTCCTCAGAGTTACTACAGGGGGTCCTCCAAATCTTCGTGTGATAGAAAGAAAAAAGGAAAATCTCCCTTTCAGCCAGATTCTTAAACAGATTCTGAGAACATTAGCCATAGATAGCAGATCTACAAGATAGATGTAGATCGGCTATTTTCGGCAAAGAAGTTTGGTGTAGAGGGGAGAAGTATTGACAGTTTAAGTGGTTAAATATCTGAAAACACAAATTGACATGAATCCAAAATACACTGATGATGTGTTGTCAAACAATGAAACGATATGGAATCTATGACAAGGTTGTGGGGGTCCCTGCTTCATCTCACTCAACTAGGGGGTCCTTGGCCTGAAAACGTTGAAGACCCTTGTACTATATCAGAACACAGTCTGAACTATGTTCTAGTGGCACTGCAGAGTAGGTGTATTAACATCAGTCCACTGCAAAGAAATAATATAAGTATATTTGGCAGTAAATGCTGTGGTGATATTCTTTCAGATTCAACCTCTCTCTACACACAGTATGTTTCTGTTTTCGCGCACGCTCTGGCTCAATGTATTTTTAAAAATAGTCACTGGGCAAAGCTCTTACATAAGAAAATTAGCCATTAATGCAGTATTACATTTTTCATGCATGTCATGCTCAGGGAGTCCGGGGAGAAGAGAGCTTATGTCATCTCTCCAGCTGGGAGGGAGGTTTTTAAGCCGTTTTAGACCCGGAACGGATCCGTGTCACTCCCTGTATAAATAGTAGATCTTCAAGTTTTTTTCCAAAAATCGCAGATCTACAAGCTCGCAGCGCGGCACTGCGAGCTTGTAGATCTGCTATTTTTTGGAAAAAACTTCCATATGTTGGCAAATCTTAGAAATATAGAATATAGATATATATTTTTTAAAACGAACATTTGTAAGTAACTGAAATATTTATTTCTCAGGGTCCCTGGAACAACATAATTTGAGATGGGGGTCGGCGGTCAAATACATATAATTCTAGGGGATCTGTGACATTAAAACGGTGTACGTTTTCCACAAAACCGAATTTAGAAGACTTTTTTGGGGTATCTTTCAGGTCGTAGAGTGCAGCTGTGTTTGCCATGAATCATTGATTCTTCCTCCAGAGACAGACCAATAGTATATCGGTCAAGTCGATTTATGGCATTGTGTTGTGATGCGTTGTGAGCTCATACAGCTGCTGTTTTTGAAATTCTTCTGAATAGGGGTTAAGTGGTTAAACTAAATAAAGTTGGCTTCATCTTGTCTTTATTTTTTGCATTGATCAAAGGTTGAAGGTTTTTCAAATTGAACATTTTGCGCTTGTTAAAAAATATTGTTTAAAACATCTGTAATCTGTGGTTTAGGACTCTGCAAAATCATGATCGATATCAAACCCAGAAATATGCCAGCGCTTGAGCTCTGCTTTCCTCTGGGTTCCCTGTGTTTGTTTATCTCTCTTTTTCACAACCATTCTTTCTACCTCTTTCACGGTTGCGGGAATTTAAGTGTAAAGTAATGCACAATAGTGTTGCTGCTTATGGCTGGAGGCTAAGGCAATGGCTGAAGGCAAAGGCCACTTACAGTAACACTCAATATTAAGAATGTCCAGTCAGAGCGAGGTACAACAAGGTTCTATCAATCCATTAGGCCTAATGTGTGTTGTGCAAAGTCAGATGCAACAGTGGCTATATCCAGCCAAGGTAACTGTCTGATATCCCGACTAAGGGGTGTTCCGGTATGCTATTCAGGTGGTTATTGTTATCGACTGCAAGACTCTTTACCGTTTTATATCCAAGCCAAGGCCATTATGTCTGGGTGGGGGTTGGTAGAGGATTGCACGTTAACAGTAAAAAAGTAATTCGCTCCATTTTCTGTCTTCGGCCACAAATATACCAAAAAACTTAAATATATCAATCTCTTGACTGTCTCGACTGGTTTTTAACTGAATGTAAATTCTCAGCATACTTTTCCATAACATGCATCACTGGTTTGCTGTTTTTTCAATTCAAAGACATTGTGCTACCTATTGCTCCACAACGATGGGGCTCCATAACCATGGGGCAAAATAGCCTTTTTATTGAAAAAGTTGTATTCTCACTGGATTGGACAGAGGACTATGCTCCATGCATGTACCAGAATGTCCCAACAAATTATCATATCTCCTCAGGCACATTCTATGAAGACTACACCCTGTATTGGTACTGTATAATCTTACATTAAGATGCTAGTTTTTCTGTGGAGTTTGTTGGGATTTTCTCCCCCATTTAGATTGAGAATCCATCAACTGTCTTATGATATACAGTAAGTTTATAAGCCTTCCCACGATTCCTGTTGAGTCCAGCCTACAAGGCAAAAATGTAAAGAAAAGGGCACACTGGGATTAAATGAATAGATGGTATTTGACAAGATTACATTATTACCATCTATTCTGGTCTCCACACCTTCAAAGTTATACACAAAGGAAAGTTATTCATCAGGCTGGGTGGCCTGCACGGGACTGGGTCAATCGTGTGTTAGCCTCAGGATCCAGGGATTTCAAGAAGAAACGCCTGGTTCAGCCCCATTGTAACTGTGGTTCACAACATTTTAATTGTAATTTTGCGCATATAAAATACATCCAGCCGTTCAGATATCTTATTTTACATCAACATTGTTCATGTGAACTGGTTTGTTTATGCTTATACTCATTGTAATGATCAAAATCGTTATGATTTATCACTCGTTTTCCACCGCGACTCACTTCCTTGTTTAGCAGCAGCAGAATAGCTGACAGGAGGAGGGGGAGGGGGGGGCAGGCACATGGATCGGGATTGGCCGATGAGATTCATTGGCTCGTATCCCCGCCCTTCTGGGTCATAGAACGTCCGCGCTCAGCCAGCTTAACGCTTCCAGTGCCAGCCCCTAGATGGCGCCGTTGGAATGCCAGACTTTCTCCCATAGGCGAGCGCTTCAGCATCCAGGGGCTCACGTTGCAGTGACGCGCGTGCTCACGTTCGTGCACATCATGGAAAGGTCCCGGATGTTAATGCTAACAGAATAGCTATTCCCATCTAGTCATTTTAAAGATCATTTTTAGGCGATTTCGCCGTAAATAAACCTCGCGCCACATCCCTAAAAACACAATCCAGAGATATGGGCCTCCAAAGATGTGGTTTTTCATTGGATTCGGCGGCGATTCGCGGCTACGTTCGCGGCTCACGGCCGGCATGGCTTCCCCAGGATTTGGACCACTGGATTTTACATTTAGGCCCAGGCTTCAGAAGGCCTCGGATAATTTTATTCATTTCATTAAATATCCCGAACATGTTCGGGATAGGCACACTGGACTACGTTCCGGAAGCGGTGCTGAACATTTGGTGAACATTGGGGGTCTCAAAAATGTATTTTAAACCATTTTTATCGTCGGACCATGTAAAATGGCTAGCTGGCTAGCGTAGGACGAGCCAGGACCACCCACGACTATACAAGCAGCTCAGGGTAAGTCAATTAATAAAAAAAAAATTGTATTGGATTGAAAATATCCCGAACATGTTCGGGATAGGCACAGAATGAGTTAATCGTGGGTTGAAGCCGACAGGAGTCAGGATTAGGGTAATCTGGGTTCCCAGAAGCTTCTAATTTTTTTCCGCCACTAGGGGTGCGGGGGAAGTGCAGGACTAGGGCATTCACCATATTAGAATATTCGAATATCAAAGTCACTATTCTACATTGTTCACCGAAGTCGAATATTATATATATATATATACAGTATATAATATATATTCTTTTTTTTTTTATAGTTTTCTCTTTAAAAAATATATAGTTTATAAAGCTTGGCTAGATAGGAAGTCATAAGAATGAGTTGTCAATGCCCCTGGTGGATGAATTTGTTAATGCTCTAAACCAGGGATTCTCAAACCTTTTTAGGGCGTGACCCCCAAAATAAACTTATTTGAACTGGGGACCCCCACCCTGACAAGCACTTGGAATTGTAGGTATTACATTTAATTTGACTCGGTTCCACAGATAAATATTGTGAAAATAGCAGATCTACACAACGCGAGGCGTTGTGAGCATGTAGATCGGCTATTTTCACAATGTTCGCCTCTTGCTTACTTAATATTTGACAGTTTGGCCAGGGCAATGTGAAGAGCCATGGTAATTGTATCATCGTTGTTTTTATGTTTGTTTTTAGTTTTCTTTATGCCTTTATTGATAGGGATAGACGGCAGGCTGACAGGAAATGGGGGAGAGAAATGGGGAGTGACATGCAGCAAAGAACATTGACATAGAAACAGGTTTTTAAAAAAACCTTAGAGGATTTGAAATATTTAAAGACTTGATCAAATGTTCACGATTGTTTAAATATAGCAGATCTACAAGCTCGCAGAGTGCCGCACTGTGAGCTATTTTTCAATAGTTAAAGCACAACATGTGAGTGAATCCTTGCACAGGGCCCAGAATTTGGTGCGACACCCCTGCATGGGTCCAACAAGTGTAGTCCATCACCAGCCTCTCAAAGTATTTACTGAGTGACAGTTGAGTTGAGTGTGACAGGTCTCTCTCCAGTCATTCAGTGTTACCTTGGAGTGCACAGTGGTGAAGCACACAGAGACCACAGCCTGGGAGAGGTAGAGGTTGAAAACATCCACAAAACACTACCGCCAGCTGGTCCACACACGTGCGCTCATGCTCTGAGGACACGGCCTTACTTATGTTCACCTCGTTCACCTCTCTCTGTCTCTCTTTCTGGCGCTTTCTCTCCATGTATCTGCCCCCCCCCCCCCAACACACACACACACACACACACACACAGTACACACACACCACACCAGATACACACACAGAAATCAGATATGGCTGAATTGGTGACGGTTGCGTGTCCATGTTCTGTGGTTGAACTGTCACTGCTGGTCCACTTACTGTAGAAAGTAGGTCACATGACATTTTTTTGAGCTTTTTTTGTTTTGTTTTTGCTCATGTGGAAAGTGAGGCCCCTTGTCTTTATACTCAATTAGCTCTCTCTCTTGCACACCCTCTCACCTCTATACAGATTAACTCAGTATTGCCTGAGGCTCATGGGCAAGAGCTCATAGCTAAGCACTGAAGGCTTACTTCGCTTACATTGATAATGTAGCTTGAGTGCTTGAGCACCTGTGTAGCTACAGTATGGGTGTAAAAACAAACGAGGTATAATAGCAGCTTGGCTCCAATGTGGATCTAGGACTTCATGCGGCCAGTCTAATGGTGTCAGTCATATATGACATAGTGTTTGAAGTATGGCTCTATATTTGGGCAAGGTTTCAGACACACTCAGAAGGATAGGATAAGATTCTGTAGGATAGGACATGCAGGAATCTGTAGATGGTGCATGTTGATACTGAGCCCTGCTGGTACATAAAGGGTAGGTTTGCGTTGTCACAAACATTGAGCTTTGTTTGCATGGCATGCCCAGACTAGATGCCTGCTAAAACATCAGATGTTGATGACATGTTGATGACCTTGCGCACACTGTTTACATTAGATGTTGATAGCCTTCAAGCACCTTTAGTGATTATCTTTGCACTTATCAGTAGGAATCCATCCATCCCTCCATCCTCCCACTCACAATTTACAATGTAGGCAGTAAGACAGCATGAATTCTCGTTGAATGTATCTGTATCAAGCAGTAGGTAACATACATAGCGTATGTTAACAAGTAACAGTAACCAACCTACATCTGCATAATACTAGTAATATAACTGGCATTTATCAACCTAAAAAAGTATAATACAAGAAGTAATACGGTGAATGAGGAGTGCAAGGGGGAGATGTGGAGTCTCAAGAGGTGAGTTTTCAGACTGCAGTGAAAAATCAGTCAGTCCGTCCGTCCGTCCGTCCGTCCGTCCGTCCGTCCGTCCGTCCGTCCGTCCATCCATCCACCCATCCATGATATGTAAACCAGTAATTGCGCTGGTGCTACTGAACATAACATGATCAAGCTGAGTCCAGCTCTTCTTTAATTACCTGCATGATAGTCTAATCATGGGGAAGTAGTGCTGCGCTTTGTTTGCATAATGGCTTTGCCATCATTATTATTCACTTGCAACCACACACATGCATCTGGTAGCTCTCTCAGTCTGTCTGTCTGTCTGTCTCTCTCTCTCTTACTCACACACACACACACACACACACACACACACACACACACACACACACACACACACACACACACACACACACACACACATCACCGCTATGTCAAAGGCAAGGGCTGAGATTATGTTTAGCATCTGTCTGTCTGTCTGTCTGTCTGTCTGTCTCTCTCACTTCAGAATCTTATGCATGCACGTTGCCAGCAGGCCAAGGACCCAGGGACCCCGGATGCAAAAATGGTCACGATTTCTGTATAGCTAAAGTATAAAATAATGGTTAAAAGTGGCTAAAATCTATAATGACTTTCATGTCCTCCTACCTGCAATTTTGAACCCAGTTCCCCTCTGTCTCCAGTCTCCACCACATTTTGTGTGCAGTGGGTGCATAGTCTGTCTTACCTTGGAATACCATACCTTACCTTGGAATACTGATAACAAACAGATCGGTTAAAAGAATGTTTTATTCAGAAAAGATATATATATCGAATCCAGGAAGCAAATCCATAATAATTATAAGAAAAGTGAATCCATTTCCTCACCCTGAAGAGTTGGGTGACACAATCAGGGCCCAGTATTGGTCTGGTCTAACCAATTGTGTCCAGAGCCATTTTTTTAACCCGCCCCTTGGAGAAAAAAAAAACCAAACTTCCGTGTAGAAGTACCAGACACATATCCACGTAGTTTATTGTCTGGCTACGCAAGGCTATATTTGCAGGACATGATATCTGTATTAATGATACATTTGATTTAAACTTCTAGAAAACAGGAACTATAGCAGATCAATATTGATTTGTAGTATACAGTAGGATGATACTGTAAACATCATCATCCTCAAGGGGATAAATTATAATAATGGCATATATGCAAACAAAACATTGCAGAACAGAACAAAGCAAATTAATTTGTTAGCAAAAAGTAGGTGATAATTACAAAGTTATATACCTGTTATATACCTTTGTAATCTTCATTTTCAGCATTGCTATGCTATATTGTACTTAATAGTTGAGGGCTATATGCACAAAATGTATTTTCTGAAAATGCCAATGCCTCTAGTCTAGCATGGTATTTGTGCACTGTGCAGTTGTCTCTGCTTTACTGCACAGTGTAACGGACACACACACACACACACACACACACACACACACACACACACACACACACACACACACACACACACACACACACACACACACACACACACACGTCCAGATAGTGGTCTGCTAGCAAGGCAGCCTTGCAGTGATGGGCATTGTCGTTCTTTTCCTTCTACTGAATCATTCAAATCAATTACAGAAATGGTTTCATCCCGCATACAGTCCCACTCAGTGGAATCACCCGTGTAAAATCAGGCCTTATGACTCCATCAAGTTCCGACACAATAACGTTTTGTCCACAAAATCAACTGTAGATTTGGTTGACTAAAATCGTGTGATGTTTATTTGACTGAAACAAAACACTTGAACTTTTCAGATTAGAATGTGGCTGAAACAAAATGGAATTTTATTCAAAAGATTATGATGAAAAGTAAATTACTGTCAAAATAGCACTGATTCACTAACTAAATAGACAGACTGTTTGCAGGGATATGGTCACTGAGTGAGAGAATTGCCTTACAGTATCATCAATTCATTGAACTAACCTACTGTATAGGATTGTTCAGTGAACCGATTCATAGTCCTTCCATTCACCCTACTCAAGTAGTTTAATTCTCGGTGATACCATATTCAGGCTGTGCCAATGAGAGGGAAGAGCCCGCTTCCTCAATGTGGCCATTGGCTAATGATGGCTGAAGGGTGGATGCGGAAATGGTGCATATACTGTACAGTATGTTTGTTCAAAACGGCAAATAAACGGATACGGTAGACAGGCTGTCGAATGAATCACACTGGGTAATTGGGAATAGAATACAGGCTATTGCAGTGCAGAAAGTTAAAGGAGTAGTTCACCCCCAAAATGACTTTTTTTCTATTGATTACTCACGCCATGGAGACTAGACCAGAATCAATGGGGGTACATTTATTGTAATCTTAGGGTTAGGGTTAGGAATGCGACAAAAAACTAAAAATATTATTGAACTCAAGTCTCCATGGCATGAGTAATCAACAGAAAAAAAGTCATTTTGGGGTGAACTACTCCTTTAAATAACAGATCTTTTCAGGAAGTGATTTAGTTTACTTCGTTCACCCAAAATATCTTGTATACTTTTGAACAAGTCATTCATGCATGACACAACGCTGCGGCATTGATTAATTCTCACAAGTCTTATGGAGATGATGGTGAAAATGACTCCTTTGATCTATACATATCACTAGGGATGGGACGATATGAAAATGTCATATCACGTTTATTGTGACCAAATAAATCGCGATTTACGATATTATCGCGATAATCAAAATCCATTATCCTGGGGCGGCAATCGCAACGCAACGCGTTGTGAGCTTGTAGATCCGCAATTTTTTGGCAAAGACATTTGATAGAGAGTGACAAAAAGACTATCAACTATATTATAAGTACCTTTTACCAATTATAGAGGTTTTAAGTGGTACCGGTGCATGACGGAGGATGATATCATGATAAATTAAATCTCCACAATACGATTATCCTGAGTGTTTTTTTATCACGATAAACGATAATATCACGTATCGTCCATATATCACTAAACATTCTTTCTTTCTTTCTTTGCGTCATGTGCATCATGTGCATTAGCTTTTACAGTAATAAAGAGAGACATGAATATGTTCTTGAAGCACATTCTCCTCCGTACATTATGAAGTCATACTTACTGTGTGTGTGTGTGTGTGTGTGTGTGTGTGCGTGTGCGTGCGTGCGTGTGCGTGTGCGTGCACATATATGCTCTCCTCAGACCTCTCCCTTGTCCTTGATGTGTAATAAGCGTGTGGGACTGCGGCAGTGTGCACATCTGTCTTGTGGTTGAGAAATGCCGCACTGCTGGACACCCACGACTGCCCCACCCCCACCTGCTCTCCCCGTCACTTTAAACACACACACACACACACACACGCACACTAGGGATGGGACGATATGAAAATGTCACATCGCGATTATTGTAAATCACGAGTTACGATATTATCGCGATAATCTAAATATCCCCAACATCCATTCTCCTGGGGCGGAACATTTGCCAAAAAATTGCAGATCTACAAGCTCACAACACGTCGCAAGGCAACACGTTGTGAGCTTGTAGATCGGCTATTTTTTGACAAAAAAAATACTGTATCAAGTACGTATATTATAAGTAGGCCTACGTTTTACCAATAGAGGATTTAAATGATACCGGATATGCAGCTCGGCAAATAAAAGTTGAATTGATCCCAGTGCATGACGGAGGACGATTTCACGATAAATTAAATCCCCACAATACCATTATCGTATATCATTATCACGATAAACGATAATATCGCTTATCGTCCCATCCCTAACACACACACACACACACACACACACACACACGCACACGCATGGACGCACAAGCTGAAACAAAGGCATATTTCATGTGATGCACATGTGTCCTCAAAATGCATTGAAACCACCCTTTTTGGCGCATGTGTGTAACAGGGGCAATTAGGCTGCGCTCTGTCGAGGTGCCAACTGACGCTTTGTTTACCCGTGGCCATATATGGCATACTTGTGCGCCAGCAGAGCGCTCAAGTACAGTACTGTGATCGATACTGTTCGGTGCCGTCTGTATGTACAGTATGTGGGTGGGCATTTGTTATTCATAGCAGGTTGCACTTGTTGTTGGTGAGGTCACTAAGTTGGTGACGTCACCCTGTGTTTTTTCAAGGGTTTTCCCATTGGTTGACATAAACGCAGACAGAAATACAGACAGGTACGCCACATACAAAATCAACGAACGCAGTACTTGTGCATAGGGCTGTCACGATATGACATTTTACATGACGATTAATTGTTACTCAAATAATTGGCGATTAACTTGGCGATTTAGTTGTGTTTTTTCTCGTTGATAATTACATTTCTGTTTGGCTTTTAGGCTTTGAAGTTGTACATGGTAGATATGACACATAACCTAAATATACAAAGAAATGACTGACATATTTGACAACTTACTACTTAAAAAATAACTGATAGTGGAAATAGCCGATCTACAAGCTCACAACGCGCCGCGATGCGACGCGTTGTGAGCTTGTAGATCTGCGAGCTTGTAGATCTGCTATTTCCACTATTTCGGACATTTTTTAACATTCACTCATGCCAAAGGCTTACTGACATTTGTATGCAAATACACTGAGAAATCATAACTTCATAACTAAAACACCCGTACGTACACATAATGTCATGTACTGTAGCTTTCTGGACTTTAGTTTTTAAATAGTTATAGGACTAGAAAGCTTAGCAATGTCTGAGTATTAACACTAATAAAAGCCTTTAGATTGCAGGTTGAAATTGAAGCTCTCAATGATATGGTCTGCTGCACATATACAGTATAATGCTGATAAATGACACCCATGGATGGACGGACACACGCACGCACGCGTGTGTGCGTGCGTGCACACACGCACTCACTCTTGCATGGCTGCAGGGACATGCTGGGCCCCTGATTCAGCCCGGGAAAAAGAGAGCTGGAGAGGCCCTCATTGCGCGCTATAGAGAGAGATCTCTCTCTATAGCGCTGCTGCTACTCAAAGATTTGTGACAGTGGGCCAATTACATGAGTTATATTTTGTCGTTGTCGGGTGGAAACCTTGTATGTCCAAAATCGTTTGTTTTGTATTTATCATTTTAAAAATGATTTAAACTAGTGAAAACAGCCGATCTACAAGCACACAACGCCTCGCACCGCGAGGCGTTGTGTGCTTGTGGATCAGCTGTTTTCACTACTTTTGTGCGACTGCCTTGTACGATGAAGCAGGGCTTTGCTTTGCGAAAAAATTTACAAATTTGAAACTTGGAGATACGAGGTTTCTGCCCGACAGTGACGATTTACTTTGTTGGCCGCCCAGCCCCCAAAATGGAACAAAGGCCGACATTTTATTTTAATTTTTTTCCTAATGGCCGGCCTGGACCGGCCGGGAATGAACCGGCCGTTCGGGAGTTGTCCTGCTTTTCCCAATGGCCAGCACGTCCCTGCATGGCTGTATGCACACATGACCAACTCTGTGTCCTGCAGTGCTGCTGTGTTCGCTCCATTGCGTGTAGCCTGCTAGGCTAGCCATGTAGCATCTCTCGTTACAGTGCATACAGTAAGTAGTCTAATGTTACTTTGGCGATCTATGTAACTGGCACCTCAACGACATCCGTCATCAATCCAGAGAGAAAGATGTACAGAGATAGAGGGAATTAAAGAGCAAGTGATGGAGAGCTATGGGAGGAGGAGTGTGACAATGTGATCCCACTCCATCACTGTCACCGAGCTGTGCTGCTGTATATGCCCATCAACAGTGGTGTAAAGCAGTGGTTCTCAACCTTTTCAGGCCGTGACCCTCAAAATAATCATATTTTAACTGGGGACCCCCCCACCCTGCACAAGCACTTGGAATTGTAGAAGTTGGCATTACATTTAGTTTGACTCGATCTATTCCATTGTGAAAATAGCAGATCTATATGCTCACAAGGCCTCGCGTTGCGAGGCGTTGTGAGCATATAGATCTGCTATTTTCACAATGTCTGCCTCTAATATTTGACAGTTTGACCAATGTTTGACCAGAGGTACTAAACAGGTCTTTACAGTCCTTATGATGTCACTTTAAAAAGAAAAATTAAAAAATGCTTACAACAGTATTTGGAACTAAATGATACAGGAGAGGTAAATAAGATAATGGTATGGGAAGGAGCAAAAGCGGTATTAAGGGGAGAAATAATAGCATACGCATCAGCAAAGAAAAGAAGACAGGAACAGCTCAAAAAGGAACTTGAAACACAAGTAAAATTTCGTGAAGACAAGCATAAACTTAATCCCAGCTCCGACAGCATGATTAAATTAAAGCAGAAACACGCAGAGTTAAATAAACTATTGACAGAAGAAATAGAGAGAATACTTATATTTACAAAACAAAGACACTACGATGGAGGACCGAATTCTATTAAAATCCTAGCATATAAATTGAAGAAGCAAACCAATAGATCACACATTACTAAATTAAAGAACGAGAATAATACATTTGTAACGGAGAAAGAGGAAATAGCAGAGACATTTGCAAAGTTTTATGAAAACTTATACAAAGATGAATCAGGAAAAGGAGATCCAACAATAGAGACCTACTTAAGAAAACTCAAACTTAAACAGGTAACCCCCCAGCAAAATACAGCATTAACAAAACCAATAACAGAGGAAATAGCTAGACAAATAAAAAAAACTTAAAAAAGGTAAGACCCCAGGGGACGACGGCTATACAAATGAATTCTATCAAGAGTTTCGAGATGTATTAATACCAATCCTACACAATGTATATAATGTTGCTTTAGAGTCAAACAACTGGGCACCAACGTGGAACTCATCCGTAATAACAGTTATTCCTAAAGAAGGTAAAGATCCAACCGAATGCGCATCTTATAGACCGATAGCGTTATTAAACACTGATCAAAAAATAATATCCTCAATAATAGCTGAGAGGTTAAAAGAAACAATGGAAAATATAATAAACAGAGACCAATGTGGATTTGTCCCTAATAGGTACTTAGCGGACAATATAAGACGCACACTAAATATAATGGAGTATTCACAAAAAAATAAAAAGGATTTGCATCTACTAACGATAGATGCGGAAAAAGCTTTTGATAGAGTCCTTTGGCCATACATTTTTAATACAGCGAAAGCCTTTGGTTTTGATTCAAAATTTATTCAGTGGCTAAAATTAATGTATAAAGAACCAGTAGCGCAAGTGAAGGTCAACGGTACTCTATCAAGGCGTTTAAATATACACAAAGGGACTAGACAGGGAGACCCACTCTCGGGCTCAATTTTCGCTATGTGTATGGAAAGCTTGGCTGAAGCAGTGAGACAGGAAAATCGCATTAAAGGAGTAAAAATAGGACATGAAGAACATAAATTAGCAATGTATGCTGATGATGTCATCATGTATATAACGTCACCAGAAATCTCACTGCCGGCCTTAAAAGAAACCATAAAAGAATACAGCGAACTTTCAGGATACAAAATAAATGAAACTAAATGTGAATCAATTACAATTGGCAATGAATTAACACAGACAGTGAAAAATAATTTCAAATTAAAATGGAACCAAGACAAGATAAAATATTTAGGTATTTTCATTCACAAAGATTTGAATAAAATGTATGGGGCCAACTATGATGTACTGGAAGACAAGATAAAGCGTCAATTGAATACTTGGAAAACAATACCAGAATCTCTCTTCTGTAGAATAGATACAATTAAAATGATGATTCTCCCACAATTCCTCTTCCTATTTCAGACATTACCAATTAAAATTCCTGTAACATCCTTCAAACGGTGGAACGGCTTAATAACAAACTTCATATGGAATTACAAAAGAAGAAGAATAAAATTCATCAAATTAACTAAAACAAAGGAATGTGGAGGCTTAGATGTTCCGAACTTACAGAATTACTACAATGCAACACAAATAAACACAATAATGACATGGACAAATGACAAAGCAGAAGCAAAATGGATAGAGATTGAGAGAGAATCTATACCAATATCGATAAAGACGTTAGCCTATATGGATAAAAAAGACTTCTTACAAATTAAAGGTGAAAATACATGGGTAGATAATACATTAGAAATATGGGGAAAGGTATGTAAACAGAAGAAAATAAATAAGCTAAAACAAATCACCAGGAACTGGTTAAAACCTTTAAGCCCAACACACCCAAAATGGAAGGAAACAGTACAGGAAATATTGGAAATGGAGAGAATAACCTTTAGGATTAGAAATAAGGAGCTTGACTTTAATAGAAGATGGAATAAATGGACAAATTATCAGGTAGTATGACTAAAGGAAATGATTAAAAGAAATGACTGCTGAGACCTAGCTCCGACACCAAATTGGTGCTTCGGCCTAGGTACTCAATTTAAGTAAAAAAATGTGGTACGGTCGTGAGACCACCCACAAAAAGAGACAACTAATAGTGCGCAACACAGAGGACACCCCCCCCCCCCATGCACATTATTATTTTTATCTTATTTTTATTATTAGCAGCACTATATTAGTACTATCACATCGTTCTGAATTAGGGATTAGATTAGATTAAGGTATGTTTTTTTTTTATAACAAAATGTATCTTTATTTGGAAAAATGTGATTGTGTATTGTTTTTCTGCTTACCACTTGGTGTATGTATATGTTACTTAAAAAAAAAAAAGGAAAAAAAAAAAAAAAAGATGCGATGCGTTGTGAGCTTGTAGATCTGCTATTTCCACTATTTTTTACCTTTTTTTTAAATATATGAACATTTTTCAACATGGAAATGATTATGACGATTATGAAAAATAATCGCATTTATGTCAAATGATTGCATTTAGACGATTATGTAATAATTGTGACAGCCCTAGCTTCCAAGGAAGCACACCTGTGGCCAACAAGTCATCGGGGCCAAATTAGACGAAACCAACCCTTGTGACTTTGGTTCAAGTGTGTCAAAGAGGACACTATAATATTTTACACTACTGGACACTGAAAGGAAGATTTAAATATTTGAAATTAAATGTACTTTGTGTTTTTATGTCAATGGTTTGCTTTATTATCATCCTGGCGTTTTATTATTTGATGTAATTAGTTTCATTTGAATACTATGTTTATTTAATCCACAGGTGTGTAATGGTGTCCTTTGTTTTGTCACTTTGTTTTTGGGGAATAGATATGTTAAACTCTGCTGAGCTGTTTGTCTTGCTATCCTTAAGTTGTGTACTGTTGTGCTAAGCTCTTGCCAGCTACTCCCACCCGAGGCAGGGGTGTTGTGACAGAGAGACAGACCAAGAAAAGGATGGCTCAGAGAGTAAATAAGAGAGGGATGTAAGAAGAATGAAAGGCGAGAGTAGGAGGAGAAGAAACAAGAATGAGCGAAGAAGGGAGAGAGTGTCTCTGAACGATGTAGCTATTTGGCCAACGTGGCATTTTTGTAGTTTGGAGACAGCTGAGTGCTCTTGTTGCCAGCCACGTTTGTAGCTTTGACTAGACTCCTGAGGGGGAAAAACTCCCAGTCGCTCAATTTTACCATCCCACACAGAAATGGAGGAAAAGCATTAATCCCTAAATCCTTGTCTTGTCAGGGACCTCTTGGACAATGTACTTTCTAAACACATTCATCCCTCAAGGTACGAGAGAATAATGTCTATTTCACTCTGCTTAAAATTTGTTTTTTATGTGGCCACACCCACCAGTTCATTAAGTATGCCTGGTTGTCATGGTGGGTGGTGACCCAGCTGAAGTTAGCCACACCCACAGTGTTGGGTGAATGGTAAAAGGGGAGGGGATCATTATATGATGTCACACTATCTGTGTTTTTGGATCGGCACTTTTGACCCACAAGGTGGCAGCCTCGAGGAAGAAACCCAAAATACAAAGGGAATACATAATTGCTCATAACAACCACACCAGGGGGTCTAATGAAATACTGTAAACCTCCTAGACACATGAAAACCAGTATGGCACCACCTCTTTAAGGAGTTTCACTCCTGTGAGACTCTTAACACTGCAAAATCATCTTTATCTCAGTCTTAACTCTTCTTTCTATTCTTGCTGTAGCCCTGTTTTGAGGAATGTAATAAAAAGTAATACAATTGTGGGCATCTTACTAGTAACAAAATAACACAATTTCAGTGATATATTCAACGCATGCACGCACAGACTAGGCTGAACCCTTGTGTCCTGTCACAGTCTTCTTTAGCCAGGAACTGAGCCTGTTTGTCCTCCTTTTGTAATGCAATTGAACGTGTAACTTGAAACATGAGTCAATGAATATTGACATATTTCTCTCAATTTCACACCCATTTTACAGAGTTATCTGGCTTGAGCCTCAACAGATGAGATGCGTCATCTGTCGAATAATGATTGTTGAAAAAAAAAGAAAAAAAGAGTAGATTTACAATATAAGGTTACCACAAGAAAACGATGAAATCTAGGACTGGACACTGGTGAAGAGTAAACTGGTTTCTTGTGTGCAGTGTTAATTTGGACAGGCGCTTTGTTGGCGCGTCAAACTAAGCATAAAATGACTTGTCTTTGTTCTTCCACTGGATCCTTTCTCCACTAGTCCCTCCCTAACATATTAGTGTTTTTATCTGTTGATGAAATTGTCAATATATTTAGCCATAGTTTTAGTCATCATAGCTCAGTTTTTATTACATTTTTTGTTTAGTTTTTGTCATTGAAAAAAGGTTGTCGACAATAATGTTTTTGTCATAGTTTTAGACAAAGAAATTAACACTGCTTGTGTGAGTCTCACTGGTGGTGACTGGGGTGAGCAAATCCCACAACCTTCAAGAGCGAAGCCAGGAATACTGTACAGATAATTGAAATGACTGTCTGCGTAGACAATCCTCCTAATTATTCTGTGGCCTCGTTTTTTGGAAGAGAGACAGGGAGAGAGAGAAAGAGCGAGAGCGTGTCTTGTGTGTGCGCGTGCAATGCATATGTGTGTATCTTTGTGCCAGATTCTAATGAGTGTGTGTTTGATTGTGTGGGCTGTCGAGCCATTACTGGAGTATATGAGTGCTGTGTTCAGGTAATTGATGCTGGTATGCCCCAGGCTGGCAGCCAGGCTGGCTTGGTGCCAGGACTGGAGAGAGAAGAGAAGGGGAAGACAGATTGTGCCCTAACGTCTAAACTCCATGCCTTGGGTTAGACTTGAGGGATTCAATGTCATAGCTTTTTGTGATAGTTCACTTTATAGTGTACCATACTGAACTTACATGATTGTCCTTTCCACTGTGTAGCGTGATGTAGAGCAGCAAACCCATTCTGTTAGAGTGGTTCCCCTGACCTCACAGTGAAGTCAGAGCACGATGTGAAAGCGGCAAACCCATAGACCGTAAAAAGGTGTACACGTCCAGACGGACGGACTGAGCATGTGCCGTTTCACGTACTAAACTGCGACCTTCGGTCGCAATTAGACAATGTAATGAAATACTGTATTATGTACTGTAGCTCAACAGGTTGCATCACTTGAAAAAAGAATGAACACCTTCCTGTTGTCTTGTCGGTGGTAACCCAGACAACTGTTACCGTGGAGTTGAGCTTTGGAAAATCTCTACAGCCCATTTAGCAAAGCTCCACACGTATTCCCTGTACATCCGTAGCATAAGCAGGAGCTCTGAGCAATGATGTGTGTCTGACCAGAGATTAAGGCACATCGGGGCCTTTTGTGCCTGTTCTGCCGTCTCTTTTGGCTATAACACCATTGGTATTAATCATTCAGAACAGGTACACATTATTGTGTATCATTATTTTATGCTTTAACTATTGAAAAATAGCAGATATACAAGCTCACAGTGCGGCACCGAGTGCCGCGCTGCGAGCTTGTAGATCTGCTATTTTTGAAAAATCGTGAAAATTTGAATTTTGACCCGATTTTATGTGTCTTTTGAATCCTTCCAAGGTTTTTTTGAAAAACCTATGTTTCTATATCAGCAATCTGGCCAGCCATCGTCAAAGAAAGGGTCATTTTCACTTCACTGGAGCTCAGTTAGTCTGTTCTTGAGAGACTACCATGTCAGTGGTTCTCAAACCTTTTCATGTGAAGGACCCCCAAAATGATATTTATTTGGCCACGGAACCCCACATAGCAGATCTACAAGCTCGCAGCGCGCTGTGAGCTTGTATATCTGCTATTTTTTCACTGGTTAAAGCATTCAATAATTCTAGGCCTAAATGGGCTAGTGAGCATGGAAAAGAACAACAAACCACTCACTAAAAACCAGGTGCCGGGCTGCGCACTGGTTTTGGTTAGATGATATTTAGGGAGGCCGTCTGGTAATCGAAAGGTCACCTGTTGGCGCAGTCTACATGTCTGTGTTTTGGCCAACGGTCCAAGCAGAACTACTATAAGAACATGGTTTGGTTTCCCAGGGACACACTGAGGACCTTTGGGGACTGTGATGGGCTAATGTGGCATGCTGCAGCGTAGTCCAGCGTATATATATAATGCTGCGCACACACACACACGCGTGAACACACACACACACACACACACACACACACACACACACACACACACACACACACATGCACGTGCACATATTGACACCCTCTGACCTTTGCTAACCTCTGACCTCAGCGGTCTGAGGGCTTTGAGGCCTTTTGACCTCTAAAAGCAGAAGCACTGACCCCATAAAAAAGTCCTGCTATATCCTTGCTGTCAGGCAGAAACCTTGTATTTCCATATTACAACTTTTGGTGTATATGTTTTTTTTGTTTTGTTTAATAAATTAATGCCCTAGTTTGGCGCTTTTCCACCTTTTTCATATCAAGAGCGTAACATGAAACCAAATGGACCCGGCTGTAAGGTCTCATTAATGGACCCTTTCTTGCTATTGGACCCTTTCTTGCTGTCGGTTTCCACCCGACAGAGCAATGATATACTGTAATACAATCCTGGGTGTTAATTTAACACTGACAGTGTAAATTAGCATGCTCTTGTTTCTTCGTCGTAATGCACTTAAGCTTTACATGACAAACCTGTCTTTCTCCGTAGCTTTGCCCCATCTCTCTCTCTCTCTCTCTCTCTCTCTCTCTCTCTCTTACCAGTGTTCATTTATCCATTTGTAACTCCAAGCGTACTCCCTGGGAAACCCTTAGGATTTGAACGTGTGGTGAGGCAGACGCATTGGGGCCACAACGCCACATGCTTTGAGGGTAGACATGAGGATTTAAGTGCCAGGGAGAACATAGATAAATTAATGAGTCTACTTTAGACACCACACACACACACACGCACACACACACACACACATACACACACACAGGGCTGCTGTGCTCGTGGTGCATTAAAAAGTGTGTCAAAAGGCTTAAGTGTGCCCTCAAGATTTACAGCCGTAGACAGATTAGATTGCGGATTGTCCCCAGAAAATAAGAGAGTGAGACAGGTGGAGAGACAAAGACAGAGAGAGAGAGAGGGAGAGAGGGAATGAGGGGGAGAGGGAGGAAAGAGAGATAGGGAGAATAAGTAAAGTACAAAGAGAGATGGAGAATGCAAAGAAAGAGGCAGTGATAGAGCTCAAATTATCTGATGTCATGTGAAGGACTCGCCTATTGTGTTTTTGTGAAAGGATCCGCATGCAAAAGTGATGTTCATTGTTGGATTGAAGATAAGAAATGCATTATTACTGTGATTGTCTCCATGAGAGAGAGAGAGAGAGAGAGAGAGAGAGAGAGAGAGAGAGAGAGAGAGAGAGAGGAACAATACCTGAACCACTTAACACCCACCATTATCGCTCTACATTAAAATCTTCCCATACCACCATTCAATGACTTTACAACCAAAAAGTACATTGCCATCTTCATAGAAAAAGCACAGTCCTAATGAGAGCTGTTCATGACCCAGAATAGAGCCAGTAATTTAGCATGCTGTATTATTAATCAAGTGTCTCTGTGATTTTTGCAGTAATTTGAACACTAATTTCCCATATGAAGCTTGTGGAGGCGGGGGAAGTTTTAGTGAGAAATGTGTCTCTGTCCCTAGTGACTTTAGTGGTTGACGGAGAAGACACGACATGGTTATGGAATTGAGCGCACACATGTTGTATCATATACAATGCATGCACGGCACATGTCCACCGAGACCTAAAGACTCACCTTCGTCTTGTGGGGTTCTGTAAACAAAGGAGCTGGCGCAGAGTGAGAGAGAGAGCGCAGTGGCGTCAGTTCAGAAAAAGCTAAGGTATGGCAACATAACTGGTGTCTTAGGCGCGCGTGCAAGACACCAGTCATGTTGCCATACCTTAGCAACAGGCATGATACATTTATTTTAAGAAGTACATTCTATTTCCCCCCCCCCCATTTCTACGGTTTCTTGGACTGGATATGGCAGCCTGGAACGGTTGTTCAAGTGCAGCTAAACTTGGCATGTTAGTAAACGTGCCACAATTAACAATAATGCATTGCACCTGTGCAGCTGACCTGCGGAAGCTGGGAATACACCATCTTGTCAAGATGGGGAGAATACAAGTGTGGAGAATATAATTACTAGTAAGACACCTCAGGGTGACTTGCGACCTCAGGGTGACATGCGACCTTGCCCTAAAGGGCGAGGTTGCGCCAATTCAATTATAATACCTTGTTAAAGTGACCATTTTGTAAAATTTTGCATTTGTAGTTATACTGTAATTTAACAACATAATAACCAGAACAGATAGACAACAAGACATTCATGGATTTTTATTTAAAAGTAACTTTTATTTTCCCCCCTGGACCCAGGGTATGGCAGCTGCATACCCCTGCCATACCCAATTGACACCTCTGAGAGAGAGAGAGAGAGAGAGAGACAGAGAGAGAGAGAGAGTAGAAAAGTGTGGGGGAACGTCACTCGAGGGAGGAGGAAAGCGAGTGCGAGAGGCAAGAGAAAGGGAATGGAGTGATGAAAGAGAGGTTGATGAAGGACAAAGGAGAAATGATAACCAAGTTGGTGAGAGAGGTGGATGTGGATTGTAGCCCAGGGAATGCTGTAAAAGAGTGGTTCCCAAACCTTTTAGCTCGTGACCCAAAAGAGAGATTGTGGAGGAATTCAGATCAATCAATAATCAATGAGAAAATCAGGAGACAAGACGATGTATTAGGTGGTGGTGGTGGTGAAGTTTATGTGACATGATATCATGGACAGAAGTACAGTTTGACACTCTGGTCAGTGGTAAAGTACAGTTCTGCCCAGAGTATGAGCAACATCGACCGTCGACTATTATATTGTTCGGTACAGGGTCATTCGGTTCGGTACAGGGTCGTTCGGTTCGATATGTTAAACCCCTTATCTATATATACTGTATGTGTATATATATGTTACAGGATATTTGGGTAACCCAGGACGTTCATTGTAAGAGCGCTCGTTTTGTAGTTCACCACACACTAATCACCACCAGATGGCGACGTCAGCCACTGGATAAGAGAGTTACGTCACGCTTTGAACTCGCCGCAGACCGGAAGTGTTTACTCTTTATTTACTAGCCTAGCCTAGCCTAGCCTAGCCTAGCCTAGCCTAGCCTAGCCATTAGCTCCATTGTAGTCACTTGGACAGGGCGTTTAACGTGCGCTTGCCCAGGCCTTACGGCCTGGGCATAAATATAACGATTGCATTCACCACGGCTTCGTGCCTGCGGCACGAAGCCTGCTCTTCGGGGGCGAAGAGCAGGACCAAGGTCCGCTGGCCTTCGCGCCGCTTGGGGCTTCGTGGACCCAGGGGGGCCTCGTAACTCGTTTGGGCTTCGTGGATACAGGGGGGCTTCGGTAGCCGCTCGCAGTGTCGTGGACAATAGAGCGGCGCACCGCCTGGAGTACGTTGTATTGGCGACCGCTTGCTCCGCCCCGTGCCGCACCACGAGTGCTCCGCGTCTCGAATGTCCTGTTTCTCTTTAAAACCGTGACATATACATATATATATATGTCACCGTTAGATAGAGAAACGGTGAGATAGAGAAACGGAGCGCTTGCCGTGCCGCACGGGGCGGAACAAGCGGTCGCCACAACAACGTCCTCCAGGCGGAGCCGCTCGATTGTCCACGACATTGCAAGCGGCGCTCCGCCGGCCGCGCGAGTTACGAAGCCGTGGTGAATGCAATCGTTATATTTATGCCCAGGCCGTAAGGCCTGGGCAAGCCCACGATAAACGCCCTGTCCAAGTGACTACAATGGAGCTAATGGCTAGGCTAGGCTAGGCTAGGCTAGTAAATAAAGAAAGAGAGTCGCAAACGAGTGACGTCAGCGCCTTCACTATTGAATGGCTGCGTCGCCATCTGGTGGTGATTAGTGTGTGGTGAACTACAAAACGAGCGCTCTTACCACAGTCTCACTGAGTTACCCAAAATGACTGTAACATATATATATATTAATATATATATATATATATATATATATATATATATATATATATATATATATATATATATATATATAGGATACGATAATTAAACACTGGCAAAGGGGTGTGTGTGTGTGACTGACAAGCATGACTGTGACAGTTTCACATTCACATGGATTAAAGTTCTCAGTCGCCACGTCTGATTTCAGTCAATGCGTCTGTGACACATTGAAAGCTTGTAGATGGGCTATTTTCGATCATTATAATTTTTTCTTCAGAATAGTGCATTTCAAGTGCTCACACTAGCAATATGTTTAGAAGCGTTTTCCATAAAATAATGAAAGCAATGGTCAAGGCCTCATTCTGTGATTCCTTCACCTGGCTGGCTGGCTAATTTTGTATACTATTTGTATGTCTGTCATAGTGTCATTATGATTTTTAATTACATTTTCAACATCACTTTTACACACACACACACACACACACACACACACACACTCACTCACTCACTCACTCACTCACTCACTCACTCACTCACTCACACTCTCTCTCTCTCTCTCTCTCTCTCTCTCTCTCTCTCTCTCTCTCTCTCTCTCTCTCTCTCTCTCTCTCTCTCTCTCTCCATATCCTAATTCCCCTGTAGCGAGGCAGATAAAGTGCATATTACAGGTGAATCGTTCACTTGCGGATACAAGCACCAAAATTGGCACACATACTCCTTAGGCATTGCTCTTTTCAGAAAACCATCTGGCCAAAAAAAAAATCAAGATGGCGGCCAATTTTCATGATGGCCGCCATTGAATATACAGTAATCTTGCATTCCGCAATAAAATCCCATAAACTTGTCCTATTTGAATAATTTTGGTGTCAAATCATACATTTATCACTATGTAGAATCCAAATTTGGACCCATGGACTTACTCAATGGCTTCCTTGTACCATATATCAGTCCCGGAATCTTAATATTCTGCTAATAGTGTGGTGCGATGCGTCCAAAAAACAGCTCCCGTAGGATTTTTGTGCTAAAATTGATCTTTTTGCAGATCCTGGTTCTATAGAGTCCAAACTATGAGAAAATGATGGGTGTCAACTTTTCCGGACCCCCACCCCCTTTCTGGGGGTCATCTAGTTTGGGACCTGCATGCCAGAACAGTACGCCAGCCAGTTAATGTCCAATTTTCTTAATATTAGGGTTGTTTTGTAGGTTTTAAAACATTCTGAGTTCATTTATTACACTTTTGAAGCAGCCAGAATAAGCTTTCTGACTTTTGGTTGGGGTCTTTCCTCACCTGGGACCCCCGGAATGACCCCTGAGCCTATCTCAGTACAGTCCTTGCTCTGCTCCTGCTCCAGAACAATTAGATCATACTTGAAGCATAAAAGCTTTTGTACCTGTACCTGGGCTCTGTAGCTAATACCAGGGGTCTTCCACAGGGTCCGGGACCCCCAGGTGTCCTCAGCGTTACTACAGGGGGCCATCCAAACGGCTGTTTACCCATATATGGAGACCCCCTGGTACCCATATATGGAGGTCCATGTACTGTATATGGAGATATGCTGTGAGAGCCCAAACATGCTTACTCAGTTATTTGTTATGTGAAAGTACTATGATGTCCATGACAACTGACAACATACCCTCTTATGCCCATACATGGAGATCCCTGTCTGTAGAACCAGTCACACAGATATGGGCTGTCTTGGCCATCTGTCTTGGCCATATATGGATTCTGTTAGTGTGGTATGTGGCCAATGTGTCCTCCATATATGGGCATTCCCATATGAAGTCCTGTTAGATATGGGCTTAATATTGAAGACATCAGGGAACTCCATATATGGACCTTGTCATACATCTTGAATCTATGACCTCAGCATCAAAGGCTGGATTGGGGTATGTCCCTGTGACAAACTATTATCATGTCCACTAGGGGTACTTAATGTACATCAAGCAGCCTCACAGAAACAGGACATAGACTCCTGCCCTATGAGCCTCAGGGCTGGGCAGTGGGTTGCCTTTGGCCAAAGACAGAACTTAAAGTGGATTCTGTTCATGACCTGTGTTGCACTCTTGCAGAAAAGAGCAAAGGGATGCTCTTCTTCCATGCCTTCACTGGCTGCGATGTTGTTTCAGCATTCCGCGTAAAGGGGAAGAAGTCTGCGTGGCAAACCTGGAATGTTTGTGATGAGGCTTAATGGTGTCTTCAGCAAACTCAGCCATTACCCACCTGTAGTGGATGATGAAGACCTGAAAACCTTGGAGAAGTTTGTGGTCATGATGTATGACCGATCCAGCACAGCTGAAGGTGTCAATGATGCGAGGTTGGACTTGTTTGCTCGGAAGCAGAGGCCATACGAAGCCATTCCTCCAACGCAAGCAGCACTGAAGCAACATGTGAAGCGCGCTTCCTATCAAGCGGCCTGCATCTGGAGTCAGTCAACAGTATGTCAACCAGAAATGCAGACTCCTGACAACTGGGGCTGGACCAAGAAAGGAGATCTGTGGCAGATTGATTGGACTGAGCTCCCACCCATTGCAGAGAGTTGCCAGCAGCTGACCAAGTGTGGATGCAAGTTGGAATGCTGCAGTCGATGCAAATGCTACCACTTTGGTCTGACCTGCACGGCACTGTGCAGCTGCAGGTGCGAGGTTTAGAAGCGTTGTAGTATAGGCCTACTATACTATTGTACTATACTGCCTAGGCCCTAGAAAAAGAAAAAAAAAAAGAAAAGACAAAAAAAAAACTACCTCCTGCCTCGACGGGATCATCACCTTATCGTGGTGAGGCAGTTTGCGTGTCTCCATGACCCCCAGAGCTATGTCGGCAGGAGTCTTGTACTCCTGTACTCCTGGCAGGGTTACCCAAGTCGAAAAGGTCGAAGAATAGAGACTAGACAAAGAGTGATCCCACGGCGCTATTATATCTACCATGCATTTTAGCCGCGTCAGCCGCTGTGCATTGAAATCCGCTCTGTTGAGTTACTACATTACTACATTACCCCCCCCCCCCCCCCCACACACACACACACACACACACACACACACACACACACACACACACACACACACACACTATAAACCTCTAACAATACTAAGATATACACTACCACCCATTTTATCCGAGTCAGACATAACACAAACCTCTAATTTAGCAGAATATTAGGATTCCGGGACTGATATATGGTACAAGGAAGCCAGTGAGTAAGTCCATTGGTCCAAATTTGGATTCTACATAGTGAAAAATGTATGATTTGACACCAAGATCATTCAAATAGGACAGGTCTATGGTATTTTATGGCGGCCATCTTGAAAAATGGCCGCCATCTTGAAATTTGATTTGGCCAGATGGTTTTATGAAAAGAGCAATCCCTAAGGAGTATGTGTGCCAATTTTGGTGCTTGTATCCGCAAATGAACGATTATTTCTGTTATCTGCCCGGCTACTGCTCATTTCTCAATTCCACCTCTCCCTCCACCAGAGATGGAGGGGGGGGGGGGGGGGGGGAGCAGCTTTGTCTTTTATCCCTCCAGTTTCTGTCTCATCCTTCAACTCTGAAACAAAGAGATGATTTTAACGCTACGGGGGTTGTGCTGTTTGTTTTGAAAGATACCAGCTGCATTACCTTGGCGATGGTCCCAGCTTTTTAACGGAAACTGAGCGCTGCTGCTCTGTTTCCACAGTGATTATCAATGGCAGACATTGCCAGTGCACACACACACACACAGTTTACCTCCAGGAAACACGTCGGTTTGTTATAACTCCAGACAGTCCATGCCAGCGAGGGAGAAACTCACCTGCAGAATGTCTAGACGTTTAACTAGTTGTGCTGTTTTTGATTGATATCGTGACGATATTCGGGTGGTGACTGTTTCACATAATGTTTACACAACGATTTTTGAAAAATGATAATCAGTTGACATGACATGACATCATTCATGCCACACCTCACCTCTGGGACAACCAGATCTTATTTTATGACATGATCAACACTACCGGTATATATATATATATATATATATATATATATATATATATATATATACTAGAGGGTCGCGGCCCTTTGGGCCGCTCACATCTAGTTTAAAAAAAATAAAAAATAAAAAATAAAAAGTAAAAAAATAAATAAATAAAAGTTAGAAAAATAAATAAATAAAATTGGGGGGGGGGGGGGGGGGGACTATTGTGGCGGAACTATTGTGCCGCAGCGCACGTTTCCGGTCGGACATATTTGACCGGCGGACTATTTTATACAGAGGCAAAATATGAGGGTAATAACGAATACAACTGTATACAGAGGTTTGGAAACGACATCTTGCAAAGGTGACATGGGTGTTTGAATTTTTAAGCTATATTTAGTACATTTGTAGTACATCTTGGCCAAGTGGTTTGGTATTTAAGTTAGCGATACATGACCCGGAAGTAGATCACTTACTCTTTTGTAATATAAAGATGGCAATACATCCACCTTGAATATACTGGCAGCGCTTATCAAATGAATCGCTGTCAAGTTTCCTATGTTGTCATGGGACCACCGGAACGCTGCTGTCAAGTTCATTTCTGATGACATGTCTGCCCCCAGCTCCCCAGTGATGCTTTAACTAAGACTTCACTTTAATTTCCCACAGCTTCCCATTTCCACTCCTCTACCCCTCCTCCAGTCCCAATGCCTCCTGCGCTGCCAAGTGTTAGTTTAACTCTGAGCATGCAAAGAAATTGGCCTCCTAGGTTGTATATTAACGCTCCAGATTTTGACAGTGTACTGTGTTACTGTTAAGTTGCATCTAAATTGGATATTTAGGGGATGTAGGGGGCTCTGGGGAAAGGGGTTCCCTCATTCTCCCCCCCCCCCCCTTTTTTTCCTTGAGGCAACTCTCACCCCACTTTCCTATCCCATCACAGTTTGTGCGTACGTGTGCACGTCTTACACACATTCGCAGACCATTTTTGATACTGCTGTTGGAGTGGCAGTAATGAAAACTGCAACATCAGCAAAAGGGGAAAGAAAACACACACACACACACACACACACGTGTGTGCGCGCGCGCACACACACACACACACACACACACACACACACACACACACACGCGCATACAGACAGACAGACATGGGTGCGTCCACTTTATCTTCCGGATACAGACCTGTCTGTCCCCTTCAATGAGCTGAGCCCTCCCAAATCCACGGAGCCATCATCAACCAGCACAATGTAGTGTACATGGAAGGCCATGTAGGGGGGGAGGGGACCTGCTAAAACCTTTATTAAAATCCACCGCTGTGATTACTTTCTCCTGTCTAGCCGAATAGCTGGATTAACAATAAACGGCCCCTGGCCACTCTACCGTCACATTAGGACCTATGGGACTGGGCGTGTGTGTGTGTTAGGGATGGGACGATACGTGATATTGTCGTTTATCGTGATTAAAAACACTCCCGATAATCGTATCGTGGAGATTTCATTTATCGTGATATCGTCCTCCGTCATGCACTGGGATCAATTCACCTTTTATTTGCCGGGCTGCATATCCAGTACCACTTAAACCCTCTAAAATTGGTAAAAGGTACTTAAAATATACTTGATAGTCTTTTTTTCACTCTCTATCAAATGTCTTTGCCAAAAAATAGCCGATCTACAAGATCGTTGCGACGCGTTGTGAGCTTGTAGATCATCAATTTTTTTGGCAAATGTTCCGCCCCAGGATAATGGATTTTGATTATCGCGATAATATCGTAAATCGCGATTTCTTTGGTCTCAATAATCGTTCATATGACATTTTCATATCGTCCCATCCCTAGTGTGTGTGTGTGTGTGTGTGTGTGTGTGTGTGTGTGTGTGTGTGTGTGTGTGAGAGAGATCGGTAGAGGGTTATATTGGTGGTGAAGGGATGATCTGGGGTGGAGGCCCGGCCCTCCTCTACTATTCCAATAAAAGTGTCAGCAGCCACTGCAGATTTATGATGGCCGTGCTGGGTGGGCAGCGAGCGCCATGGGGGTTGGAGAAGCAGTCTCCTCCATCCAGGAGGATATCTGATGTCGCTTTCGAGACTCCCTCGCTGCTGTCTCTCTTTGTCTCTTTGTCTGGTCTCGCGTGGCCAGACTGTTGCCTCCGCGATTTGCAAATGCTCCCGGCATACAGTCTGGGGCACGGAAATAGAAACGCTGTTGCCATGTTGAATTATCGTACCGGAGGCTCAGAATTATCGTATTTGACATGAAACTATCGTACACAGCCAAAAAGAGAAATCACCCATGTAAAAAAGTAATTTCACCAGGATGTAATTTCCAGCTAGGGAATTTAGTGATTTCACGCTCTTTTTTTGTGAAATGCCGAAATTATCGTACATTTGGGCATTTTTGGAATTATTGATCGTACATCGTACAGAGGGTCAAATTATCGTACAAATACGATAATTATCGTACATCTGGCAACACTGAATAGAAACGATGATTGCGAGATAAAGCGGATGTGACACAACCGCTCCCTTGGTGCAGTAGCAATAACATGTCCTACAGGATGCGTTACGTCTCCTTTCATTATTTTTCGGGGCGTTATTTTGTCTTTCTCTGGTGTTGTTGGTGTTCAGATTCAGATTCAGATTCAGATTTCTTTATTAACCATTGTGTAATACACATAGGAATTTGCTTTGGCATACTACATTTTTGCATTCAAATCAATTTTTTCACATATAACATAAAAAAAAAAAAAAACAGACAAACACCACAGAACGCAACACGTAGTCACCACAGCAGCCATGGGCAGCGCTATCTTGGAGAACCTGCGCAACAATTCAGGGCGATCAAACAAAACAAGCGACCGCCTTCCTTGAAGAGCAGATTCAATTGTACTTCCATGATGTTTTCAAATGTTTTCTTAAACTATACACTCATAACAAGAATATGCCGCTCGAATGACTCTCTGTGCGAGTGTGCTTCTGTTATGTTTCCAGTGGGACTACAGTTCAGTGCAGCAGCGGCTACTTCCGATACTCGCCGTTCGGGAGCTGCCATTCCAGACTCTATATAGCATTCGGAGATTGTGGAATGGTTGTCTGGCTACGCGAGATTAACTCTTTGTCCATCTGCTCATTGTCATTTCTTGTTGTCTATCTCTCTTTCTCTCTTTCTCTTGCTCTCTCACTAGCGTGTTGTTTTGTATTTTGTTATCGTTAATCTATCTTTATGGTCACGTATTCCCACTCATCCCCTCTCCCGCCAACCCTTTCCCGCCAACCCTTTCTCTGCCTACGCGCCAGGGCTGGGCAATATGAAAACCAATGTTTAGAACCAGTATATAGTCGCTATTTTTCAACGAATCGACACAAAACTATTCAAATATTTTTTTTTTCTTTCATAATCTAGTAAATCGATTGGTGTGATTAACACATCGACTGCCCACCAGGTGGTGCCAGTCATCCCCTCTGAGTGCCCCCATAGCACTTCCATTGAAGAATACGAGGCCCTGTTGCGTCAATGCATGCGTGATGACGTCACTTGGTCACATGAGCGCAGACAGGATCAGGATGTTATTGTGTAACTTGGGCTAGTGTTGATCATAGCTGTTCACTGCCGATCAAAATTTGGACATTTTGCCGCACGCGGCCACAGTTTTAGCCATAAAACAAACATCGGAGATAAAGGGCTTTAAAGATGGGGAAATGCATTGGAGTATACGGAGAAAAACGGTCGCGCGATGCTCTCAGCGTCGACTCGAAGCGACTAGCGGCTAATGGGCTACATCCAGGCGTAGCCCCGACCTAACGGTGAGATATAAAGTTATACTGTAATTACAGTAAACGCGTCCAACGCGTCGTGGGCCTCCAGCGACATCAAAGAAATTGTCGCGTAGACACCTCGTGGGCACCCGCTGTGTTAACAACTTATTCCTGTTGGGGATGGACATTTAACACATTAAACGCCCACGTGGTGCCCACGCGCCAATCTCTTTGATGTTACGTGCGCCCACGACGCGTTTGACGCGTTGTACAGTAAACTATACTGTACTGTAGCTACTGCACTTGGCTACCGCGGTGATGAAACAAACTCCATTTCCCAACATGCAGCGCGCAATTACGTCACCCGGACGTGCTGTCTGTCTCGTTGACTTCCTGTTTAGCGGCTGCACAAAAATGCTGTTTTCTCCGGATTCTCTTCCTTTTTTCATTTTTTTCTCAAAACGGCAGCCTCTTCTACCGGCCGTAACACAAACACTGTGGCTTAGAATTGATAAAAAACGGTCCTGACTGAAAGAAAAGATTTTCGCGAAATAAACAGGACATACTCGGATTACATTTACTCGGATTACTTTTCTCGCCAGTACTTCGAAGGTAGGTAAAATGGCGGGTTGCCATGGGCACCAGCAAACACACACGTCGAAAATTCTGGGCACCCGGTGTGTTAATGGGTCATCATATCGGTATATCGGGCCGATGTTGGTCTTAAAAGAGGGAGGGCGAGTGCCAAAGCTGTCTTAAAATGAACAGTAAAAACACAATAGTTGCGACCGAAGGTCGCATATACTCTGAAGAATCGTGTCGCTTGAGTGTCCGAAGCCTCGTGACCGTCCTTCCGAAGCCTCTGTGATGTCAGTGTGATGTCAGCGAGTTGTGACATCACTTCCTGTACAGGGCAGCTACACGAAATGTGGATAACACTATATATGGAGATAGTCCAGTCCATCATGTCATATGGGACTACCGTCATAGAAAGTAGCCATTGTTAGGCCGGAGTCAATGGCTGTCTGTCTGACTGCCAAGTCTGCCATTGACTTGCAGCGCATGAACGCCACACTGGAGCGTGAAAACCAACAGGCCTGATGGAAAATGATACATGGCCGCAGGCTTTGTGACGTCCCACATCTTATGTGCTGGGCATACTACTAACCGACGCCAAGGACCTCCAGAGGCCATACAAAGAGTATCTAACCCGAGGCCCCTTACTAAGTAGCATACATTTACAACATACCTTCTCCAAAAACATCAATATTGAACTCCATATGTATATGGATACATGTATTTTTATTAATAAAGGATAAAATAAAATAAAAATGCCATAGATGGGCATTCCCAAAAGCAAAATCCCTTTATGCCCATATATGGGGATTTCTGATGTCATCAATCTCTGACCCTAACTAGCTCAAAAGCCTGCTTTACTCTGATTTACACCCTACCTTTCCAGATGATGACCTATTGGGTACACACTTATGTCCAAATATAGAAATCCCAAGGCATCAAACCTAAGCTTGGCTTTACTAATTAACATATGTTTCATGCCCATATATGGAGATCCCTGTCCCAATGTTATCAATATTAAGGACATATCTGGAAATGCCCATATTTGGTAATGTCCACATATGGGCATGTTTTGACATAACATAGTCAGGGAACTCCATGTATGGGCATAACATTGATTCTGTGAGTGTGCCATGATTCTGTGAGTGTGCTGAGCTCCTAGGGTTGATACCCTCACAAAAACATGAACAAACTCCCCCCAGAATGACAACAACTAGAATCGTCAGAGAAACGCTGTGGTTGGCCAGATTGTCAAGAATTGGCGCGACCTCGCCCTTTAGGGCGAGGTTGCATGTCACCCTGAGGTCGCATTCCACCCTTGGGTGTCTTACTAGTAGTAAAATGGCTTTATTTTGTACAAACTGTACACGCTGTCAGGAATCAGAGCCTATGTGGTATGCGCCCAGACCGCTAGGCCAGCAGGCACCCCCTAGTTAAGAAATTATGATTTCAGCGTTGTCGGGTGAAAACCTTGTATGTCCCAATCCGTCCGTCTCACATTTGTCATTTTAAAAATGATTTAAACTAGTGAAAACAGCCGATCTACAAGCACACAACGCCTCGCACCGCGAGGCGTTGTGTGCTTGTAGATCTGCTGTTTTCACTGTTTTTGTGCGACGGCCTTGTATGATGAAGCAGGGCTTTACTTTGCGAAAGAAAGTACAAGTTTCAAACTTGGAGATACAAGGTTTCCGCCCGACAACGACGATATGCAATAAATAATGATGTAACAAGGTTCACTCAATGGAACACATATCTCCGCCAGGTCGGATGGAACAGAACTCCATATTTGGGCAAGTCTGCGTCGCAAAGAATCAGCGTGAGAGTGAGCAACAGGGACGCGTGGGCTGTTGACATCACTCCTTACCACTCTGACGTTTGTGGACAATAGCCCTCCCAGATGTTACAGCTAATATCCTTCTGAGAGGGGGGAGGGGGGGGGGGGGGGGGGGGGGCTGGAGGGAGGTAAAGAAGGGTGGGATGATTCAAAGAGGGGGAGGAGCAGATGGGATGTTTACTGCCAAACGCCATGGAGGAGCTGAGCAATGACCTGGACGATACACACACACACACACACACACACACACACACACACACACACACACACACACAGGCACACACACACACACACACACACACACACACACACACACACAGTTTTCTGGATATGCTGAGTGCCAAGCAGGGAGGCACAGGGTCCCATTTAGGGGTGGGCGATATGGTGATAATTATCGTTGAGACGATACAATGTCTCCACCATATGCCTTTTCAGAGGTATCGTACATATATATCGTGATACAATTGAGGGAGCCTTGTAAAAAATCCTGTTTAATCGTTAATACAGAGATTCATTGCAGAATTCAATTTAAACCTGCATTTTGGTCTAAATCAGTAGTTCTCAAAGTTTAAAATGTCAAGGTCTCCACTTAACTCTGACAGTATACAAATAAAACCAAATGGACGGGTCCATTTGGTTTCATGTGTATACTGTTTTCATGTGTATTTCATGTGTATTTCATGTGTATACTTTACATACTTGTAAAGTTCAATTTAGACCTCGCAAAAGGAACCCAGAGAGTCTAGTTTTTGTCAAGTAACTTGAAAAATAACATTAAAAACCAACGTGAAAAAGAATCGTGATAAAATCGTGTATCGTGATACAGCTTGGTAAAATATTGTGATATTGTATTTTTCCATATCGCCCACCCCTAGTCCCATTCCAGTCTCTGGTATGGCCTGGCCGGGGATCAAACCCCAACCTCCCAATCTCAGGGCGGACACTCACTATCTCTCCCTCTCACTCACTCTATGGGCCTTGTTTACTGACATAGTATTCACAAGACTCAGACACAGAACATCATCATAATGCTCAGTAATTAAATGTTCTTTAATAGCCATACTAATTCTGTGGGTTAGTTACTGTAGCATTGTGACAATGCCCCATTTTAACGACGAGGAGCTTGCAGCCTATAAATTAGTATTTGGATGTTTGCTATTCCTGGCTGCGGAGGCGGCACAGGCATTCCAGCCGCACGCACGCACGCACGCACGCACGCGCTCACACACACACACACACGCACACACACACTCCACTCCACTCACAGTCACACATCACACAAACCCCCAAATATCGGAGTTATGAAAGAAGTGTCCAGTATTTTTGTTTGTTTGCGTGCGCGTGTGTGTGTGCACGTACGCGTGTGCGCACATTTTTATGTGTCTCACTCACACACATACACAGACCTCCTGGATCGCTCTGGGTCACGGCCCATTTGTGGGTCACTGAAACATTTTTATGTAAAAATAAATAAACTAAAGAAAACTAAAGAAAAAAAAATCTGAAAAAAGAAAATGTAAAATGTTTCAAAGGAAATTAGTAAAATTAAAGAAATTGCATATTTATTTTTATTAAGTAGTAACAGCTGAAAATAGCCTATATAATACGGTAGGCCAGTAGTTCTCAAACTTTAAACTTTAAAATGTCAAGGTCTCCCCTTAACTCTTGACAGATGAAACCAAATGGACCTGCAGGGTCCATTTGGTTTCATTTGTATACTGTCAGAGTTACATACTTGTAAGGACCAATTTAGACCTCCCAAACGGAACCCAGAGGGACCCTGGACCCCACTTTGAGGACCACTGTAACAGGCAATTCTTCTGGTGAATGTAGCCAGGGTTCAAGTGGTTCATTCTTACATTATTAAGCAATTTCCCCTCAAATTTGGATTTACAGTAGATTTGCAGAGATCTGTACAGACAGTGGACTCATTGACACTGTGTGTGCGTGCGTGTGTGCATGCGTATGCGTGCGTGTGTGTATTTGTTGGGGGAGGTATCTTGACTACTAACTAACCTTTGTGTGGGAGCGTATCGGCTCATAGGGGTGCAGACAGAATGCTGATTGTTTGGAGTCAACTGGAGAGCATTCTGCGTGCACACGTTTGCGCGCACGTTTGTGTGTGTGCGTGTGCGTGGGCGTGCGGGTGCTTGTGTGTCTGTACGTGTGTGTGTGTGAGTAAGAAGAGCAACATCCTTCTCATCTTAGTCAGCGCCAGTGAAGTTCAGCCAGCCAGCTTTTTAGAAGGGGGAGAGCGGAGATTCCACCAAGAGTTCTCATTTGACATTTTGAAATATGGAGTGGGGGTCCATGCTTCATCTCTCTCTCTCTCAGCTAAGGGGTCTTTGGCCTGAAAAACGTTGAAGACCCCTGAACTAGCCAAACAGTTCAACAGTGTGACATCATGTGCTCTTTAACGACTCGGGTTTAGTGCAGGGGTCTTCAACGTTTTCAGGCCAAGGACCCCTTAGTTGAGAGAGAGATGAAGCAGGGACCCCCCCACAATCTTTTCATAGATTCCATAAGTTTCATCGTTTGACAGCACAATCATCAGTGTATTTTGGATTCATGTCAATTTGAGTTTTCAGATACTGTATTTAACCACTTGAGCCTTCATTAACTAATAAACTTGACCTTTTACTCTGTACTTAGTCTGCTCTTTTTCCCCTCAACACCAAACCTCTTTGCCGAAAAATAGCCGCTGCAAGGCGTTGTGAGCTTGTAGATCTGCTATTTTTGGCTACAGTTCTCAGAATATGGACACCAGGGTTCGAGTTGTTAATATAAAAAGGATTGGAAGATTTGGAGGACCCCCTGTAGTAACTCTGAGGACCCCCTAGGGGTCCCGGACCCGCTGTTGAAGACCCCTGATTTAGTGGATTTGTGTGCCAACTAGGGCTGTCACGATATGACATTTTACATGACGAATAATTGTCACTCAAATAATTGGCGATTAACGATTTAATTGTGATTTTGTCGTTGATAATTACATTTCTGTTTGGCTTTTAGGCTTTGAAGTTGTACATGGTAGATATGACACATAACCTAAATATACAAAGAAATTACTGACATATTTGACAACTTACTACTTAAAAAATAACATTGATAGTGGAAATAGCCGATCTACAAGCTCACAACGCGTCGCGATGCGACGCGTTGTGAGCTTGTAGATCTGCTATTTCCACTATTTCGGAAATGTTTCAACATTCACGATTATGACGATTATGACAAAATAATTGCGATAATGTCAAATAATCACGATTAGACGATTATGTAATAATTGTGACAGCCCTAGTGCCAACCTTAGACCATTTTTATACATTTACTGTATACTGTTTTGGTTTGAACACCTAAGGTCAAGCTTTAAAAGCGTCACTGTTCTATTATTTGACCTCCCCCACTCTATCCTCACAACCGCAATAATATTGGTGGCTCCACATTCTTATACTGCGTAGAATTTCACTGCTATGAAAAAAAGAATTGTTTTACCTATCCCATTTAGTACCGGGTACGCATTATTGCATATTATTATTTTATGCTTTAACTATTGAAAAATAGTGCCGCGCTGTGTAGACCTGTGAGCTTGTAGATCTACGAGCTTGTAGATCTTGTAGATCTGCTATTTTTGAAAAATCGTGAACATCTGAGTTTTAACCCGATTTTGACCCGATTCTATAAGTGTCTTCTAAATCTAAAGTTTTTTTGAAAAACACAAGTTTCTACGTCGGTGGTTCTCAAATTCTTTCATGTCAAGGACCCCTAGAAAAAATATTTTGTATCAGGGACCCCCCAGAAGCAAATATTTGAGTTACAAATGTTCTGCAAAAAATGTTCATGGTTTTTCAAAAATAGCAGATCTACAAGCTCGCAGCGCGGCACTCGGTGCCGCGCTGCGAGCTTGTATATCTGCTATTTTTCAATAGCTAAAGCATTAAATAATTCTAGGCCCTAAATGGGTAAACATGAAGTTAAGTAAAACTTTTTTTCCAACGCCCTGCTCTCTTTCTCTTCTCCCCGGCTGCAGACGGCCACCACCTGCCGGGAACGCCTCCTCCCAGCTATGGGTACGACGTGGAGCGGGCCGAGGAGCAGCGGAGGCACCACGATATCCTGCCGTACATCGACGACTCGCCGTCCTCCTCGCCGCACCTCAGCTCCAAGAGCCGCAGCAGCCGCGACACGCTCTCCTCCGGCTCCCTGGAGTCCTCCAAGTCGGTCAGTATCGGAGTCAGTCAGGGTTGGTTGTGGCACCAAATTCCGGGCTAGGGATGCGGTACTCGCAGTATCGGTACTCGCCCCGATACCGGCCTATTTTGCTGTACTCGTACGATATTGCTCACGGCAGCGCCAGATACCATTTTGTTTCATAAATATGTTGGTAACAACATAACAAAAGTCCTAAGACACAGTTTTGTGTGTATTAGTTCAACTAATGAACAGTGTTTTATCTCACTTTCTCTCACTCTAGGCATGACAACATAATTATTTAAAGCATTTTATTTTTCTAGCGCCACACACTATTTAAGCACTTGTACAGAAACGTAACTTACAGTATCGGTATTCGGTATCGGCAATTAAGTACTCGTACTTGTACTTGGTCAGCAAAAAAGTGGTATCGGGACATCCCTATTCTGTGCCCTGGGTACAAGGATTCACTGCGGGGCCCCCCCATGAATGTTCTTCATAGGGGGAGGGGGTTTCACCCATTTAGACTGGGAACGCATTATTTTGTGCTTCAGCTATTGAAAAAATTGCAGATATACAAACTCACAGCGCAGCACCGAGTGCCGCGCTGCGAACTCGTAGATCTTCTATTTTTGAAAGATCTTGAAAATGTGTCTTTGAATATTTCAAATGTTTCTATGTCAGTGGTGCTCAAACCTTTTCACGTGAAGGGCCCCCAACATGATATGTATTTGGCCACGGACCCCCATTTCAAAATATTTCGTTTCAGGGACCCCCTAGAAGCAAAATTTGAGTTACAAATGTTAAGAAATACATATATTTTTTCACGACTTTTCAAAAATAGCAGATGATGATCTACAAGCTCGCAGCGCGGCTGTGAGCTTGTAGATCTGCTATTTTTCAATAGCTAAGATAGCGGTAATTAAGGCCCCTCCACCTTGGGCCCTAGTAACTCAGTCCCACTACCCCCCCTCCCCCCCTTGTGACGCCCCTTACCGCATCTCCCAAACCAGTCGGTCAGGACCCGACCAATGTAGTCACAGCTCGAGTAGAATATATATATATAATATATATATATATATATACAGTATATATATAGTGACATTTTCTCAACCTTTTTTGTTAATTTCAAGGACACCAGTTTGATATGCATTAAGCACACAGACACCATTTGAAAAAAAAAATATTTTGTATACTATTGTATACTGGGACCTTAATCACCACAAAGTTTCAATTTAACCAGGAACTCCCATACAATATGTGTATGCAAAAGAAAATCAAGCTTAAAAAAATAAAATAGGACACAACGTGTTGTGAGCTTGTAGACACTGATATTATTGTTTACCCCAATACATTGATAGGAAGGGGGCTAATCTATTCTTGGAGTGATATCTGTCTTGTTCGGTCCTGTCATGTCGATTAGAAATCAGTTATGGACATTATTGATAGGAGAGAATTGACCCCTCCGGAAATCAGTGATCCGGTGAAGACCCTCATCCAGGTTATTAAGTAGAATTACCTTTTCCTATCTTCTCTATGACCCCCCCCCCCCCCTGCACTACTCTCATCCTTCTCTCCGCCCTCCCTCCCTTTTCTTTTCTGCTCATATGTGAACAGAAAACCGGTGATGTATGACGTCTGCCGTTCTTCAAAGGTTACCATGGAGAGTTCACACACATGCATGTCTGTGTGTGTGCGTGCGTGTGTGCACACGCGCGCGTGCAATCACACACACATGGACCGAACGCTCACATGAACATTCACCCATCCCCCATCGCAGTTAACGATCAGAATGCACATGGATGCTGTAGCCAGCAAGGCACAGGTTGTGGCCAGCAGTAGTAGTGTTAGCATACAGTAGACTAGACACGAGGTGTTAAGTGTGTGTGTGTGTGTGTGTGTGTGTGTGTGTGTGTGTGTGTGTGTGTGTGTGTGTGTGTGTGTGTGTGTGTGTGTGTGTGTGTGTGTGTGTGTGTGTGTGTGTGTGTGTGTGTGTGTGTGTGTGTGTGTGTGTGTGTGTTTCAAAATTGTGAAAGGCTAACAACTAAGCGCCAGTTAAACTAATCCAGCAGCCATAAAACAATCAAGCACAAGGTATTTAGTGTTTGTGTGAAAGTGTTTGTTTTTTTCAAAATTCTTAAAGGCTAACAACTAGGGGCCAGTTAAATTTTCCTGCAGCCATATAACTATCAAACACAGTTATTTTCTCCGCACACACATTTCACTTTCAGTATCTTGCTTCACAAATGGAATTAGCGGCGTCCTTCATTTTCCTTCAGACAGTCCCTCAATCCAAGCCATCATCCTAATGCCTTCTTCAAACTGATGAGTCAGGGCCAAGAGGGCCAGTGATTGGCTCGTCATTGGCTGACAGCGCTGTGTGTGAGGTCATCATCATGATTCATCGCCAGTGGTTGTTGATGCTGAAGTTCCCAGAATAACTGTAGTTGTTTTATGGTACTGTAGGGCAGTGGTTCTCAACCAAATGATTTTGGGGGGTCCCCAGATGATTAACGTAAAGTGAAACATTGTTTTCTCACTCAACAATAAATAAACCAACTACAGAGGTTATATGCACGCTTCTAAAGTGACAATTTAAGGACTTTTTAATGCCTCTAAAATGACAAATTAAACATTGGCCAAATTGTCAAATATTAGAGACAGAAATTGTGAAAATAGTGAGCATGTAGATCTGCTATTTTCACAACAGAACCGTGTTATACAAAATGCAATGCCTCAACTCTTATTTTCCCAGTTCATAGCCTACTGCAGGTCTTGTTGACCAGATTTAGAAGAGATTTTGAAGCCCCTGCTCATATTGGAAAAAGCTGTCATGTAACATGCAAGTCAATGGGGTGAGAAGCAGAGCTTGCCAGACCTTGGCCTGGCTGAGTGGAGTGGGTGGGGCTTAGCGTAGGGCTAATTCCAAATGCTTGTCAGGGTGAGGGGACCCCAGTTAAAATATGGTTATTTTGGGGGGTTGTGGCCTGAAAAAGTTGAGAACCACATGGTCTAAAAGACGGTCTAGAGTGTGTCCGGCCAAATGACTGGCCGGTCAAACCGCTGAGCAGATAAGTGCCAGATTTATTGTGCATGCTAGCAGTGGGACGTATGAAAATATATTATATTTTATTATTTTCGAAATATTTCACTTTTTAATACTCTCATTTTAAACAATGGAGGTTGGATTTGGCTGAAGCGTTGCGCTGCTATGGAGATGGGATTACATCATAGTACTGACATAGTACGGATGCTTTAGAAGTAAGAAGTGTCTGGTGCCTGTATGTGGGTTGAGGTGGTGTGTTACGGTGTGTGTCCTGTCTTAGACACTTAAATTCTATATACCGTACTACTAATGTTCCACTCAGAATAGGGATGCTGGGGTTCAAATGGTTAAAGTAAATAGTAAATGGTTATGATCCTATCACACAAAGATTTGGTGCACGCCCCCCCCCCCTCCCCTGTTCTTCTGGCACCACTCTTGTCTGGTTGTTGAATTAATATTGTCTTCAGTGATATAAAACAAATATAAAGATGGTTTTAGAAGAAACAAGCTGGGTGTTCCATTCATAAAATGTAGTAACCCTGAACCGTTCTCAGGATTAAAGTGATCTTTGCCCCCACTTGAAGCCACTTGAAGTTTAGAAAGATGACTGCTATGGGATGTCAGAGCCAAATACAACATATGCCCTGTCTCCAGTGACCGGGTTTAGTCATGCCTGTTTGGCTCCAAGCCAATCGTACTGCGGTCTGAAACGTCTAGACAAATCTGTCTCAACTATGGCTGCCACCCATGTTTCACAACCTGGCCAGACCATAAGCAACCAACAGCTATTGATTCTAAATAGGCCATTTTGTGTATTGTGGATCATTTGGTGTTCAATCTCCATAGTTTGCAAGATAAATACAACATACAAGAAATACAAATTTAAAAATATACATACAGTATATTTTTTATAAAAATCATTGGGAGAAGAATAACAAGAAAACCTTTATCTGCCATTTGCTTTGCCATTTCGTTTTGTAGGTGTGTAGGATATGCAAGTTATTATCTAATCATATTGTACTTGCCAGGCAATTAACCCTTTTGTTAGCCTTTTGGTTGGTCCCTGACTGACCAACCAGCAGGCTCTATCTGCCTTTTCCCGCCCTGGTTCTGCCTTACATTTGCTAAAACATAATTTTTTGGATAAATAAAAACATAAAAAAACATGCTGAGTCACTGAACGGCTACATTTTACTGAAACCAAGTTTTAAATTAGAATTGAACACACAGAATAACAATACGAAGCAACTGAATTAAAATGGTAGTGGATGGAGTGTCCCACCGAGTGTCCCACCAAGACACGGCAACCAATGGGTGTGAAGAGGGGCGGGACAACGGGCGGGACATGACAAAGGGTGAATTAACAGATACAAACTAAAACCACACTATCTTGGCTAGCTTGCAACTATGCTGAACAGAGCTAATGAAAACAGGGCCAAAGGTTCCTAGCAAAGTACTCCTGAGAGTGTACACATTTACCCCCAAGAGTTCATCTTTATATACTTTATACCAGGGGTCCTCACCAGGGGGTCCGCGGAGGTACTGCAGGGGGTCCGCGAAATTATTGCTTAAAAAAAAAAAGATTTCAATTTTTTTTTTTTCATTTTTTTCCATTTTTCACATTTATGTTAAAAAATAAATCATGATTCTATCCATTTTGAATAGCTTGAATACATGATTCCTAGCTAATGGACTCCATGAAGCCTGGACCATTCCATAATCACCCCGGCTATGTCAGTCCACTGAGTTCCTCGCTGGCATCTGCTTGTGCAGTGGCCATGGAAACGGCTTTCAGCCTCATTTACCTCCCATTTAACCCCATTTAGACCTGAAAAAATACCTAAGAAATGTCTTCTAAATCCTAATGGTTTTCTAAAAAACGTACGTTTCTATAGCTGTGATTCTCAAACTTTGAAATCAACGACACACAGAATTCTATGTATTTGACCATGGACCCCCATCTCGAAATATGTTGTTCCAGGGACCCCGAGAAAGAACAATTTGGGTTAGAAATGTTCGCTTTAAAAATCTACATATTCAAAGATTTGCAAACATTTTGACGATTTGTAAAAAAAAAAATAGCAGATCTACAAGCTCATCGCACGGCACTCGGTGCCACGCTATGAGCTTGTATATCTGCTATTTTTGGTTAGCCAAAGTATGGCGGCTAAATATGGTTAAAGTGGTCTTAATGGGTAAACCACACGAACCCTAGCATCCCTATTCTGGGCATGTCATAATAAGAGAACATTTGGATGAAATGGATGAATACTTGGCGAAAATGTTTTCAATACTCTGCAAAAAATGTATGAACATTTAGCAAACATTTATGAATATCTGGCAAACAAATACATTCTCCCGAAAATAGCCGATCTACAAGCTCACATGCAGCGCGTCGCATTGCAACCCATTGTGAGACGGTAGTGTTGATGTACTACAAAGTATAGAAGGGTTTAAGTGGTTAAATACGTTCATATGTGCCTGCATTATCCAAGTCTAGACACTTACAAAGGCTAGCAGCACCAAATGCAACTCCTCACGAATGCATTACTTTTTACGCACGCACGCACGCACGCAAGCATGCACACTCAGACTCTCACACACGCGCGCACACACGCACACAGACACACAGTCACACACACACACACACACACACACACACACACACACACACACACACACACACACACACACACACACACACACACACACACACACAGTGAGAACTGTCTCACATCTCAGGGTGCATAGTTTGGTTGGCTCTCATCCTGTCTGCTCGATGCATTCTCCAAATTCTCTCCCATGCCATGGTGCCCTGACACACACACACACACACACACACACACACACACACACACACACACTGTATTAAGTGTCTTCCCGAACAGCCTCAGGTAGTTGGCTGAGAACGCCTCTGTTAAGTTCAAAGGGTCGAGCCAGCTGCCGATGCAGTACACCAGGGGTCTTCAACGTTTTCAGGCTGAGGACCCCTTAGTTGAGAGAAAGATGAAGCAGGGACCCCCACAACCTTTTCAGAGATTCCATTATCCTTTCATTGTTTGACAGCACAATCATCAGTGTATTTTGGATTCATGTCAATTTGTGTTTTCAGATATTTAACCACTTGAACTGTCAATACTTAATAAAGTTGACTATGTACTTAGTCTGCTCTTTTTCCCCTCTGCACCAAACCTCTTTGCCGAAAATAGCCACTGCGAGGCGTTGTGTGCTTGTATATCTGCTATTTTTGGCTAAAGTTCTCCGACTAAGGACACTAGAGTTCAAGTCGTTAATATAAAAAAGGAGAAAAAGGTTTATATCACACAAAGATTTGGAGGACCCCCTATAGTAACTCTGAGGACCCCCTGTTGAAGAAGACCCTTGCAGTACACAGTAAAAAAAAACTGTTAACACAAAATAGTATAAAGCAGGGGTCTTCAACATTTTCAGGCCAAGGACCCCCAAACTGATGGGGAGATGGAGCAGGGACCCCCTACCACCTCGTAGGGTGGGGGGGTCGGGGCTACGACATATTTTTTTATTTTAAACATGTACAAGTTACAGCGCGCAGGGTGGGCCGTACCACTACCATTTCTAAACATACTACTTATTAACTGAGAACCAATGTCAATAATCTGTCAATTGCATAGTAATCATGTATTCAAGCTATTCAAAATGGATAGAATCATGATTTATTTTTTAACATAAATGTGAAAAATGGAAAAAAATGGAAAAAAAAAATTGAAACCTTTTCTTTTTTTAAGCAATAATTTCGCGGACCCCCTGCAGTACCTCCGCGGACCCCCTGGTGAGGACCCCTGGTATAAAGTATATAAAGATGAACTCTTGGGGGTAAATGTGTACACTCTCAGGAGTACTTTACTCTTCATGTCCTTCCTCTGCCCTTATTCCTTACATCAGTGTTTCCCCAAGCGGTCATGCTGAGGCTGAGGCCTACTGCTGTGAGGTGCCAAGTACGTGTGATTATGGATCCCACTGGGAAAGATGGATAACCACGCCCCGGACTCATTTTTGAAGCTTGTGATTGGCTGAACCGGACGTAGGGAGCGCTCCGTTGTAGTCACTTGGACCGCGCGAGGTGCACCAAACGTTGCGTTTATCGTGCGCTTGCCCACGGCCTGGGCATAAATATAACGATTGCATTCACCACGGCTTCGTAACTCGCGCGGCACTCCGCCGGCCGCGCGGCCCTGGCCCGCTCTTCGCGGCCACTCGCGCCTGCGGCGCTCGGGGGCGAAGAGCAGGACCAAGGACCGCTGGCCTTCGCGCCGCTTGCAATGCCGTGGACAATAACTGAAAACGAGCGCTCTATGCCGTTTCCATCCATCTTTCCCAGTGGGATCCATAATCACGCGCCAAGTACAGGCTAGGATTCACTGTGGGTCTCCCATGAATGTTAACTATTGAAAAATAGCAGATATACAAGCTCACAGCGCGGCACCGAGTGCCGCGCTGCAAGCTTGTAGATCTGCTATTTTTGAAAAATTGTGAAAATGTGTGCAAGAAACCCATGTTTCCATGTCAGTGATGCTCAAACCTTTTCATGTGAAGGACCCCCAAAATGATATGAATTTGGCCACGGACCCCCATCTCAAAATATTTAGTTCCAGGGAGTGTGTGTGTGTGTGTGTGTGTGTGTGTGTGTGTGTGTGTGTGTGTGTGTGTGTGTGTGTGTGTGTGTGTGTGTGTGTGTGTGTGTGTTTAAAGGGCCAGTTCACCTCTGGGGCTTCCTACACACAGGCAGGCACTAAGTTGTGTGGGGGAGGCGGGGGGCAGAGACAGCACAATGCATTCCGGATGGAAGTCTAGTTGTTTGAAGTCTAGTGAGAGTCCTGTGGTTGCACAGAGCACCATCCAACAAGCACACAACACGCACTAGACTTCAAACCACTAGACTTCCATCCGGAATGCATTGTGCTGTCTCTGCCCCCCGCCTCCCCCACACAACTCTCACACAACTTAGTGCGTTCCAGTCTGAGTGCAGCCTGGGACAACCAGATCTTATTTTATTGTTGTTTGGGACACGATCAACACAATCCTGTGTTCAATCTGTGTTTTGAGATATTTTAGTATTTCAGCATGAATGATGATGCATTTTGCATCATAAGACTCATCATGCTGCATCGTATGATGCAAAATGCATGATCATTCATTCTGAAATACTAAAATATCTAAAAACACAGATTGAACACAAAAGATAACTCAGGATTGTGTTGATCGTGTCCCAAACAACAATAAAATAAGATCTGGTTGTCCCAGAGGTGAACTGGCCCTTGAAGGTAGGGTGACCAGACCCGGTTTGACCAGGATTGTCCCGTTTTCAAATATCGATAAAAGACTAATATGTCCCCTATAATTCACTACACGTTCACCAGAATTACAATAACATAATAACATAATAGATGTTTTCAGTGGTTGCGTAGACGTTTATCATGTCCGTCCGCCCTCTCTCTCCTCCTTCTCTTCACGGTTTTGACATAACAGTGATTTTCTAGATAAAGACTGTTGCCGTTCACGTAAACATTTCTCCAGCATTCGTGTAATAAACTGATATTACATATTAAAATAGTTATTAGCAAAGCCTACCAGTAATGAGGGAGAGAGAGAGAAATAGTAGTTGTATATAGGGATGGGACGATAAGCGATATTATCGTTTATCGTGATAAAAAAACACTCACGATAATCGTATCGTGGAGATTTAATTTATCGTGATGTCGTCCTCCGTCATGCACAGGGATCCTGGAATTCATCTTTTATTTGCCGAGCAGCATATCCGGTACCATTTAAACCCTCTATAATTGGTCAAATTTACTTATAATATACGTACTTGATACATCCTTTTTTCACTCTCTATCAAATGTCTTTGCCAAAAAGAGGGGGGGGGGGGGGGGCAAATGTTCCGCCCCAAAAAAGGATAATGGATTTTGATTATCGCGATAATATCGTAAATCGCGATTTCTTTGGTCACAATAATCGTGATATGAAATGTTCATATCGTCCCATCCCTGGTTGTACAGTATTGTTTCTACCTTGACATTGTATAAGCAGCGCTATAATGGAATGGCGTGTGTGTGTCTGTGTGTGTCTGTGTGTGTGCGTGCGTGTGTGTATGTGTGTGTGTGTGTGTGTGTGTGTGTGTGTGTGTGTGTGTGTCTGTGTGCATGTGTGTGTGCTGCAGACGGAGTGTGACCTGGAGAAGGGCCTGGAGATGAGGAAGTGGGTTCTGTCTGGGATCCTGGCGAGCGAGGAGACATACCTCAGTCACCTGGAGGCCCTGCTACTGGTGAGACACACACACACACACACGCATGCATGCACGTGCGCACATACGCGCGCACACACACACACACACACACACACACACACACACACACACACACACACACACACACACACACACACGTTTTTTCAGATTCACTAGCTTGCTATTTATCATTCATTCATTCTTTCCAAGGTTATTATAGTTTAGACTTTAGACATTTTCATTCGTGTCCGTTTCATTTTAACTACATTTTAGTTGAGTTTTGATTTGTTTTTAAAGTTGGTTTGCTGGCTTAGTTTCAGTTTAGTTTTCATTAGTTTCAGTGTTAGTTTTTTCGTGTCAGTTCTTTTTTTTTGTTTTTGTTTTTTTTGTTTTGTAATATGGATTAGTCAGGGGCAAGATTCAACAAGGTCGAAAAACAAAGCAAAGATCTACAATGTTGTGACGCGCAGTGAGCTTGCAGATCTGCTATTTTTGCTACCGTTGAAGATTTTTGATAAAGACTAATCCTAAGCACCTTTTCACCATTCATTCATTCATTCATTCCTGTGTCATCTTTAGGGTTGTCACGATTATGACATTTTACATGACGATTATTTGTCACTGAAATAATTGCGATTAACGATTTAATTGTGTTACATTACATTTCTGTTTGGCTTTTAGGCTTGCACATGGTAGATATGACACTAACCTAAATATACAAAGAAATTACTGACATAGTTGACAACTTTTTTTTTTTTAAACAATATGTTTATTTTCTTTCTTTTTTTTAGAGACACACAACAAATACAAATACATGACAATGAAAATGAAAATACAAACTGCAATAAAATAACTTGAATGACACTACAAACAAGAAACAAAAACATCATAGTTGACAACTTTATACTTAAAAAAGAACATTGATGGTGGAAATAGCCGATCTACAAGCTCACAACGCGTCGAACATTGATGGTGGAAATAGCCGATCTACAAGCTCACAACGCGTCGAACATTGATGGTGGAAATAGCCGATCTACAAGCTCACAACGCGTCGAACATTGATGGTGGAAATAGCCGATCTACAAGCTCACAACGCGTCGCGATGCGACGCGTTGTGAGCTTGTAGATCTGCTATTTCCACTATTTTAGATTTTTCTTTTAAATATATGAACATTTTTCAACATGGAAACGATTATGAAAAATAATCACGATGATTTAAAAAAAAAAATCACGATTAGACGATTATGTAATAATTGTGACAGCCCTAGTCATCTTCCCTAACTGTCCGTCTCTGTCAGCCCATGAAGCCTCTGAAAGCTGCGGCCACCACCTCCCAGCCGGTGCTGACCGTGGCCCAGATCGAGACCATCTTCTTCAAAGTGCCTGAGCTCTACGAGATCCACAAGGAGTTCTACGACTGCCTGCTGCCACGCGTCCAGCAGTGGAGCCACCACCAGAGAGTGGGGGATCTCTTCCAGAAACAGGTACACCAGGGGTTTTCAACGTTTTCAGGCCAGGGACCCCTTAGTGTATAGAAACGATGAAGCAGGGACCCCCACAACCTTTTCATAGATTCCTTATGGGTTCATTGTTTGACAGCACAATCATCAGCGTAGTTTGGATTCATGTAAATTTTTGTTTTCAGATATTTAACCTCTTGAGTCCGTCATTACCTAATAAACTTGACCTTTTACTACTACTTAGTCTGCTCTTTTTCCCCTATACACCAAAGCTATTTGCCAGCTGCGAGGCGTTGTGAGCTTGTAGATCGGCTATTTTTGGCTACAGTTCTCAGAATATGGACACTAGGGTTCAAGTTGTTCAAGTTGTTCATGTAAAAAGGATTGGAAGATTTGTGTGCGTGTGCGTGTGTGTGTGTGTGTGTGTGTGTGTGTGTGTGCGTGTACGTTTGCGTGCCAGCAGGACTACAGTGTAAAGTTGGCTGCACAATATGGACAAACTGTCATATCTCAATTGCTACGCAAATACAATATAGCGATACAAATACAATATGACTATGTGCTTATTTTATAACTGAACAGTATTCCAAAAATAACATTTCAGGTCAATAGTGCTAAATTATGCTGTTTAAAAAAAACATTGTCAACCTTGAGTTGTGCTAGTGCAAAATGATTGTCAAAAAGGCTACGTGGCTACGTAGCCTTTGTGACTATCATGGTGCAAGCTTCAAGTGCTTGGGACCCCCTGGAAATGAATCCTGACAAGGTGCTAACACGTGGATAGAGATGTTTTCTACTGTACAGCTCAGTTTCTCAATGAAAACATCTGTGTAGCCTTTGTCTCTATGTCTCTGTGTCCTTTTTCAGGCCATGCTATGTAGCTGACTTCTACAGTACATGACATGGACTGGACACACACACACACACACACACACACACACACACACACACACACACACACACACACACACACACACACACACACACATGCACGTGCAGACATGTGTCACAATGCTCTCTTTCTAGAACATCCTTACACTGTATGCTTTGTGTTTCAAAGAAGCTGCTATAAATAGACAGCATAAACTGAGCCAGTGTCTCTCTCTCTCTCTCTCTCTCTCTCTCTCTCTCTCTCTCTCTCTCTCTCTCTCTCTCTCTCGTCCCCTATTAACTTCTCATAGCAGGCCCCTCAGGGACTAAAAACTGAGGAAGGATTATTTAATTTGTCTCTTACTGAGGAAGGGGAGGCATTTGGCAAAATCCACTTTTTTTCTCTAGTTGTTTATTCAATAACGAATCCATACTGTATGTGCTGCCTTACCATTCCTCTATGTGTGACCTTTGTTGAGCAAATGTACCAAACAGGGCATTGTTGTGTTGTTGGATTATGGAATATGTCTAAGAACCGACAATCACTATTCCCCTTTACCCTGCTTCTCCATTTCTCTCGCAAAAAAGAAAAAGCAATAATTGCGACTGTAGGTCGCAGGTTAGTCTGTGAACGGTCACACCTTGTCCGTATGTATCTCTGTCTGTCTGTCACGCCTGACACTGTGGTGGTTCTATGGGTTTGTCGCTCTGACATCATGCTCTGACGTCACTGTGATGTCACACTAACATAATCCCTTTTATGCCCATACATGGAGTTCCCTGATGTCATCAATATTAAGCCCATATCGAACAGGACTTCATATGGGAGTGCCCATATATGGAGCCCACATCGGCCACATACCACACTAACGGCTGGGTCTACAGACAGGGATCTCCATGTATGGATATACAGATGTCATAGACAACATAGGACTTTCACATAACAAATAACTGAGTAAGCATGTTTGGGCTCTCACAACATACCTCCATATACAGTACATGGATCTCCATATATGGGTACCAGGGGCTCCATACAGTGTATGTGTAACTGGTGCGATATACGTACATCACTGGCCAGATGGCCAAGAATTGTCGCAACCTCGCCGCATGTCGCCCTGAGGCATCTTACTAGTAATAATAACTAGAAAGATGCAATTGGAAATTGCAAGTGTGGTTGCCGTTGACTCTAATGGGGAGCCAATCAGAGAGGGGGAAATGGGTGACATCACGATATCAAGATATTGTGATGTCTGATTGGGTGAAGGGTTACACCAGAGTAAACCATGTATTTACAATGCAACTTTATGAGGAAAAACTAACTACATTACTCTCTCCCTCTCCTGGAGTCATTTTTAACCATAGCGCTCCAATGTCCAACGACAGAAACACAATTAGAGCGTTAATCGCCATCATTTGAGCGACGATTAATCATCAAGTAAGATTTCATAACGGTGACAGCCCTCGAGGGAGGAGGAGCAAGAGGGTAATGGGGGAGTGAAGTAGAGAGGATTAACCACTTGAACCCCAGTAGCTTCCCTGTTCTGGTGCTAGCCTAACATTCGGTGGAAATGACAGATCGGGTCACGTTGTGAGCTTGTAGATCAGCACATTTTCAGCCAAGAGAGTAGTGTAGAGCAGGGGTCTTCAATATTTTCAGGCCAAGGACCCCTTAGTTGAGAGAGAGAGATGAAGCAGGGACCCCCCACTAGCTTTTCATAGATTCCATACAGTATATAGTTGTATATCAGTGTATTTTTGTTTCAAACACAAATTGTCATCAGACAATTTGTGTTTTCTTATATTTAACCACTTGATCCGTCAATACTTAATAAACTTTCACTCTGTACTTAGTGTGCTCTTTTTTCCCCTCTACACCAAACCTCTTTGCCGAAAATAGCCGATCTCGCAGGGTTCAAGTGGTTAATATAAAGTTTCTATTACACAAAGATTTGGAGGCCCCCCTGTAGTAACTCGTCCCGGACACCCTGTTGAAGACCCCTGGTGTAGAGTGAAAACCGGAAGGGACCTACTGTAGTATATAGAGACCTTGGGAATCCGTTCAACCAAATATATGGTTTAACGGATCATTTATACTTTCTCACAGCATTGATTGATTGAAGACTTTATTAGAAGTTTGCATAGGAAAAGGTACAGTTTCATGACGGTACAGTTCACCGGTACAAGGTCTACTAAAAGGAGATCCTAGAAAAGACTAAGCTTATTTCCACAGGAAACCATTAAAGTATCTCATATAACATTGAATGACAGACAAATAGAACACAGTACTATGCATAGATATGTAAATAAAATAAAATGAAAGAACCAAAAAAAAAAGAAAAACAGTAAGTCTAAACAAACAGAAAGTATATACAAAGAAGTGGCAGGGGAGGTTAGGGCTGGGCTAGGATTGTTTTCTTTACCAGTTGCGAACGGCTGCTGCCTGTAAGTGGTTTTTCAGGGTAATTTTAAAGGATGCTAGGGATCCACACTCCTTTATGGCCTTCGGTAAGGCTTTCCACATTTTGGTGGTATAGCAGAAGAACGAGTTTGACCCTTTGTTGGTTTTGACTCTGGGTTGAAAGTGATCTGTGGCACTGCCTCTGGTGTTGTAATTATGGACATCCTTAACGTTTATAAAGTATTTAGACAGGTACTTGGGTATCATAGTGGTGTAGTGTATCTTGTACACCAGGCCCATCGCAAGTTGCTACACGCATTATAATTCCGGGCATCCTAGGCTGCAATGCCAGCCTCCACACCGCGTTGCGGGTTCGAATCCCGTTCCCGACGACCTTTGCTGCGGGTCACTCCCCATCTCTCCCCCCATTTCCTGTCAGTCTACTGTCCAATAAAGACAATAAAGCCCAAAAATACATCTTTAAAAAATATATGTATTTTCAACCAGGAACAGCGTCAACCAGATATTAGGCTTGAAGGTTAGGTTTGGCGATTTTCAACCTTTTTTCCCCTCCTACATATCTGTAGTACTGTACTTGCAGTGAATATTAGCTCTAGAGTCATCTGTCAGTAGAATCATGAATGATGTCCTGTTTCTTTCGAATAGCTAAAAAAGAAAGAGAGAGAAAAAAAGGTCAGCCTGTGAAAACATGAAGATGTCTTCTTCTGGCAGCTTGGAAAGCAGCAGCACACTCAGCCAGGCTCTGTGTGCTAATGGTTCCAATCTGACCTCACCGCATAATGCAAAACTAGATCATGCCATCACTGCAGTCTGTGCTGCTACAAAGCAAAAATAGTTTTGTGATTTCCTGATTTGTAAAACTGTGCACGATGACAGAACTGTCAAGACATAATGGCACATTCTAATGCATGTACTTTGCAACTTTGCAATTGCAACTATGATGAATTCCATTTTTGACAGCTTGCGGGTCCAATCAGTATGTTAGCTGAGGTCCAGGGGTGCCACAGGGAATTAGGAATGTATCAGTTTAATCTGTAGATTACTGTGCGAATATGTTGTCTAGTGTTTTCCCAATATGTTATTTTTATAGCAGTAATGGTCTTTTTCTTTTCTTTCTTTTCTTTTGTTTTGGGTATTAAAAAGGTCTTAAAAGTCCTAAATAGCCGCTTCACTGTCATCTGGGACCCCCCAAAAAAAATAAAAAAAAATAAAATAAACAATAATAATAATAAATCATGTAGTCCCGACCCACAGGTTGAGAACCACTGGTGCAGTGCAGACCAGTGTTGGGAAGAACGCTGTTACTTGTAACGGCGTTACGCAACGAAACTACTTTTCTCTGTAACTAATAACGTAATTCGTTACCTTTCCCATTCAATAACGCCGTTCTAGTTACTGTGGTGTAAAGTGGCTAGTTACTTTCAGTGGTCCAAATGAACTGTTTCTCTCCACAGCGGAGAACAGACTAAGAGCGGCAGCGGAGACTCCCTGTCTGCTCCCTGCCCTGTCCTAAACTCCTCTGCCTGTGTCTGTGGTAAATCTCACAGTCAAGTGAAAGACATGCCTGGTCTAGCACACTAACTTGATGCGCTGTAGAGGAGCAATGATTGGTTGACCTAGCTTAAAGCTTCAGGCTAAGCCAATCAGAGACGGCCTTAGGCGGGTCTTAAAAAATACACACACACTGAAGCCAGCGCACACACATTGTCACATAAACAGTGAAGAGAAGAGAGACGGAGCGGAGAGTTTTCGTGTCTCCAAATGCTGGCGAGATCTCGAGACAACAGCAGCTTTGCAACTTGGAAACATTATTTTAACTTTGTGGAGATAAATGGCGCTAGAATCTACTCCACCAAAATCGCCACAGCATGTCACCCAGAGTGAACCAAATAGATTGATTGCCAAGCCACGTAATGCAAGTGCTAGCTAGATATGAAACATGCTTGATCAATGATGCTTTCCATCGCAACCTTTGAGTCTGTTACCTTCAGAGAACTAGTCACTAGTGTTGCACAGCACAACGATAAGTTCACAACTTGGTTTGAAAAAGGCTACAATGAATATATGCCTGTCAACATTTCTAAACTAACATATCTTTAGCTTTATTGAGATTGGGGACATTTTGGGGACACTGTTCTGCGTTTTACAACACGAAAAAATCCAGAGTGTTCATTTTGACTCTGAGAGTGTGCCCTCATGGGTCCATTTGGTTACATTTTGTACACTCTCAGCGTTAACTTTAACTTTGAGGATTGTTCTGTGTAGTAGTGAGACTGTCACGGTCTGAATGGCCACCACTGTGGACCAGATTGATTGTTGCCCTGGGCAGGATGCTGACACTGTGGGGATATACAGTACTATGTATGATTGCAGACCACAGCGAAAATTGCTTTACTCCTTGCCCTCTTTGATTGTGTGTGCGGAGAACGCACACACACAAACGTGCGTGTGTGTGTTGCTGCTTGTGGTCTTGTATGCGTCTATGTACAGTGCATTTGTGTGTATAAGTATGACAACTTGCATCTGATTGTGAGCGAATTTGACCTAGATTACGTGTACCACTACCATGGTGACAGCAAAGAACCGGGAATGCTGTGAAGGGCTAAGAGTCAGCTGGACCTAAGCACATGGCAGGGGTTTGCAAAGTGGGGTCCGGGGACCCCCTGGGGTCCTTGTGGGGTTGTTCCCAGCAACAGTTTAATCACTTAAAGGGCCAGTTCACCTCTGGGACAACCAGATCTTATTTTATTGTTGTTTGGGACACGATCAACACAATCCTGAGTTATTTTTTGTGTTCAATCTGTGTTTTGAGATATTTTATTATTTCAGCATGAATGATGATGCATTTTGCATCATATGATGCAGCGTGATGACTCATATGATGCAAAATGCATCATCATTCATGCTGAAATACATCTCAAAACACATATTGAACACAAAAAATGACCCAGGATTGTGTTGATCTTGTCCCAAACAACAATAAAATAAGATCTGGTTGTCCCAGAGGTGAACTGGCCCTTTAAGCACTGCCGTGGCAAGAATTATAAGTTAACTAAGTACACCTTACCTTAACATACAATTTTCAAGTGCTTTATTTACTGGAGTATTTCCGATATATACTATACTTTTACATCTACTCCACTACATCTCGGGGACAAATATTGTAGTTTTACATTAACCACTTCAGCCCTATTTAAACTTCTCCCATCTACAAGCTCACAGCGCCTCACATCGCAATGCCTTGTGAGCTTATAGATCTTCAATTTCAAAAGATATTGTATTTATTTATTTGAGACATATGATAACTTTAAAGCAGGACATTCTGCATAATGAGTACTTTTACTTTTGGTACTTCAAGTACATTTTGATGCCAATACTTTTGGAGGACATACAGTAGAGCGTTCGTCCTACTTCTCCCGCCCAACACTCCCTGCTGATAGATGCCCCCAGCCCATCGGATTAGATGCAATGACAATAATCACCCTCCCCGCCTGGCTTCCCCCCCCACCCCGAACTCGGACCATTGATAAGTACTAGCGTAATTTCGAGTCGTCACTTACACACAACGCACTGTGAATACTCATTAGCAAGGTGTTCAGTGACCTGTAATAGGTCATTCTTAACAGATACCTATTGTGCTCTTATTAGCAACATTTAGTTTTCTACTCGAAAGCTGTGTGTGCGCGTGCATCTGTGAGTTTGTGTGTGTGTGCTGAATGCACGTGGTACTGTAACTAAATGTGTTTTCTGTTCTTTGGCTTGAATGAAGAATTGATCGGTCTTCAGTGTGCTCTAGACTAGAGATGGATGGCGACACTGGCAGGCATTTGGTGCAGTTTAATTCCGCCATGCGTATTTTTAATGTGCTTTTACAGTCTGTGTTACAGTGATCATTAATTAACCCCACCACAGTGCAGGCTTCACTGGCTGCCATGGCAACAGACCCGGCTAGCACCCTGGCAGGGGCGTCACAAGGGGGGGGGACTGAGTTACTAGGGCCCAAGGTGGAGGAGCCTTAATTATTTTATACTTTAGCTATTGAAAAATAGCAGATATACAAGCTCACAGCATGGCACCAAGTGCCACCCTGCGAGCTTGTAGATCTGCTATTTTTGAAAATGTGTGCAAATCTTTGAATATACTGTATGTATTTTTTTAAGCGAACATTTGTAACTCAAATTTTGCTTTTGGGGGGGGGTCCCTGGAACTAAATATTTTGAGATGGGGGTCTGTGGCCAGAATACATATAATTTTGGGGGTCCTTCACATGAAAAGGTTTGAGCACCACTGACATAGAAACATATAGGTTTTTAAAAAAAAACGTAGGATTTGAAATATTCAAAGTCTTGCACAAATGTTCACGACTTTTAAAAAATAGCAGATCTACAAGCTCGCAGCGAGGCACTCTGTGCCGCGCTGTGAGCTTGTATATCTGCTATTTTTCAATAGTTAAAGTACCCAGGGCCCAGAATTTGGTGCGACACCCCTGGTAACACACTGTTTACTCTTAGAATGATCAATAAGCGCGTGTCTGCAGTGCATGACCTTCTTCAAGATCAGTGGTTCCAGTGGTGGTTAAAGTACTCCATTGACACGGCCCTAAATCATCATGTATGATACAGTACAGTAAGACACGTGGTCTCTCTGAAAACACTTTGAAATGGCGCGTGACTTATGCATGACTATGGTCTCTCTGACCGGGAGAAATGCATGTTGTGAGCTTGTAGCTCAGCTATTTTCTGTCACACCCCCCCCACCCACCCGCACGCACGCACACACACACACACACACACACACACACACACACACACACACACACACACACACACTGTGTTTGTATGAGCGGGGGGAGAAGTCATGCAGAACAGTCAACATTAGCCTATACCAGCGCTGTAGGATCGCTCCGGTGCTTCCAGTCGAGTAGACGGCAGAACATGGCCATTAGCCATTAGCCGGTAAAAACGTCCAGAGCACGGGAGGAGAAAGTTAAGACACCTGAATTCTAATCTCTGACGGCTTGTTTGTTTTCGACTTGTACATTTGGAGTAGAAATAAAAGTACTGAAAATGTGGAAATACTCCAGTAAAGTAAAAATACCTGAAAATAGTAGGCTACTTATATTAAAGTTGTACCATGTAACTTTTTTTATAAAACAAATCTTAAAATGGTCCTAGCTGTTAAATCGCTAAAGTTTTAGAACCCCCACTCCGTTATTTTCAGCTTCTAAAGCCTTCTCTTTATATGTTTTCTATGATCCCTGCCCGGGACCGGTTTTCGCGGAAAAATTGCGTCATCACACTACCGGCCAATCACAGCGAGGGTTATACACTGCCGGCCAATCACAGCGCAGAACATACACTGCCGGGCTCTCTGGTGGGTTTAGGAAACACGCCTTCAGGAAGTACACTGCAGTGTTTACACTGGAGGAGTCTAGCATGTAACTCTCCAACCGCTGCTCGTAGAAGGACACGGGAGACCTCATTGAAAGCGTCTCGGCGAGGCGAGGCGGACGCGGTGGTCTGACGGCCCGGTCCGCGAGCGAAAAACGGACGAAAAAAGCAAACGCGACCGCGGTTTGCTATACTGCTACAGACCACCAGTTGAGCAACTTACACAGTATAGCTTTAAGTAGCCTAGGGGTCTATAAATGGACCCTGTAACTCTGTTGTTCGTACATTGTTTGAGTTAAATAACCACTGAGGATTTTTGCACTGTAGATTGAGGTTCCAGTAATAGTTTAGTTGAGTTATTCTCAACCTTTTTCATTTAAAGGATCCCCAGTTGATACCTTTTGTACACTAATCCACACTGTGAAATCCAATGTAACTGTTCAGAATGTGCAAACCATTTGCACATTCTCTGAGTTAGGGACCATTTTGGACCTGGCCTGTGGTGGTCTGTGAGAAACGCTGGCCGATATTTACAAAGATGACCACAATCCAGCTCTTGCCGCCTATGAGCGCATGCATGAACGATCACGCGCACAGGCATTTCACGGGACCCCACCCGCTCGCCTCTCCACACAGTACAGGTTCGGGCTGATATACATTTAATTATATAGCAGGTGAATCCATAGTGAGAACTCAAGTTTTTTGCATTGCATCGTAAATAGCTGTGCCTCAACCAGCGTGGGTTCTTACACGCTGAGTTTCTCAATTGCGGTCAAGATGGACGATACTTGTGGGGTGTCAGGTGTTTGTTACTTTTAGATGGATCTTTCTGTAACAGGAAAATCTATCCACCGTGTTGATGAGAGCAACTGTTTCCATGCCATGGCGAGTCTGGCTACAGAGTAAACATTTCTAATCCGTACACAGAATAACTTTTCTCTGTTATCCTATGAAATTTTCTTAAAATTTGACGGAGCAATTTGAGTTTATGTGTCAAAAAGAAGGAGTGTGTCTTGCCAGACACAGACACACACACACACACGCACACACGCACGCACGCACGCACGCACGCACGCACGCGCGCACACACACACACACACACAGGCACGCGCACACACTGACACACACATTAACGTCCTCACTCTCTCTCTTGCTTGCTCCAAAAAAATCAAGGCTAATTTGTCTTGATTGTGCTTCTACTGAAATATTAACTGAGAAAACCGAAGATTATGAGCTTTATAATGAATTATTTATTTTGTTATTCAATTCTCTTTCTTTTAGCAAACTAAGAAAATCATCTGGCGTGGGCGACCCCTTCAAAATAATTGGCAACCCCTCTGTATTTTTCAAATTTTGTATAGTATAAAATGATTAAATATCGATAATTCCATTAAATACTTTAACTTCTATTTAAGTTGTTTTGCCATATCTGCCCTGTCCATTTTTGAGCGGTGCCTACTGCTCCAGCATTTGACCGAGTGTGTATGTCTGTCTGTCTGTCTGTCCGTATGAGTACGGCCTCAACAGCTGCAATACCACTGGGTGACCTACATACATTTGGCGCTGTTGAGGCACCTCTCACACCCACTGGGTGTGATTTTTGATTACTAAGCCTAAAAGCCAAGCAGCAATTTTATTTGTATAAAAAAAAAAATTAAATTGTTATTTAAATCGACAATATAATGGATTTGAGATTTGGTCAAGCTTCACGTGACGTCACAATATCTAATATAAATGGGTAAGATGGATTTCTACAGGAACAGTATTTTCTAGTGTGAAGTGTGAACTGAGCACTTACAGCGGATTCCTCGTGTCGCAACCCCACGTAGAGGTCAGATGGTCAGAAGCCTGTCAAGATTTTCAAGTGGGCCCCCTGATCTAGAAAAGGTTGAGAACCACTGGCCTAGACTGAACTATATAATTGAGGTATTTAAGAAAAATACTACTCACATTTCCACTTATTTAATGGCACACACCAAAACGGAACGCGTTTCGGCTCTGATGAAGGCTCTTAGTCGAAACGCGTAAGCCTTCCGTTTTGGTGTGGGCAAATAAATAAGTCGAAATGTGAGTACTTTGTCCTCCTGATTAAAATCTTTGGATGTGCTACCTTTTTGGAATTCAATTCCTATTTTTTATATAATTTAGGTGTGTGTGTGTGTGTGTGTGTGTGTGTGTGTGTGTGTGTGTGTGTGTGTGTGTGTGTGTGTGTGTGTGTGTGTGTGTGTGTGTGTGTGTGTGTGTGTGTGTGTGTGTGTGTGTGTGTGTGTGTGTGTGATAGCGAATGAGAATGAAGGGACTGAGTGAGTGAAACTGCCTGACTGCCGTGGGTATATGTATGTATTAGCTTGTCAGTGAATGAGAATGAAGTCTGATAGAGTGAGGCTAAGCGTGGAGACATCCTGATTGCAGTGCCTGCCTCAATTATCACCATGCTCGATACCAAACTGGGGCTCCTTGAAATGTAAACGCTTGAGAACCACGCACAGTTTTAAGGATCTCTCGAACAGCCGTACTTTTCAGTGATAATTGACATGCATTTCCTCTCCTTTGTGTGTTGCTGTGTGGCAGGCCAGTCAGCTGGGCGTCTACCGGGCCTTCGTGGACAACTATGAGCTGGCAGTGGAGACGGCAGAGAAGTGCTGTCAAGCCAACACGCAGTTTGCTGAAATCTCTGAGGTGAGTCGGGCACAAGAAGAGATTTAACCAATCTAGACCTGGAATTATTGAGTGCTGCGCTGCGAGAATGTAGATCTGCTATTTTTTTTTTTTTTTAAATCATTTTTTTGCAAATCTTTGAATATATCTTTTTAAAAGCAAACATTTGTAACTCAAATCTTAGCTTGTGGGGGTTCCCTGGAACTAAATATTTTGAGATGGGGGTCCGCGGCCAAATACATGTACTGTAATTTTGTGGGTCCTTGACATGAAAAAGTTTGAGAACCACTGACATAGAAACATGCGCTTTTCAAAAAAAACTTAGAAGGATTTAGAAGACGGGTCAAAATATTCGAATTTTGATCATTTTTCAACAATAGCAGATCTACAAGCTTGCAGTGTGGCACTCGGTGCCGCGCTGTGAATGTAGACTGTAGACTGTCTGATATGTTTTAAATGTATCTAGCAATTTAATAAGAAACAGGGAACGCCAGGTTTAAAGTGGTCCAAAGTTGTAACATTTCATGTTATATACTGTAGTGCAGGGGTCTTCAACGTTTTCAGGCCAAGGACCCCTTAGCTGAGAGAGAGATGAAGCAGGGACCCCCTCTACATATTGTATAAATGTGTGATGCAGATTTTCATCAATTTCATAGATAATTTCATAGACTTGTTTGACAGCACTGTCATCAGTCTATGTTGGATTCATGTTAATGTGTTTATTCAGGCATTTAACTATACTTAAATCGTTGATACTTTGTAAACATGACCTTTCACTCCGTACTTGGTCTGCTCTTTTTTTTTACCTCTACACCAAACCTATTTGCAGAAAATAGCTGATCTACAAGCTCTCAACGCCTCGCTGCGCGAGGCGTTGAGAGCTTGTAGATCTGCTATTTTTGGCCAAAGTTCTCCTCACAATAGGGATGCGAGGGTTCAAGATGTTATTTTAAAATAATTATCCTATCACACAAGGATTTGGCGGCCCCCCTGTAGTAACTCTAAGGACCCCATAGGGGTCCCGGACCCCCTGTTGAAGACCCCTGCTGTAGTGTAACATGTTAACTCATGTTGTTTTTACTTGAAACATTACGTGAAACACAGGTCATGAGCGGGACATCCAGCCCAGCCCAGCATGCCATGTTGTGGTTGTTGGGGTGATCCATTGACTGGATGAACCAGCAGCAACCTCGTATCTCCAAGTTTCAAATTTGTACGTTCTTTCGCGAAGTAATGCCCTGCTTCATCATACAAGGCTGTCGCACAAAAGTAGTGAAAACAGCAGATCTACAAGCACACAACGCCTCGCGGTGCGAGGCGTTGTGTGGTTGTAGATCGGCTGTTTTCACTAGTTTAAATCATTTTTAAAATGATAAATGCAAAACGAACGGTTTTGGACATACAAGGTTTCCACCCGACAGCGACGATATACAATACAAGGAAGTTTCTGCCAAACAGTTGGTCTCACACTGTAGCTGCTCAGGCAACATTTGACACAGCAATCGGCTTATGTGGACTGGGGATGGGACGATAATCGTTATTATCGTTTATCGTGATAAAAAACACTCCCAATAATCGTATTGTGGAGATTAAAATTAATCGTGAAATTATCCTCCACTCTGCACTGGGATCAATTCACCTTCTATTTGTCAAGCTGCATATCCGGTACCACTTAAACCCTCTATATTTCGTAAAACGGACCAGGAAATAACATACTTGATAAAGTATTTATTTCACTCTCTACCAAATCTCTTTGTTAAAAATAGCCGATCTTCAAGCTCACACCGCGTCTCAACGCGACACGTTGTGAGCTTGTAGATCTGCTATTTTTTGGCATGCTCCACCCCAGGATAATGGATGTTACCCAGGGGGCAAACCAGCCTTTTTTTAGGAAACCTGCATTTGCCCCGACATAAAAGGTTGTCCACCAGAAATATTATCTATGACCCAGTAGGATCACAACCTATATGGACAACCCGGTCAATTTGTACGGCAAAGTTCCAATATGGCCGCCTCAATATTAGCCCCTATTAGTTTTAATGGGGGGTGAATAGGGAAAAATTTTAAACTGAGGGATATTTCCACAAAACTTCACAGGTTGATCAATGGTATACATATGAACATTTTTTGTATTGCAAGTTTCCATGAAATCCAATATGGCCGCCACAATATGGCCGCCATAATGTAAGGACCCAGAAAATAGGTTTTGCCTCTAACTTATGAACCAGATGAGCTAGAAACGCAAACTTGGTGTCTATTTCATGGTGTCTGACCATGGGAGACTCAATGGAATAGCTAATTTTATTATTGGGTGTGTCTGGACCTTTATTGTGCATATTTGCAAGATGGTGGACTCCCAAAATAGAGCTTTAACATAATTTCTACCATGATTGTTGACTGCTTTTGCAAATACAAGCAATATGAATCCATTTGCTAAGATTTATGGCACAGAAGGGACTTATACCTGTATTATTCTTGAGTTTGCATGTTGTCAAAATGGCTGTAAACGAGATATTATATTTCCTGTCCGATTCTACTGTATGTAGTTGTAGCAATGACTTCAGATAAAATCAGAGACCAAAACAATGTATCTTAGAAATTATTTTTTTATTTAAAAAATTAATAAAAAAAGAGAGAGATTATCTCAATGAAATGAATGCAACTGCCTTTTGGGTCTTTCACAGATAGACATGCACATGCTTTCCAACAACTTCAGCTTCAGGGAAATTATAATGAACACATGATTAAAACAGGCTGCATTATAATGCAAATAATTGCTAGTCACTATCACTGTCATGTGTACCTATCCTGCTGCATCTTGTCTCCAGTCCTTGGCAACGACACCCCAAGTAGCATGCAATTCCCTTCTTCGCACATGAAGTTCAATCACCCGAGAGAGACTTGGAGTAGAACCGCTGCTCCTTCACTTGGAAAGGAGTCAGCTTAGGTGGTTCGGGCATCTAGTACGGATGCCCCCCGAGCGCCTTCCTAGGAAGGTCCTCGATGCACGTCCCACTGGGAGGAGACCCCGTGGCAGACCTTAGACCAGATGGAAGGATTATATCTCCAGACTGGCCTGGGAACGCCTCGGTATACTCCCAGAGGGAGTGGAGGAAGTTACGCAGGATAAGGAAATCTGGAAGTCTCAGTTGGAACCGTTACCCCCGCGACCCGATTCCGGATAAGCGGTTGAAGATGGATGGATGGATGGATGGCACATGAACAGTTTTTCTGGCAGCCTTTGATACAGCTACATGATATTGCCTTGTCCATTGATATAGGCCAGGCTGGCTCTGTAGATGGACAGGGGACTGCCTTCCCATCACTGAGAGACCATCCATATTCAGTGAAGCAAGGGATGTCTGGCTTCGCGATGTGTGCAGTTTTATCTATTATGGCTGCAAGAGTGGGGTGCAGGCCAAAGGCATTTTCTGTAGGTGGCAGCAGCTTCAACAGGGTTGATCGGTTATTTAGGAACTTGTACACTCTCAGCTTTGCCAGGTCAAAGTCCTCCGAATGGTCAGCTTTTGATGCATATACAGCTATCGTGAGGTCTCTAGCCTGATTCTTGACATCCTCTGAGAGGGAATAAGAGGAATTTTCACCAAACTCCTGAAGTGCAGGGAGATCTAGACCCATGCTGGTCTTGAACCATGCCTTCTTTCCAGTGAAAAAGGGATAGCTGGTGGTATCTCTGCCACTCAGGCTGTGAATAAAGGGCAGGGCACGACACTGTGCGAGTCCAAGGGCTGAGACCATGTGATGGATAGGAAGATATGCATCCTGCTCTGTTCTCACCCACAGCTCTGGAAGGTCTAGGAGGTGGGTGGCAGCATGATATAGATGCCTATATCATGCTGTCGCCATGGGAAGGCAGTCCCCTGTCCATCTACAGAGCCAGCCTGGCCTATATCAATGGACAAGGCAATATCATGTAGCTGTATCAAAGGCTGCCAGAAAAACTGTTCATGTGCGAAGAAGGGAATTGCATGCTACTTGGGGTGTCGTTGCCAAGGACTGGAGACAAGATGCAGCAGGATAGGTACACATGACAGTGATAGTGACTAGCAATTATTTGCATTATAATGCAGCCTGTTTTAATCATGTGTTCATTATAATTTCCCTGAAGCTGAAGTTGTTGGAAAGCATGTGCATGTCTATGTGTGAAAGACCCAAAAAGGCAGTTGCATTCATTTCATTGAGATAATCTCTCTCTTTTTTATTAATTTTTTAAATAAAAAAATAATTTCTAAGATACATTGTTTTGGTCTCTGATTTTATCTGAAGTCATTGCTACAACTACATACAGTAGAATCGGACAGGAAATATAATATCTCGTTTACAGCCATTTTGACAACATGCAAACTCAAGAATAATACAGGTATAAGTCCCTTCTGTGCCATAAATCTTAGCAAATGGATTCATATTGCTTGTATTTGCAAAAGCAGTCAACAATCATGGTAGAAATTATGTTAAAGCTCTATTTTGGGAGTCCACCATCTTGCAAATATGCACAATAAAGGTCCAGACACACCCAATAATAAAATTAGCTATTCCATTGAGTCTCCCATGGTCAGACACCATGAAATAGACACCAAGTTTGCGTTTCTAGCTCATCTGGTTCAGAAGTTAGAGGCAAAACCTATTTTCTGGGTCCTTACATTATGGTGGCCATATTGTGGTGGCCATATTGGATTTCATGGAAACATGCAATACAAAAAATGTTCATATGTATACCATTGATCAACCTGTGAAGTTTCGTGGAAATATCCCTCAGTTTAAATTTCTTCCCTATTCACCCCCCATTAAAACTAATAGGGGCTAATATTGAGGCGGCCATATTGGAACTTTTCCGAACAAATTGACCGGGTTGTCCATATAGGTTGTGATCCTACTGGGTCATAGATAATATTTCTGGTGGACAACCTTTTATGTCGGGGCAAATGCAGCACACCTTCCTTTGCCCCCTGGGTATATGTTTGAAAAGCCAAAGTATAAAATAATGTTCTTTAGCGGTTCTACTCCAAGTCTCTCTCGGGTGATTGAACTTCATGTGCGAAGAAGGGAATTGCATGCCCTCTTAGCAAATGGATTCATATTGCTTGTATTTGCAAAAGCAGTCAACAATCATGGTAGAAATTATGTTAAAGCTCTATTTTGGGAGTCCACCATCTTGCAAATATGCACAATAAAGGTCCAGACACACCCAATAATAAAATTAGCTATTCCATTGAGTCTCCCATGGTCAGACACCATGAAATAGACACCAAGTTTGCGTTTCTAGCTCATCTGGTTCAGAAGTTAGAGGCAAAACCTATTTTCTGGGTCCTTACATTATGGTGGCCATATTGTGGTGGCCATATTGGATTTCATGGAAACATGCAATACAAAAAATGTTCATATGTATACCATTGATCAACCTGTGAAGTTTCGTGGAAATATCCCTCAGTTTAAATTTCTTCCCTATTCACCCCCCATTAAAACTAATAGGGGCTAATATTGAGGCGGCCATATTGGAACTTTTCCGAACAAATTGACCGGGTTGTCCATATAGGTTGTGATCCTACTGGGTCATAGATAATATTTCTGGTGGACAACCTTTTATGTCGGGGCAAATGCAGCACACCTTCCTTTGCCCCCTGGGTATGTTGGGGATACTTTGATTATCGAAATAATATCGTAAATCGCAATTCTTTCACAATAATCGTGACGTGACATTTTTGTCCAATCCTTAATGTGGACACAAGTGCAGTTCTTGCAAGTGAATTATAATGGCCTTGATACAATAGCTATTATTAGTGACTGTTAAATTTCAGGTATATGGTTTGCCTTCTGAAGAAAAAGTGACACCTAGCCTACAGTACGTAGCCAAAGTCATGGGTAAATGCAAATGGTGCATCAGTGTAGCACCTTTATCTGCTTTACAGATTGCATTACATTCACCCATTCACACATTGGCGACAGAGGCAACCGTGCAAGGCACCACATGGCTCTTCGAGAGCATTTAGGGGTTAAGTGTCTTGCTCAAGGACACTTTGACACAAAGCCAGGAGGAGCCGGGGATTGAACCGGTTGCACTCCTTGATTCCCAAGTGGCGCGCTCACATTTACCTCCTGAGCCACTGCTGCTGCCCCCGTTAGATTGGCTATAAGGTCGTTCTGCCGAACAGATGTTGCGGGGATGATTGGCTCACAGCAGAGCACAGTACGCACCATTAGCAAGAAGAACAGTTCAGAGAGCTGTTATTCTCACAACATTAGTATGGAAATAGGCATGTACTACGGCACGTGTACTATGCTCATTTTGATCGCGAGTTTAGCTGCAAATCCTCTATGCTATTATTCACCCACGCTGCTTTTATCAACTCAACATTTGCGTGCGTGCGTGCGTGCGTGCGTGCGTGCGTGCGTGCGTTCGCGCATGTCTGCATTCAGGAGATGGGTGTTAAAGGAGTAGTTCACCCAAAGGAATAAACTTTAGAATTTTTGTTTTTAAAACCTTCTTTAATGGTAAATCCAGAATCGGCGAAAAATATATAATGGGAATCAATCAGTAACCTGTTTCTGCGGCAAAAAAACAATATCAAAAATCCTTCCATTAAAAAAAACCCACAGCTCCAGCTGTTTATCAAAGCCTGTAGTACCATACTGCTTTGAAACCGCTCCAAAAAGTGCCCTGTAAAGTAAGAAAATTAACTTTAAAATGCTTCCGGTCAAAACAAAGACGTGCACGAAAAGGGAGCGCGCATGGCCAGGCGTGTGCGTTGTCAGTCACGCTCGTTCGTCGGATGTGTCTCCACTGTTTGTTTTGAAGTCGCGTCATCACAATCAAGGCAACAGGTTTACGGTGAAACAGAAAGCTAGAGATGGGATTTATGGCTCTATGAAGTGAGCCGGATTTAAGATCCGTTCCTTACAAAGAGCCGTTCAAAAGACTGGCTCATTTTAGTCTTAGGTACTTTGTAGATTTAGACGGCAGAAATGTATATATGGCTGAAATGTATATAGGGTTGAAGTGATTTGAACTTATAATCAAAATGTACAAAGTACCTAAGACTAAAATGAGCCAGTCTTTTGAACGGCTCTTTTTTTATATATATATCACAATTTAATTAAAAACCACAAACTGATAAATTGAACTCTGTCTATGACCATAAGAGATTATCATTTAGGCATGAATGGGTCCCCGTGATGACTTCTCTCACTACTACAAAAACATTTCAATATACATTTGCCTTTAGGTATTACTGATAAAAAAACTAATAATAACATTTAATGTTCTCATAATGTGAAACTTGAAATGTATTGTCACATCATAGGTTTACAGGTGTAAAACAGTGAGTGAAATGCAGTTTTCAAGGAAGGGGAAAAGAATAGAATAAAACAAAGAAAACGTGTCATAAACGTCAGATATTCCAAATATGCATGATTAAAAGAAAACAAATGGTCTTGGAATGAGGCAGTTCAATTAACCCATTTAGGCCTAGAATTATTGAATGCTTTAACCAGTGAAAAATAGCAGATATACAAGCTCACTCGGTGCCACGCTGCAAGCTTGCAAAGTTGTGAAAATGTGTGCAAATCTTTGAATATATGTATTTTCAAAGCGAACGTTTGTCAACTCAAATTGTGCTTCGATCTGGGGGGTCCCTAGAACTAAATATTTTGAGATGGGGGTCCGTGGCCAAATAAATATCATTTTGGGGGTCCTTCACATGAAAAGGTTTGAGAACCACTGACATAGCAGTCTCTCAAGAACAGACTAACTAACTGAACTCCAGTTAACTTTTTTGGTGCCATGATTTTTTCTCTTCAATGTCCCGCGATGCCATGGTCTCCATAGACTTCCATGTAATTTATAGTGCACGGATCGTGCACACCCATGCCTAGATGATGCACCACGTGTGTGCCCACTGTTCACAGCTTTCAAACAAAAAAATCAGCTTGGAAATCCGCTTGGAAATCCGTTCATGCATTCATGATTTATCAGCCATCATGTTTTCTTCAGACGTAAACAAACATGGCTGCCATGTTTGAAAGAATGGGTTGGTATGGGGGTTAAACATGCAATTTCGCGATCGCGATCATGCCTAACACATTTCTGGAGGTCCAAAAAACATTTTTGAAAAAAAAGAATTTGAAAAAAAATAAATAAATACCAATACAAACTCGGGAAACTCGGGGTTGGCACCATGTGTTAAGTGAAAAGGACCTTTTCTTTGAAGATGGCTATAGCCAGATTGCTGACATAGAAACATAGGTTTTTCAAAAAACCTTAGAAGGATTCAAAAGACACTTATAGAATTGGGTCAAAATTCAAATTTTCACGATTTAAAAAAGAAAATAGCAGATCTACAAGATCACAGCTGTGAGCTTGTATATCTGCTATTTTTCAATAGTTAAAGCATAAAATAATGATACACAAAATGTGTACCCGTTCTGAATGGGTTAGAATAGCAGCTGATATGCTAACAGATACTGTACACAAGATGCATAGTTATAAAAAATAAAGACAAAAATGGCAACAGATATAGAAACAGACTGTTGTTCATATAAATAGTCTCACGTGCATCTGAGACACTAACTCTGTGGTGAGATATCTTTCCATACAGAGACCTTGCTTTGACCTCCTTAAAATCGTCATATCCATTTTGCAGCTTCTAATAAATCATCTATTATCTTGTATGAACTCACAAGTTAACATTAAGCTTGGCGTCTAGATAAGAGACAGAGAATCCATCATGGAGCGCTGTTAATGGTCCACGTAATGATGCATGACTCCTAGGCAGTGAGATGGTTAGGGAAATACTGCTGAGGCTGGCACAATCTGGTGGGAGCTGGTATGGCTAATGAAATGGTTGGGCTTTTTCCACCTTGTTTACCCATTTTAGGCCTAGAATTATTGAATGCTTTAACCAGTGAAAAATAGCAGATATACAAGCTCACAGCGCGGCACCGAGTGCCGCGCTGCGAGCTTGTAGATCTGCTATTTTTGAAAAATCATGAAAATGTTTGCAAATCTTTCAATATATATTTTTCAAAGCAAACGTTTGTAAGTCAAATCTCTTCTTCTGGGGGTCCCTGGAACAACATATTTTGAGATGGGGGTCTGTGGCCAAATACCTGTCATTTTGGGGGTCCTTGACATGAAAAAAATTGAGAACCACTGATTCAGAGGAAGGATTTAGAAGTCGGGTCAAAGATCGCGTCAAAGATATTCAAAGACTTGCACTCATTTTCACGATTTTCAAAAATAGCAGATATACAAGCTCACAGCGCGGCACCGGGTTAAAGCATAAAATGATGGTTAAAGTGGTTAAAATCTAACGCGATTCGGGCGCGTTCCAGGTATTTGAGAGTTAACCACGTCTTAAAACCTCTATACTTAGTAAGCTTCGCCGCAGTTGGCTACTATGTACTGTAGTCAGTCCCCTCTGTACCAAATTACTTCGCCGAAAATAGCCAATCTACAAGTTCAGTTCTGGATGTCAGTGCTATTTTCACGAATGATCCACCCAGAATGTTACTGTACATATTTGTCTTTTTCATTTCTAACGTGATGTTTTTGCATAGTATTTGTCTGTCATTAAATGGACCCCAATGGAAACAGGCCTTATGCTTTCTTGGGTTTAAAATCCTCTTAGCAGCCCTTGTATTGTAGTGTGCTTTCCTGTACTTTTTGCAAACTGCCAATAAAGTATTCAATGCAGGGTTGCTAAGGTTCAAGTCATATTGAATCCTAACCTTCTGGCTTGTAGGAAACCAGTCACCCGTAGCCAAAGTAGGATTATGTCTACCATGTCTGTTTCCACCTCACTTCTACTCATCATATCCAACCATGTCTGTTTCCCCCTCACATCTACTCATCATATCCAACTTCTTTCTTTCAGAACCTGAAGGTTAGGAGCACTAAGGATTGTAAGGATCAGTCTGCCAAGAACTCCTTGGAAAGTAAGTCACCTTCTGTTATATCACATTAACAAAAGAAATAGCTAATTGTGTCACATGGCCATGGCCTCTACGGTAAGGTGAAATATACTGTGATTTGTAGTCAATTGTCAAAATATGCAATGCGGCCTGAAGTTGGTATTCTTTTGTCTAAAATGATGTTTTTTTCTAAAATTCTGTTTCATATCGATTGGTCTTTTATTTTTTACAAACTTGTTTCAATCAAATATCAGACCTATGGATTTGGCATGGCGTCAAGTGCATCAGTAATGCGTTGACATTGTGTGGACATTTCAGCATTTTGTGAAGGCTCTAAATACACAGAATCGGGTATTCTTTGCACACTTTACTGTATATATAACTCTTCGTATCAGAACAATATGACTTAGAGTAGGATAAAAATCTGCAAAGTATCCCTTACAATAATTCAGAAACAAACATGAATTATTCCTTGCCTCTCCATAGCGTTGCTGTACAAACCAGTGGACAGAGTCACTCGCAGCACGCTGGTGCTACATGTGAGTATAAGCACGCCGTAAGGCTGTATAACTTACTATCACAACAGTTGTCTTGTTCTTGATCACCTGTCTCCTCTCTATTATCCATATAATGCAAATGTAGCATCACCCAATGCAAGTGTTTAGTCACCACAATTGTCCCTTGACGTGACAACCTTGCAGGCTTATGCAAAGGCAAAATGTAATTATTATGTTTAGACTGATGCCAGGTCGTTTGTGGACATGCCATCCTATAGTGTGGACTGTATAGTTTCAATATACAGATTATTGATTGCGACCGTCGGGTCGCAAGTTGCTATGAAAAGCTCCACCGGCTGTCCCTCCGTCTGTCCGCCACGTCATGTCACACTTTTCCCCTACTCTTATCTCTGCCACCGTTGGCCCTATTAATGCCAAACTTTGCACACACACTCCTTGGATGGCAAATCACAACCTCCACTCCTGATTTCTCACATGGCCCTCTTCTAGCGCCACCATCAGGCCAATCTTTCCAAAACACGTCTTTGGACACTGCTCCCACAGATTTTGGCCTTAAATCACGCAAAGTGGTACACAGTATGTCTAGAGCCATGTCATCAACATGGATCTGTCCCATTTCCCATATTCCCTCCTGATTGCCTACGATTGCCTTATAAAGTTTGTCTATGCGACGTGACGGACACTTTTATCTCCCGATTAGGGAGTCTTACTGGTATGTCTGTTACAGCACTGGTTTAGAATCCCCTCAAGCACATCTGGGGGTCCTTGGACCCCACACTGAGAACCAGTGCTGTAACAGCCAGATACATTATTGATAGGAACAGTGGACTAAATTCTGAATTAAATTAACCCATTTAGGCCTACGATTATTGAATGCTTTAACTATTGAAAAATAGCAGATATACAAGCTCACAGCGCGGCACCGAGTGCCGCGCTGCGAGCTTGTAGATCTGCTATTTTTGAAAAATCGTGAAAATGTGTGCACATTTTTCAATATATATTTTTCAAAGCAGACTTTTGTAACTCAAATCTCTGCTTCTGGGGGGTCCCTGGAACAACATATTTTGAGATGGGGGTCCGTGGCCGAATACCTGTAATTATGAGGGTCCTTGACATGAAAAAGTTTGAGAACAACATGATTTAGGGGAAGGATTTAGAAGTCGGGTCAAAGATCGGGTCAAAGATATTCAAAGACTTGCGCACATTTTCACGATTTTTTCAAAAATAGCAGATCTACAAGCTCGCAGCGCGGCACTCGGTGCCGCGCTGTGAGCTTGTATATCTGCTATTTTTCAATAGTTAAAGCATAAAATAATGGTTAAAGTGGTTCAAATCTAACGCGACTCGGGCGCGTTCCAGGTATTTGAGAGTTAAGTCTGACTGTTATAGAAAACTAGTGTCAACTGAAAAAGTGTATTGGTGTGTGCTGTGCTGTGCTGTAGGATCTGCTGAAACACACGCCCTCCGGCCACCCCGACCACCCCCTCCTGCAGGATGCACTGAGGATCTCTCAGAACTTCCTCTCCAGCATCAACGAGGAGACAACACCTCGCCGTCAGTCCATGACTGTCAAAAAGGGAGAGGTAAGGAGTGTAAAATCTAACATTTAGGGCGCCCGGTGGCCTACTGGTCAAGGTGCATACCACTTAGGCACCGCCACATTGGCATGGATGCCTGCCGGCGTCGCCGGTTCGATTCCTGATCCGGATGACCTTTGCCCCATGTCACTCCCCATCTCTCTCCCCATTTCCTGTCAGTCTACTGTCCTATCAATAAAGGCATAAAAGCCCCAAAATCTTTAAAATCGAACATTTAACCACTCGAACCCTCTATATTTAGTAAAATGGACATGAAGTTACAACTGTACATTGGTACGCTCCTTTTTCAGTCTACACATGCACCAAATTCCTCCCCCAAAAATAGCCAAGCTACAAGCTTGCTGAGCTTACTTGCTGTTGTGAGCTTGTAGATCTGTTATTTTTGGCGAACGTTCCACCCAAAAACATAGGGATGCTGGGTTTCAAGTGGTTCAAACATCAAGTGCATAAAACACACACTCATGAGACGCTCAAAGTCGCATTCTTTGTGCTATACAAAAAAACAGTGGTACTATAATGTTGTACTTACTGTAAGTAAAAGTATCAATACTGCAATGTAGAAATAACCTGTTACGAAATTCAAAATTAACTTGAGTAAAAGTACAAAAGTATTGGTATCAAAATATTTAACAGGAAACAGACGGTGATCTCATGTTGCGATGCCGTCATTTCCTGTTTTCCTGTGGGACTTCGCTAACTTGTAAAAAAGAATGAGTTAATAACACAGCATAGTGCGTGCTACACACGCAGCTAGGTAGCTTAGCTGCTACAGAATGTACTGCTATGCTCTGTGTAGTTCTAGCTATAGCGTGCAGCATTTCAAACAGCTAAAACCAGGGACAGATGCTTTTGCCTGTTTGTTCTCTCTTGCTTTCTCTCTGATGGATTGCGAACGGCCATGTCCTAGGACACTGACGCATACATCGCACACGTCACACGCACGCGCACGCGCGCACACACACACACACACATACACACACACACACACACACACACACACACACACACACACACACACACACACACACACACAGAGACCACTCCCCGCCATCACTGTCACCCCTGGAGCACATTAATGGCTGTCATTTGATTGGCATGGCAGCTTGCGTGACACTGGTGTACATAACACCTTGTAATGAGCCAGTATTCCTCTCTGACTGGAAGATTCCATATTAATTATTCATAAATAAAAGGATGGGGGCGGGCCCAAATCATGCTTCTGTTCCCAGAGGGTCATTACCGCATCCTCCCAACGCGTCCCGCAGAAGCCTCATATCTCTTATGTTTTGGGTGGGTGTTGTGGGGGGTGATTTATGTCCTATGCCGTCATGCTACAATATCAGACAAAACTAGCAAAAATTGACGATCTACAAGCTCTCAACAAAGTGTTGTTGAGAGTGAAAAATATTATCTAAAAAAGTGTTTGTGTGTATCTTTTACCAATGAAAAGTATCAACAAGTGTTACCTTGTGACTAAATAATAACTACACTAGATCCATTGGAACACTGAAAAAGTAACGGTTTTGGTTCCTGGCCGGACAGCGACTATTATTCTATTACTCCCTCTCTCATTCACTATTCACTCTCTTTCTCTCTAACTACGGTAATATACAGACACACACCGGCCTGCCCTGCCCTCCTATCTCCATAGGACCCATTTGCAGCAGCACTCGCCCCAACACACACACACACACACACACACACACACACACCCACACACACACACACACACACACACACACACACACACACACGCACACACACACGCACACACACACACACACACACACAAACTGATAATCAAATATTAATAATGTCTACATGAAAGCAGCACATGGAAATCGATGGGGCTCATTATGGTGTGTATATGAGCATACTTGAAGCTTAGGTCTGCATTTTAAACGACAACTTTGTTTTTTTTTACAACAAGGTTTAGAGAAAAGAAAAGACGAGTGTTAAAATGTTTTCATTTACTGCTTTCTATCGTTTTGGCGATTTTAGTGGTTTTGATTTCAGTGGATGGGGGCATGTGTACAATTGGCTAAATACGTATTTTTGGACACAATAAGCCCATTCTCAAGATCCACTGCAATCTTTCATGGGCAGATGTGACTTATGGGAGCTAGTAGTGTTTAAGTTGTAACTAATAGTGTGTAAATAAATAGTAATAAAGAAATCGCTGGCTTAGCCACTTAATTGTACGCATGGAAAACTTCCATTCAGCACTACTTTTCATACTGTACTTTCATACTGTATGAAAATCAACTTGCATTGTCTTCAAACTGGCTAGAGACAGGTCATTTTGTCTCATGCAAAGAATTGTTAGACGAGTGAAATTGAATTGATCATCATGACTAAAAACGCTCAAAACCCGTCGCATCGCTGATGTTTTGTGAGCTTGTAGATCGTTTATTTTCAGATATTCTGCTTTTTTCAAACATTTTGTACTTTTACTTTTGGTACTTTAAGTACATTTTGATGCCAACACTTCCATACTTTTACTCAAGTACAGTTTGAATTCCAGACTTTTACTTGTAACAGTATTTATACATTGCACTATTGATACTTTTACTTTAGTAAAATATGTGAGTACCGGTACTTTTCCCACCTCTGGTAATGCATTACCTCAAATTCAATTGGAGTCTAGATAGGACTCCCAAGCCCTCATACCTACATTACTATTTATAGCCACCCATACATTAGCCTGTAACCTGTAGTATTCTCAGTGAAGTAGTGCAGGGGCGTCACACCAAATTATGGGCCCTGGGTACAAGGATTCACTGTGGGCCCCCCATGAATGTTAACTATTGAAAAATAGCAGATATACAAGCTCACAGCGCGGCACCGAGTGCCGCGCTGCAAGCTTATATATCTGCTATTTTTTTTTTAATCGTGAAAATGTGTGCAAGAAACCTATGTCTCCATGTCAGTGGTGCTCAAACATTTTCATGTCAAGGACTCCCAAGATGGTATTTATTTGGCCACAGACCCCCATCTCAAAATATTTAGTTCCCAGAAGCTAAATTTGAGTTACAAATGTTCGCTTAAAAAAATACATATATTCAAAGATTTTCACACATTTTCACGACTTCTCAAAAATAGCAGATCTACAAGCTCGCAGCGCGGCACTCGGTGCCGCGCTGTGAGCTTGTATATCTGCTATTTTTCAATAGCTAAAGTTACTAGGGCCCCTCCACCTTGGGCCCTAGTAACTCAGTCCCACTCCCCCCCCCCCCCTTGTGACACCCCTGAAGTGGTGCATGAGCATGGTAGTAGTACAAGTGACCCCCAGGGGCCATGGCCCCGGCCAGATGGAGGGAACAAACAGAAGTTGCTTAATTAAAATGCAAATGAGGCTGCTGTCAGAATCTTGAGTCCACCTCCCTTCCCCTTATCTGGTGCTCCGCGTGCCACTGGGAGGGATGTGCTCCTGATGTGAGGGTGCACATGTGTTACGGTATACAGTATACTGTACGTTGATTTCAGGTGTAACAGTTAATCAAACTAATCATTTTAATCGATTGTTAATTTTTTTTTGTTAAAAACAAATGACATTTTTTTTTAAATAAAATCATACTTTGTTATGCCTTTTTTTTTAATAAAGTAGCAACATATACTGTATATACTGTGTGTGTGTGTGTGTGTGTGTGTGTGTGTGTGTGTGTGTGTGTGTGTGTGTGTGTGTGTGTGTGTGTGTGTGTGTGTGTGTGTGTGTGTGTGTGTGTGTGTGTGTGTGTGTGTGTGTGCGTGCTTCTCGGTTATTCCATTAATCGAAAAAGTAACGATAGAATAATCGCCAGTATCTCTCTCTGCCTGTCTTTCTCTCTCTCTCTCTCACTCACACACACACACACACACACACACACACACACACACACACACACACACACACACACACACACACACACACTTACTCATACACAAACATACAAATGATAAAAGATCACCACATGATTTCATGCAGAAACAAAACATGCAGTCATATTTTCACCCACATATACAGCACGTACACCTACAGTATGCATTATACAAGCCCGCGCTGCATATGCACACTCATTGCAGTGCGATGCACATTGCATATTCGTTTGCCCCACTCACCCTTTTATGCAGATGTGTGCGAATGCTGAGAGCACAGATGCTCCTCAAAGCGTGCACTCTAAAAATAGATATGGATCTTTTGTAAATTGATGCAATTTCGCATGCACGCACGCGGGCCCACACACACAGTCACACACACACACACACACACACACACACACACACACACACACACACACACACACACACACACACACACACACACACACACACACACACACACACCTCCAGGAAGGCCCTTCAAGGAGTTGGTCAATATTTAATCGGCGTTGTCAGCGGCCTCATGTCTCCTTCTCCAGCAGTGCTGGTGTTCTAGTCAGCGATTATGAGAGATGGCCAAAGTCATATTGTGCCTATAGTTGCTGCTCTGCATTTTGTCATCTTGTGTGCAGAGATAGCATGTTTGATAAAGGAGACATGTTGTCAGTTTTATCAGATTGCTCTCTTAGTCACTTAAAGGACATTTTTCTTTACAATAAGGGTTCATATTTTAGATTGTAATTAGAGGAAAGAAAAGATGAGAGTTAAAATGTTTTCATTTACTGCTTTCTATCGTTTTATCCATTTTAGAGAGTTTGATTTCAGTGGCTTTTTAGACACAATGAGCCAACAAATTCTTTATTATTTACATTAACACTACCAGCCCCCATAAGTCACACCTAACCATTAAAGGAAACCATGCGGTGCATGTTGGGGGCTTATTGTGTCTAAAAAGACATATTTAGCAACTTGCACGCATGCCCCCAAACACTGAAATCAAACCCGCTAAAATGATAGAAAGAAGTAAATGAAAACATTTTAACACTCATCTTTTCTTTTCTCTAATTACAATCTAAAATATGAGCCCTTGTTGTAAAAAAAAACAAAGTTGCCCTTTAAACCCGGCCGCTAGTCTTATTAAACTTGACCTGAATACTTGGTCAGTTCTTTTCCCTCCTGTACACCGAATCTGTTGACCTAAAAGCTCACAGATCTGCTATTTGGGTTGAATCTCCCCCCAGATGGATTCTATAGGGCATGGGTCTTCAACAGGGGGTCCGGGACCCCTAGGGGGTCCACAGAGTTACTACAGGGGGTCCTCCAAATGTTTTGAGTGATATATTAACCACTTGAACCCTAGTGTCCATATTCTGAGAACCTTAGCCAAAAATAGCAGATCTACAAGCTCACAACGCCTCGCTTGGTGTAGAGGAGAAAAAGAGCAGACTGAGTACAGTGAAAGGTCAAGTTTATTGAGTATTGACGGTTCAAGTGGTTAAATATCTGAAAACACAAATTGACATGAATCCAAAATACATTGACAATTGTGCTGTCAAACAATGAAACTATGGATGATAAGGTTATGGGGGTCCCTGCTTCATCTCTCTCTCAACTAAGGGGTCCCTGGCCTGAAAACGTTGAAGACCCCTGCTATAGGGTTCAAGTTATTGGAGCCACTGTTCTCAAAGTGGGGTCTGCAGACCATCCCCAGGGGGTATTGGTGTTGTGTTGGTGAATGGCCACTGTGCCTTTTGGAATGTGATTCATTCTAATGATCCAGATTTATCTCCAGTATTATTGTATTTTCGGTTTGATAATCCATTCCCATCTTGGAATCTGCTGCAGCCTGGGAGGGGTGTCCTTGGGAGCTGTTAGCTAATTGGATCACTCCCCCCAGTTCCCAGACAGCGCCAAAGCAGGACCAACATCATCCAGGGCCTGATTTGATCATGTGTCTGGATTAGAATGAAAGCATCTGTAAATGTGTGCAATGTGCATGTATGGCTTGATTGATTGATTGATTGATTGATTGATTGATTGATTGATTGATTGATTGAATACTTTATTAGCTGTTTGCAACAACAACAAAATATTGCAGTTCAATATAAGGTCTGCTAAGAGGATTTTAAACCCAAGAAAGAACTATGGGTCGTTTCCATTGGGGCCCTTTGTACTGAATTCATCGAAACATGTAATGACAATATTTAATGAAGAACAGCATATGAATGGTTACAAATCAAAAAGAAAAATATGAAGGGGGGGTTGGCTCAGGCTTTGACTTTTTACAGGGGCCGGTTTCGAATTGCAGTCACCTGTAAATGTTCTATTAGGGTGGTTTTGAAGGAGAGTAAGGATTTACACTCCTTTAAGGTTGTTGGTAGGGCGTTGTTGGTAGGGAGATTTAAGCCAAATCTGGGTTGAATGTGATTTGTGGAGCTCCCTCTGGTGTTGTGATCGTGGATGTCAGTGACATTTGTGATGTTGTTTGACAGGTCTCTACCCTGAACCATCCCATCCTAGCAAAATGTGGTCTAACACACTATGCACCATGGGCAAAATAAATTGACTCATTATTATATAGGAATACATGCATGCGTATATGGAATTTACTTCCAGAGCATACTATTCTATACTTAAATATCTGTGTTTCGATGTGTCAGTTTTTGTTTCTTTTTTTACATTCTGGGTCTACATGGTCAAGAATTGTAGAAACATGACACTAGATCTAGTGTATGTACACTAAGTCAGATACTAAATCAGTTTTTCTTAGTTTCATGGTCAGCAAGTATCACATTTATATTCTAACTACTTGGCAATGTAGAGATTACGGAAATACTTAGTTTCTTCCCAGTTTTCAAATCTCCATATACTGTATACATTACATACAGTATTCCTTTGGCCTAAAGTCTGCTGATTAATATTTGCAAATAAGAAAATCTCCTAGCTGAGCTCTTAATAAAATCCATAACATGTACAGCCTCAAGTTTCAGTCAACTACAAACTGTAACGTTTTGTTTTAATGTCCCCATAAGAATCATTGTTTAAATAATGTGATAACCAATGTGAGGATGCACCAAGGCCCATGAATGTAATTGACGATGGAAAACGACTGTGTTGTGTGTTGATTTTCTTTAGCATGAGGTCAGTGCATCTGGTATTTACTCCTCCATTCCAGTCAATCGCCATTAAGAGCAAATGACAGGCCACAACACAAAGGAGCTCATTTGGAAGTTACACATTGTGGTAGGCAATCATAGTGAGCTTCAATATCTAGCTAGTAATGAATAATTATATCCACCATTGGGGAATTAAAGCTCTGGCATGTCCTTAGCGAGGGGATCAGGACACAATTATAATCTGCATTACTGTAGGTCTGTCTGTCTGTCTGTCTGTCTGTCTGTCTGTCTGTCTGTCTGTGTTCTGACAAAGACCAAGTTGACTTACTACTGTATGTCCTTGCAGTGGATCCTGGACGCAGGGGCGTCACAAGGGGTAGGAAAGTGGGACTGAGTTACTGGGGCCCAAGGTGGAGGGGCCCTAATAACTTTATCTATTGAAGAATAGCAGATATACAAGCTCACAGCGCGGCACCGAGTGCCGCGCTGCGAGCTTGTAGATCTGCTATTTTTGTAAAGTTGTGAAAATGTGTGAAAATCTTTGAATATATGTATTTTTTAAGCGAACATTTCTAACTCAAATTTTGCTTCTGGGGGTCCCTGGAACATAATATTTTGAGATCGGGGTCCGTGGCCAAATACATGTCATCTTGGGGGTCCTTGACATAGGTTTTTTGCACACATTTTCACGATTTTTCAAAAATAGCAGATCTACAAGCTCGCAGCGCGGCACTCGGTGCCGCGCTGTGAGCTTGTATATCTGCTATTTTGAGGGCCCGCAGTGAATCCTTGTACCCAGGGCCCAGAATTCGGTGTGACGCCCCTGCCTGGACGCTAATGTTTCACATTTTTTACATGCTTGGCATATAAGGCATCGCAGAGTGATATCTACAGAGCTCAACTCTCTTCCTCCCTGTCTGTCTGTCTGTCTGTCTGTCTGTCTGTGTCTAACATTTTGTGTCCTCCATATACTGTGTACCACAGTTTCCCAAACAGTGGGTCGGGACCCGTTTGTGGGTCACAGACCAATTTTTTATGGGTCACGACTCGAGTAAAAATTCAATTTTCCTAAAAAACGGTTTTATACATTTTAAAATAAACAAACAAACAAACAAATGTTGCGAAATTCCATAGATAAAACATTATATTAATTAAGAAGTAGTGAAAATAGCCTATTCGCGCCGCGTACTGCGCTTGTAGATCTGCTATTTTCAGTTTGGGTTTGGGTCCCGGATTTTCTTCTATTCTCTCTGTTGGGTCTCGAGACTCTCGACCTGAAGAGTCTGGGAAGCACTGCTGTACAATATTTTTTTCTCCGTCTGTCTGTCTGTCTGCCTGACACACACACACACACACACCGCACACACACACACACACACACACACACACACACACACACACACACACACACACACACACACAAGCCATGCACTTTCCTAGGGGAGGTGAAGTAGGGTGTATGACAGGGTTCCCCAATAGGCGGCCCGTGGGCCATTTGCGGCCCGTGGGCCACTGTGTGCTTGTAGATCGGCTGTTTTCACTAGTATCATTTTTAAAATGATAAATGCAAAACGAACGGTTTTGGACATACTAGATTTTCACCCGTCAACGACGATATCTGAACAGTCGCAGTCGCTGGAGTAGCGGGAACGCCGCCGTCGCCCCCCTGCAATGGTGTGGCCCTCGGCTTGGTACCCTAGACATAATTCGGCCCTTGGGGAAAACTAATTGGGGAACCCTGGTGTATGATGCATGCCAACACCCCCCACCCCATCACCATTACCCATTCTACCACCACCAGTGACGAGGATAGAGCCTCCAGGACAGGCACTGCATGGAGATGATGAGGGTAGAAGGTGAAGAAGGGATGTTGAGTAGGGCAAAGAGAGGGAGAGGGGAGGGGGGAAAGTACAGGGATATGATTGGCTGTGATCAGCTGTGATGTCATTGCTCCATGGCCTTGCTGCCAGGGCACTGTGAGGTTGAGAGGGGGGAGGGGTAGAGGTGTGTCGGGGTCCATGGGGAGTGTGTGTGTGTGTGTGTGTGTGTGTGTGTGTGTGTGTGTGTGTGTGTGTGTGTGTGTGTGTGTGTGTGTGTGTGTGTGTGTGTGTGTGTGTGTGTGTGTGTGTGTGTGTGTGTGTGTGTGTGTGTGTGTATTCTGCCTTGGGCCCAGCTTCATTACATCCATTCATTCCAAAGGAACTCAAAATCAAAGCATTAACGGAGTCTGTTATGCCTGATCTATAAGTTGTTGATGGCAGATCTACAAGCTCTAGGTTGTAGGTCTGCTACTTGTGTTGCACAACACAGTGTGCACCCAAGTATAAATCAGTCATTACTCATGCTTCCTCTCTTTACACACAGTTACGATGCTATTCGTGCACTCAGGGCTGACCTCCTTTGCATCTGTTTGTTCAGCTGCAGCTTTTGTTTGTTCAGACGTCCTTTACCCAGGACAACCTCAGAGCTATGCGGAGCACACTAGGATAAACTGTATTATTGATTTATTATCGATACCTATTTATTTAACATGCATAGTTGTCAGCACCTCTTGTCCTCGCACAACACCATAACTGCCCTCTTCTGACAAGAGGACAGTATTACATCATATGTGAAGAAAATGATAAGGAATGAACGCTCCATTTGTGTGGAACCAAATGGACCCTGTGGTTACTGTTCCCCTTGTACACCCTTTGGAGCTAGATTAACACTGAGGACTTTATTGTACACTGCATTATTGTGCTTTATTGTTCTCACTCTGCTGAAACACTATAGGGCCTTTTCCACCGGCAAAGAACCGGTTCGGATTCTTTCTCCCCGCCTATGGCATGGAAACATTCTTGGAACCTTGGTTCGTTCTTGTGAACCGGCCACGAAACCAACTTTTACGGTTTTGGAACCAACGCGGTTCTCGGTGGAGAAGCTCACCTCTGGTTCATCCCATTTTGACATCAGAACTGCTCCCGTCCCCGCAGGACATACTGTATACGACAGCAGGTGCTTGAGTTAAAAAAAAATAATTGAAGGAAATATAGCATCCTTGTAACGGTCTGTTAGTGATGATGGGAAATTGTAAGCGCTGGAGCGTGTCTCAAAGCGCGGCGCTCTGTCCGTGTACGGACATGTGGATCAGGGGTTTTCAAAGTGGGTGACGGGGCACCCTGGGGTGCCGCGACGGCAGTCCAGGGGTGCCGTGAGATAATTTGATAATATTTGGAATTTATTTGGACACTTGAAAAAATATTTTGTATCATTTTAAACTTGAAGTACAAAGTTATTTTCAGTCACTTCTAACCAAAATGGCCGTTATCTCAACGTTTTCCTCGCAACATCATCATTAAAATATCGTCTGACACTGTCGGGCAGAAAACCTCGTATTTCCAAGTTTCAAACGTGTACGTCTTTTGTTAAAGCAAAGCCCTGCTTCATCATACAAGACTGCCGCACAAAACTAGTGAAAACAGACGATCTACGTGTGTTTGTAGATCTGCTGTTTTCACTAGTTTAGTACATTTTATAGATGATAAATACAAAACGAACGGTTTTGGACATACAAGGTTTCCACGATATGCTATATATAATATAAGGTGCTGGGAGTGAAAATTATAATGTAGCGGTGCCTCGGATTAAAAACAATAATATTTATGGGGTGCCCTGAGACAAAAAAAAAGTTTGTGGAGGATGACCCCTGATGGCCTTGGCGTTGTTTTGTGTTGCCGCTGCAGAACCGGCAGCTGTTGAAGGACAGCTTCATGGTGGAGCTGGTGGAGGGAGCCAGGAAGCTACGGCACGTCTTCCTCTTCACCGACCTGCTGCTCTGCGCCAAACTCAAGAAGCAGATGGGAGGGTAAGGAGCAGCGTCCACTCTGACCGCACATTTTGATTTTGTTTTTTTTAGGCTATACAGTATGTCACATATATTCCCTACAACATAATCATCAGGTATTATGATAATACTTGGTCCTCCAAGTATTATTCTTTTCAAAAAAGGTGTACAGAAAGTGTTAAAAGTTAAAGTGTTTATTGAGTATGCCTGGTTGTCAGGTGGGTGGTGACCCAGCTGAAGTTAGCCACACCCACAGTGTTGTTGAATGGTAAAAAGGGGAGGGATGATATTATGATACGAACATTTTCATCATAGGTAACACTGGTAAAGACCAAATCATTTGTGCTGTCTAATGACACTCTTGATCTTTTACTATTTGGATGTTTTCAGTGTCATTTATTTCATATCCTACTGAAATCATGACATTTGACTGCAAAAAAAAAAAAAGCAGAAACAATTAATAAAAGAATATACTTTTACATTTACATTAAATTACATCTGCTTGCCCACTCCCATAGTCCTATCTCTCTGTCTCTCGCTCTCACAATCTCACTCTCCCTTTCGATACCTTCTCAATCCACGCATTCTCTCCCTTGGCCCTTGCCTTTACCGCTCCCGTCCATTTCTTCCTTGCATATCTCGTGCCCCTTTGTCCTTCTCTCATTCCCTTAACACCGTGTCCCCCCGCTGTCCGTCCGTCCGTCCGTCCCGCTGCAGTAAGAGCCAGCAGTATGACAGTAAGTGGTACGTCCCCCTGTCGGAGTTGACCTCCCAGTGTCCCGAGGAAGCAGAGCCACTCACCATCCCCCAGGTGCCCGACGAGGAACTGGACGCCATGAAGGTGAAGATCTCCCACCTCCGCAGCGAGATCCAGAGAGAGAAGGTAGGTTAACCTGCTTGCTGCCAAGCATTAGGCCTAGGATTATTGAATGCTTTAACCAGTGGAAAAATAGCAGATATACAAGCTCACAGCGCGGCACCGAGTGCCGCGCTGCGAGCTTGTAGATCTGCTATTTTTGAAAAAGTCGTAAAAATGTGTGCAAATCTGTATGTATTTTTTTTCGAAGCGAACGTTTGTAACTCAAATTTTGCTTCTGGGTGGTCCCTGGAACAAAATATTTTGAGATGGGGTCCGTGGCCAAATACATATCATTTTGGGGGTCCTTCACATGAAAAGGTTTGAGAACTACTGACATAGCAGTCTCTCAAGAACAGACTAACTGAGCTCCAGTTAAGTGAAAAGGACCTTTTCTTTTACGATGGCTAGCCAGATTGTTGACATAGAAACATTGTTTCTATGTCAACCTGAATATCCGTTCAGGCATTCAAAAGATATAGGCTATAGTGTTTTCTTCAAATGTAAACAAACATGGCTGCCATGTTTGAAAGAGAGAGCTGTTCTGGGAGTCAAACATGCATTTCGTGATCGCGATCATGCCGAAACCGGAAGTTGGAAGTTTTTTATTATTATTATTTTTTTCTCTCAAAAACGGCCAACTAGGGCTTGGCATAGCTATACACAAACTCGGGAAACTCGAGGTTGCCACCATTAGTGTTAGTAAACTTTTTTTTTTTTGTAAACCTTTATTTCACCTATAGTAAACCTTTTTTCTATAAACCTTTATTTCATCTATAGTAGTAGCTTTTGGGCCCACAGGCCTAAAAGCTCAAGGAATAGGGTTGAACCTGTGATGTCATGCCGTACTTTTTATTTCTGTTTTATCTATTCGTTTGGTCATTAAGGTCCACAGAATGAGAGGCCTGCTCTGCCGGAAACATTGCAAAAAAAGTTATGGCCATTTATAGTCATCACTGTGATGACTGTGAAAAGTCATGAATCCTCACTTTTCAATGTTTTTTGGGGACGTTTTTAGCCCAAGGATTTCACCTTTCTAGTTATATTTTCTTCTGGGGCCTCTGGCACAAAACATTTTCTCACACATATATATATATATATATATATAGTTGTTGTCGGGTGGAAACCATGTATGTCAAAAACCGTTCGTTTTGTATTCATCATCTAAAAAATTAACTAAACTAGTGAAAACAGACAATCTACAAGCACACAACGCCGTTGTGTGCTTGTAGATCTGCTGTTTTCACTAGTTTTGTGTGAGTCTTATATGATGAAGCAGGGCTTTGCTTTACCAAAAAACGTACACATTTGAAATTTGGAGATACAAGGTTTCTGCCCGACAGTGACGATATATATATCAATGTGGGGGTCCTTGAGACTGAAATGTTTGAGAACCACTGATTTAGAAGGCATTTGTATAATGGTTCATGGTGTACACACACAAGGTCATACGTTCAGGGACAAGCGCCAGGCATAAACACAGAGGCATAGCATGTGAAAATATGAGTCACAGATGGAGCCATGCAGAGAGACCCACTCCTTGTGCTAACCTGATAACATTTTGAAAATGTTCCCCTAAATGAAAAACTGCAATACATACTGAGAGAATTCTGGAATCTACACCCAATTATGGAATAGACATAATTCTAAGAACCAGTCTGACCGAAGCATGGATTCTAAACCAATCGCCTATTTCGATTCTTTGAAGCACCCGTAGCATTGCTTCTAAGCCAATCACAGCGACTGGGGGGGGCGGGAGGTTTAGGACAACTGGTTCTTTTCCAAAAATGTCTCTTTCCGAGTTCTTATATGACGCGATATGAAAAAGGTCTATGGGAATTCAGAATGGGGGAAGAAAACCGCAAACCAGGTAGGATGTGTAAATTACGTCACACTTCACTACTCTATAAAACATTCCGATAACGATTGGGGAAACTAGCCTCTGTGTTGTCCGGTTGTGTTTGAGGAATTGGCCCAGATAAATGGGTGTGTGCAGGCTGTGGGCGGGGCTCACGGCTACATTGCAACAGTGGTCCAACAGTGGGGCAACATGACTGGTGTCTTGCACGCGCGCGAAGTCTTGTTGCCATACCTTAGCAACAGGCATGATACATTTATTTTAAGAAGTACATTCTATTTTTTTCCCCCAAAATGTCTATGGTTTCTTGGGCTGGATATGGCAGCCTGGAACAGTTGTTCAAGTGCAGCTAAACTTGACATAATGTAGTAAATGTGCCACAATTAACAATAATGAATTGCACCTGTGCAGCTGACCTGCGGAACCTGGGAATATACTATTCTGTCAAGATGGGGAGAATAAAAGTGTGGACAATATAATTATAATACCTTGTTAAATTTTGCATTTGTAGTTATTTTAATGTATTTTAACAACATAACCAGCACAAATAGACAATGAGACATTCATGGATTTATATTTTAAAGAAACTTTTATTCTCCCCCCTGGCCTCAGGGTATGGCAGCTGCATACCCCTGCCATACCCAATTGACGCCCCTGTGCACAGCTATTCTCCTACTGGTCCACTGCAAGAGTCTTCAACAGGGGGTCCGGGAGTCCTCAGAGTTACTACAGGGGGTCGCCAAATCTTTGTGAGAACAAGAAACTGGACACATTAAGTATACTGTACGCCACTGGTTCCCAAACACTGGGTCGGGACCCATTTGTCGCGGGATCTCCATATATGGGCATAAAAGGGACAAGGACTGACACAGAGATCTCCATATACAGAATGGCCATTCATTTATTACATTTTCCCCATTGACTTGAAGGGGGAAAATTCAAACGGTAAGACAGAATTCATTTAAATGTAATACCTACTATTCCAAGTGCTTGTCAGGGTAGGGGGTCCCCAGTTCAAATATGTTTATTTTGGAGGTCACGGCCTAAAAAGGTTTGAGAACCCCTGCTCTAAGGTGGTTGAACGTGTGATTTCAGAGAGCCAACAAAGGCTCTAAGGTGATTGAACGTGTGATTTCAGAGAGCCAACAAAGGCTCTAAGGTGATTGAATGTGTGATTTCAGAGAGCCAACAAAGGCTCTAAGGTGATCGAGCGTCTCAGGAAGAAGCTGTCGGAGCAGGAGTCCCTGCTGCTGTTGACCTCCCCCGGTACGGCCCTGAGAGTGCACAGCAGGAACGGCAAGGTCAGTCACAATGCTGGCTTGGAATGAATGACACATGCACACTTATTGATTGATTTATTAACTCACTGGATGCCGATCACACGTTTGGCGAGTGACTCTTTGATGTCCCGTGTGCGCGTTTGACGAGTGTGATAGGGTTTTATATTAAACCGTAGCTTGCTGTCTTTGGCAGCCGTGGCTGAAGAGGAAAACTCAAATTCCCACAATGCAACGGGAGATAACGTGATCAGGAAGTCCGGTTCCCCTATACAGCGGATTTATCTCGTAATCTAACTCCAGATCACGTTCATGTTTAAAACAAGCCCTTCTCTACCGGCTGTTACAAAAGCACTGATGGCCGCGATTGTCATTTTTGTGAAAGAAAATACTGTCACACAGAAATTCCGAAAATATTCCGGAATTTACTCAGATTACTTTTACCCCAAGCCTCAGAAATAAGGAGAAATCAGGTTTAGTGCCGAGTGCCATGGTATTTTATACCGTGGCACTTGTCGATTCAATCATTGTTTAATCAAGGGCATCCAATGTGTTAAGATTGATTGATTGATTGATTGATATGACTGGCTTGGAATGACACGTGCACACTTTAGATTCATTGATTAATTAGTATAATAATATATAGTGTCCTTCTACCCTCGTGTTAAAGCTCAGGTTCATTTATGCTGCTTTGCTGTCTGTATTTCAGAGTTACAGTTTCTTGATTGCATCGGACTATGAACGTGCCGAGTGGAAGGAGATGATCCAGGAACAGCAGAAGAAATGTAAGGATGCCATAATATTGAATATACTGTTGTGGGGGTCCAGCAAATAATTGTAGTCCTGCCAAACAAACAGGCTGTAAAGGTCATGTGTCATGACATTTTCACTTTATACTTGTTTTTACTAATACTTAGGGGTGGGCGATATGGAGAAATACAATATCACAATATTTTTCCAAACTGTATCACGATACACAATCTTATCACAAGGTAACAAAAACTAAAAGAAAAAGGAGGACCATTTAGATCAGTGGTCCTCAAAGTGGGGTCCAAGGACTCTCTGGGTTCCAGAGAGTGAAACCTTACGGTCCATTTGGTTTAATTTGTATATTGTCAGAGTTAAGGGGAGACCTTGACATTTTAAAGTTTGAGAACTACTGATTTAGACCAAAATGCAGGTTTAAATGAATTCTGCAATTCAAAAAATCTCAGAATTAACAATTCAACAGGATTTTCTATAAGGCTCCCTCATTGTATCGATATATACGATATCTCTGAAAAGGAATATCGTGGAGACATTGTATCGTCTCAGCGATATTTATCACCATATCGCCCACCACTCTCTCTGACTGCTAACTAAAACAAAAGTGATATGAGACCTTTATGATGTTTGTTGTAGTGCTTATGTTGTCTGTGGTCAAAGCAGGACATTCAGAATGCTTTGTATGACTTAAGACAAACATGTGTACAACTGCTTCTTTAAATATATATGTGTATATATGTATATATTTTACTGTACATGAAACAAAGACCTGACCTGACCGTAACAGTGTCAAACCATGGATTTTCTTCCAGGTTTTAAGAGTTTCTCTCTGACTTCCATGGAACTGCAAATGCTGACCAATTCCTGTGTCAAACTACAGACCGTCCACCACATCCCACTCACCATTAACAAAGAAGGTACACCTGTGTGTGTGTGTGTGTGTGTGTGTGTGTGTGTGTGTGTGTGTGTGTGTGTGTGTGTGTGTGTGTGTGTGTGTGTGTGTGTGTGTGTGTGTGTGTGTGTGTGTGTGTGTGTGTGTGTGTGTGTGTGTGTGTGTGTGTGTGTAGCCGGTATTTACATTTAAATGTTTAATTGGCCGGTAATTAAAAAGTCCACCGGCCACCGTGGCCGGCTGGGAAAATGCCTCTATAGGCTATTTTATCATTTAATCTTATTATTCACGTAATAATTTGGCTAAAGTAAAGCTACAACCATTAAAACCTATCATAATTTTAAAAGTGTATCATGTTCTGTGACATGACAGCGGAGCTCGCCGCTGCTGCTGCTTCATGCTGCGCTGTGCGCATTAGATCAGTCTATATTCGTCGTACGATGGTTAACGTGCATTGAAAATATCAGAGCTTCAAGCTCACACCCCGTCGTAACGCGCGGCGCTGTGGGCTTGTACGTCTGCTATTTTAGATACGCACACGACGGCCATACGGAGAAGCACACATCACAGCTGACAGTTCAGGCAGCTTGTAAAACAATCAGCGCTATACAGCGTGGGTTTAGTGTTATGATCCGAACAGAACTGGGGTTCTTCCGAGGTAATCTAGACCAAGCTGGACCCAGTAGACGATAATAAAAAAGGGACCCGAACTCTGTGGAATCACACGGATTATACAAGCACGCACATGACTTTCTGATCGCATGGATGTGATGCCATTGTGGTGGTCAAAGCAACAGAGGCAAGTCAACCTTCCTTGCGTCATCATAACATAACATTAACAAAACAAACAAAGGTTGTATGTTTGCATATTAAGGTTTAAGGAGACGTGATGCCAAAATCATTCACTATTAACTTATTAATTTGTAGGGCACTGTGTGGCAGGGCGCGCAAACGGTTCGCTTGAGTTGCGCCCACTTTAGCCGATTCACTTTTTTTGGAGCGGTGAAAGCGCTCCCAATAGACAGGTATGTCTGTGGGTGGGTGGCTGGCTATGTGGGTGGGTGGCTGGCTATGTCTGTAGCCTGGCAATACCTTGAGTGGCCACACACAACACACAAGTTAAAGGAGGGGCGCTGTTGTGCAGGCACACACACACACAGCTTCTATGGCACTATTGTGCAGACTAGACACACACACACACACACACACACACACACACACACACACACACACACACGGTATAGCTGCTCAGATTCACCGCTCCACTTCGAACCGAGGTTTGATTTTTTTTTTGCAAGCGATACCTCTACATAAGTAGATAGTTAGGCTATTATTTTAACTCAGGAACAGATTGCAATTGCATCTGTGATAAAGAGGAAAGCTAACATAAAATGGTGTAATTATTAGTTGGGTCACCATGCACATTGCACATTAGCTCTGGTCCATAGCGTTAGTGGAGTTCTCCTCCACTAACCGCTATAGACCAGAGCTAATTGCACATACAGTATCTCAGCTGCAAACACGTATGTGACGTTCATTATAATATGGCCGATAAATTAATTGATTGGCCGGTAAAATATAGTCCTGCCGGCCAAGGTGGCCGGCCCCAAAAATGCCTAGCGGAAACCCTGGTGTGTGTGCGTGCGTGCGTGCGTGCGTGCGTGCGTGCGTTTGTCTAGCTATACTTATGGGGACTAAATGCATGTTCACACAGTCACCTGCAGGGGACCTCTGACAGTGTGGGGACAAAATAGTAGGTCCCCACAACGGTTAGGGTTAGGTTTAGGGATAGAGGTTAGGGTAAGGCCACAGGACTTGCATAAAAATTTATGGAAGTCTATGTAATGTACCCACAAGTGATGTAAATATATTGTGTGTGTGTGTGTGTGTGTGTGTGTGTGTGTGTGTGTGTGTGTGTGTGTGTGTGTGTGTGTGTGTGTGTGTGTGTGTGCACGCGCGCACGTGTGCCCGTGCACACGCGCTTGCAAGAAATATAGAGATATACTGTACACACACACGCACTGTATATTCCTGTGTCAGGGCAAGTCATTTTCCAGTGCTGTCTCATGCTCAATTTACCAGAAATGATATGTCACGGAGATAATTTGTGAGTGTCCAACCACACAGCTTTCATGTTTAAAGTTCCTGGTCGCTAGTTCCTCAATGTGCAAAGAATAAATATTAAATGTTATAATGATGATGATAGTGGTGGCGAGGATGATGCAGATGGAGATGTTGGTGAGAGAAGTGCATTAATGCAGCATGTTTTGCACTGTACAGCGCCTTTCTATTTTTGTCTTCCTTCCCATGTAGTGGTGTAAAGTAACTGAGCACATTTTGCTTAAGCACTGTACTTAAGAACAATTTTGAGGTTTGTACTTCACTTGAGTATTTACAATTTCCACAGATTGCACTTTTACTCCACTACATTTATTTGACAACTTTAGCTACTAGTTACTTTGTAGATTTCGATTTTTATTACGTATACAAATTAACCACTTCAGCCCTATATATATGTTTTCGCGGTTTGAAAATAGCCGATCTACAAGCTCGCAATGTGTTGCGATGCAACGCATTGTGAGCTTGTAGATCTGCTATTTAAAAAAAAACATTATACATTTTTATAAATTTTCTTACATTTGAAAACTTGTGAAATGGGACATTTTGCATAATTAGTATTTTCAGCTTTTGGTACTTTAAAGGAGTAGTTTACCCCCAAAATGACTTTTTTTCCTATTGATTACTCATGCCATGGAGAGTAGAGTTCAATAATATTTTTTGGTTTTTGTCACATTCCTAAGACAAAAATTTGATTTGAGTAAATTTACCCCCATTGATTCCGGATAGGGACCCGTTTTGAAACGGGTCCCCATCCGGAACGAATGGGGGTAAATTTATTGTTATCACATTTTTGTCTTAGGAATGCGACAAAAAACTAAAAATATTATTGAACTCTAGTCTCCATGGTGTGACTAATCAATAGAAAAAAGTCATTTTGGGGGTGAACTACTCCTTTAAGTACATTTTGACACTAATACTTTTGTACTTTTACTCGCGTGCATTTTGAATTCCGGACTTTTACTTTACGTAACAGAGTATTTCTCCGTTGCATTATTCATACTTTTACTTAAGTAACACGTTTTGAGTACCTTTTCCACCACGGTTCCCATCATGTATGAAACTGCTCCAGTACAAACAGAACACTGCATAGCTCTCTAAGCTCTGGCTCTCCTCCCCCTCTCTCTCTGTGTGTGTTTTTCCAGAGGACGAATCCCCTGGACTCCATGGATTCTTGAATGTAATTGTTCACTCCGCCTCCGGCCTCAAACAGAGCTTGAGTGAGTCACTCTGATCAACTTCCTTAGCCTCCATGCAAACTACAGCAAAGAAGAGATTAACCACACGAACGCTAGTGTCCCCTGTTTCCGGGCATGTACTAATAACGTGGGTTCTCAACCTTTTCAGGCCGGGACCCCCAAAATAATCATATTTTATCTGACGAGCACTAAGAGTTGATGCATTACATTTTGTATAAGACGGTTCTATTGTGAATATAGCAGATCTACATGCTCACAACGCCTCGCGTTGCGAGGCGTTGTGAGCATGTAGATCAGCTATTTTCACAATTTCTACCTCTAATATTTGACAATTTGACCAATGTTTAATTTGTCATTTTAGAGGTATTAAAAAGTCCTTAAATTGTCACTTTAGAAATGTGCAGATACCCTCTATACACTTAAACTTTATGTTGGATTGTGTTGAGGGAGAAAACAATGTTTCACATTAAGTTAATCATCTGGGGACCCCCCAAAACAATTTGGGGACCCCCCTGGGGGTCCAAACCCACAGGTTGAGAACCACTGTACTAATAGGCGAACATAGCAGATCTACAAGCTTTGCGAGCCGTTGTGAGCTTGTATAGACACTTTATCTTGAAAGCACAGCAGACCACGGAACAATGGAAAGCATTAACTTACTGCTGCTGATTTTACTGTATATCGAGAAGAAAGAAAAGAAGACAAACCATGGGTTTTGGATAATGACGTTCCAAGTATTCTGATTAGTTTTGAGAATTTGAACATTAAATTATCACAACCCATATAGCAAAACTAGTATAGGTTTTTTTCATGGCATGGCTCTGTATGAGGCTAGCCGTATAGATTGGGTTTGTCTGTTCATCGTGTGTTTGTTTGCTTGCCGGTCGGGGGATACGCTCGATCAAATTTCTTTTGAAATATTTCGCTTGGATTGTGTAATGAAAGCCTGTGGCACTGGGTTCAGACAGAAACCATGCCTAAATTTAGAGTCAAGTCATAGATGCGTCAGAGATGACTGATCAGACCTACATCCACATGAAGCCATGCCGCTGTTAGACCCTGTCTTGTTCTTTTAACCCTAAAACTAAAATCACTTCTCAAATATTTTCCAACGCTTGTGAAGAACTGTTTGAACTACAACATAATAAATAAATGTTTTACCTAAATGACAGAACTTAAACAATTTCCTGCAAAAGGAACAGGAATTTAGTTTTTGCTGTCAGTTTAACACGCATAACACTCAGCAAACTCTCATATTTTAGCTCATATTCTTGTATTCTATTCCTTTTTATGGTGTACTCTCCTCTTTTAGATCTGTACTGCACATTAGAGGTGGATTCTTTTGGCTTCTTCGTTAACAAAGCCAAGACGAGAGTTTATCGCTACACCACCGAACCCAAATGGAACGAGGTAAGAGACAACGATTCTACGAATGTACAGCATGAATCAATATGTAATCACTGGACATTTTGGTCCTGGGTAAACTGTTGCGTCCTTCTTTGTCCTTTGTTTAGTGCAGGTCGTAAATTCATGCCCTACTTGATATGATAGATAGCACAAAAAGAAAGGAAACTTGACTTCGTTCCATTATATCTCCCCTTTAATAATACCAATTTGTATTGTGTTTTATATCATTTTTATCGTTGATTCGTCACCTTTACAACAAGGTACAGTTTGTAAGCATTGGGTATTCGTGGAATGAGCACCACAGCCAAACGTGTGGGTAGCGCCGACCCAAAATGTGCCAACATTCGGTCCATTATATCCCCCCTTTAATTATGCCAAATCGTATTGTGTTTGATATCATTCTTATCGTTTATTTGTCACCTTTACAACAAGGTACAGATTGTAAGGATCTCGCATTCATGGAATGAGCAACACAGCCAAACGTGTGGGTAGCGCCCCTCCAAAAATGGTCAAAATGGCCTGGCAGGCCTGCAATACTGTTCTTTTGTTGTTCACCTTTGTTGCTTGGAGCATTGAATTATTGCACTCTCCCACAGTGTTAATGTTAAGCTCAGTGTCGGGGAAGCCCAAAATGGGAGTAAATGCCAGCAGAACAGTATTGCAAACCATTTTGGAAAAATCTTGGTCGACGCTACCCACACGTTTGGCTGTGTAGCTCATGCCTCGAATGCCTGATGCTTTCAAGCGGTACCTCATTGTAAAGGTGGCGAATCAACGATGAAAATGATATAAAATACAATACAATTTGCTATTATTAAAGGGGAGATATAATGGACCAAAGTCAAGTTTCCTTTCTTTTTGTGCTGAGTTTATGATATAGTACTTTATTGTCAGTTCACACTGACATTTGTGTTACGACACAGCAGCCATGTATTCAAAACATATATACAAACATTTGTAACACTTCAAGGCATACATGAGACGCTGAGTCGCGGTGCAGCCCCTGTACCAGCACACCGAAAAAAAACTTGATCACACAAAAGTATAAAAATTACACAGATATACAAGCATGAAACGCGTCGCCAAGCGGCGGGTTTTGAGCTTGTAGATCTGCATTTCTTTTTCTGTTTCTGAATTTTAACCCATTTAGGCCTAGAATTATTGGAACTATTGGAAAATAGCAGATCTACAAGCTCACTGCGCGGCACCGAGTGCCGCGCTGCGAGCTTGTAGATCTGCTATTTTTTGAAAAAGTCGTGAAAATGTGTGCAAATCTTTGAATATATGTATTTTTAAAGTGAACGTTTGTAACTCAAATTTTGCTTCTGGGTTGTCCCTGGAACTAGATATTTTGAGATGCGGGTCCATGGCCAAATAAATCAGTCAGTTTGGGGGTCCTTCACATGAAAAGGTTTGAGAACCACTGACATAGTAGTCTCTCAAGAACAGAGCTGAGCTCTAAGTGAAAAGGACCTTTTTTTTTTACGATGGCTGGCCAGATTGCTGACATAGAAACATAGGGTTTTTTCAAAAAAACATAGAAGGATTCAAAGACACTAGCACTCGGTGCCGCGCTGTGAGCTTGTATATCTGCTATTTTTCAATAGTTAAAGCATAAAATAATGATACACAAAATGTGTATTGTGTACCCGTTCTAAATGGGTTAATCCTGAAAAGTATCAGTTTTGGACATAGTGAGGTTTACACCCGACAGAGACGGCATCAAAGCTCTGTGAAGTCAGGCTGTAACTAACTAGAGCTTGCGTGGAGTTGCTCCGAGACACAATCAGCGTATCTGTTCATCTACAGTAGGAATTCTCCACCGTGGATCCAAATGTAAGGCTTCCCTTCTCAAGCACTTTGCTCAGCAAAGTGGAAATACTAGTGTTAGCTAATGAGGAGCTGCTGCTGCTGATGTTGAAGATGATGACTCACGTCTGTAGAGATGCTAAGTGAACCAACACAGTGTGTGCCCTGGAACGATGTGCCAGCCATATGCAGTGTGCTTCCTTGCATAATTAGTTCGTCTTAATAAGCCTTGATCAGCTGTGCGGTGTGATGTTTGTGCGATGCATTAGCCAATTAAAACCCTGCATCGCCTATTCTGGGGTGAACATTCGATGAAAATAGCTGATGCTCAAGCTCACGACGTGTTGCAGCGTGACGCCTTGTGAGATGGTAGATCGACTATTTCCAGAAGATATTTGGTGTACAAAATTAGGGGGCGTTCTAGTATAGAACCCTGGGGCACTCCGGTCAACTACGTACCGTATATTAGTGGTTAAGTGTTACACTTTATTACGACCGTAGGTCGCTGTTAACTATGAAAACCGGCACATCTTGTCATCTTGTCCATATCTGGCTATCCGCGTATCTCTGTAGGTCACGCCTGACACTGTGGTTCCCCTGACACATCACTGTGACATCACAGGTCTATATGGTTTGTCGCTCTAACATCATGCTCTGACATCACTGTGATATCTTGTCAGGGGAACCACTCTTAACAGAATGGGTTTTCCACTCTGACATCACGCTCTGGCTTCACTGTGATGGCACACTAACAGAATCCCTTTTATGCCCATATATGGAGTTCCCTGATGTCATCAATATTAAGCCCATATCTAACAGGAATTCATATGGGAATGCCCATATGGAGGCCACATCGGCCACATACCACACTAACAGAATCCATATATGGCCAAGACAGCCCATATCTGTGTGGCTGGTTCTACAGACAGGGATCTCCATGTGTGGGCATAACAGGGTATGATGTCAGATGTCATGTCATAGACATCATAGGACTTTCACATAACGAATAACTGAGTAAGCATGTTTGGGCTCTCACAGCATATCTCCATATACAGTACAAGGATCTCCATATATGGGTACCAGGGGTCTCCACATATGGGTAACTGGTCCGATACACATCACTGGCCAGATGGCTAAGAATTGGCGCTCGCATGTCGCCCTGAGGCGTCTTACTAGTGAGTTTGGTGAGCGTGTGTTCTGACGGACAGACGGATAGACTGACATAAACACATAAAGGCTGGCCGTAGCTGAGTGTGTAGAGGCTGTGTGGTATTCAAAAGGTCGTCGGTACGCCTCCCAGCCTGTCCCCCCCCCCCGAGAGCTCATCATGACCATATGAGCAGCCATCAGCTGGATGAAGCTGAAACTGAGTTGTACTCACGGTCCCCCGTCTCCCCTCCCCCACAAATAGACAGACAGATATCAGATATCGCCGCTGTCGGGTGAAAACCTTGTATGTCCATAACCGTTCGTTTTGCATTTATCATTTTAAAAATGATTTAAACTAGTGAAAACAGCCGATCTACAAGCACACAACGCCTCGCACCGCGAGGCGTCGTGTGCTTGTAGATCTGCTGTTTTCACTACTTTTGTGCGACGGCCTTGTATGATGAAGCAGGGCTTTACTTTGCGAAAGAACGTACACATTTGAAACTTGGAGATACGAGGTTTCCAGCCGACAACGACGATATACAAACAGACAGACAAATACAGTAGATTGACTGGCAGACAGACAGATACACACACACGCACGCATGCACACGCGCGCACACTCACTCACAGCCTTGCGGACTGGATTTCTCTTTCCACCCTCTTTAGTCTCCCTTTCTTCGTCTGCCTTTCTTTTCCTTTGTCTCCCATCTGTCTTTCTTCTCCTGCGTGTGCAACACAGAGGCCCTTTACAAAAGCCCCTAACCGCCCCACAACTCTGTTGTCTTTTCTCGTTCTTCTTCCCAAGGAATTTGAGATCGAACTGGAGGGCTCTCAGACCCTGAGGCTCCTCTGCTACGAGAAGAGCTACAACAAGAAGCAGAACAAAGACGACGGGGAGGGCGCCGACCGCATCATGGGGAAGGGACAGCTCCCGGTATGTCCATGACGTCACCCTCCACAGCAGCGACACCATGAGTCATCATCACACACACAGGGATGGGACGATATGAACATTTCACATCACGATTATTGTGACAAAAGAAAATCGCGGTTTACGATATTATCGCGACATTATCTTGGGGGCGGAACATTTGCCAAAGAATCTGCGACGGGTTGTGAGCTTGTAGATCGGCTATTTTTTGGCAAAGACATTTGATAGAGTGAAAAAAAATACTGTATCAAGTATGTATATTATAAGTACCTTTTACCAATTATAGAGGGTTTAAGTGGTATCGGATTTGCAGCTCTGCAAACAAAAGGTGAATTGACCCCAGTGCATGACAGAGGACAATATCACGATAAATTAAATCTCCACGATACGATTATCGTGAGTGTTTTTATCACGATAAACTATATCGCTTATCGTCCCATCCCTACTCACACACATACATGCAATTATGTCACCGTCACAGACAGTGCATGAAATCCACATTATGTCTTTCCAAAACAACAAGGACTGATTGGTTGGATCGCCGGATGTCTCCGATTGTACACGATAGAGCGGTTAACTTAATTGGATTAATTGTGTTATGATGTAATGGGGGGTGAGCGTGGTTTTGTTTTGCATTGTAAGCCAATTTCAGGCTTACTGTTTTCGTTCCTGTTCAGCTTGTGCCATGTGCTGTTGCACCGTCGAATCCTAGAGATCACGTTGCCTTTGTCGTGCGACGGTGTCGTCTGCTGAAAAGAACAGCTTTTCAGGCAGACTTTGTTTGGTGAGCAGCGTCTTTGTGCTGGTATGAATGTTTACTTGGATCCTTTATGGCAGAGTTTCTCAAACTCCCCTTAACTCTGACAGTGTACAAATGGAACCAAATGAACTAGTTCCATTTGTACACTATCAGAGTTACAGACTTGTATGGGTCAATTTAGACCCCCCTAAAGCAACCGACAGAGTCCCTGGAATCCACTTTGAGAACCACTGCTTTATGTTACTGAAATTCTGAGACTGTACAAATGGAACCATTTCTTTTTTTCTCCTTTGGGACCCCGATCTTGCACAATTCTCTGTGTTCATTTGGTACCAATCTGGCTAGCCATCTTCAAAGAAAAGGGAAAAACAGCACCCTCTCTGTTTATGTTCCTTTTCATTTAGCACTGCATCTGTTCTTGAGAGATTCATTTGGTACACATGGAACCAAAAGGATCCATTTCTACATTCTCAGAGTTGGAGGCCCGCAAGGGTCCATGTGGACCCCCTGGTGGCCCCCGAACCAGACGTTGAGAAGCAGTGAGCTGGGTTACATAAGGGTGATAGGGTAACAGCCAGGCCATCCAGCAGCCCCCGCCGAGATGGCAGCCATAATTCAAGCGTTTAAAATGCCAGGTCCTGCATATTCAGGCGGCGCTACACAATCATTGTTCACACTCAGCAGCGCCGGAGACGCGCGCGCGAGAGAGAAAAAAAGAAGGGGGAAAAAAGGCATTGTCCGGGAAGTAGCCATGAGGGCTGACTGACTGGTCCCAGGTTGAATGGATTTGGCAATGCAGTTGCCATGGCAACCTCAGCATTAGCGCGAGAGTCATTCTGAATTGACTGAATGAGAGAGAGAGAGATGGACAGAGAGGAGAAAGAGAGAGAGAGAGAGAGAGACTGTGGGGGAACAGTAATGCTGTGTTCACAGTCACACTGGCTGATACAAAGGATAGGATACCAAGCAGTGTTGATTTTGATTTTGACGTCAAATAAAGTTTCGCTTTAGTCATATTTTAGTCATCTTAACTCATTTAACGCTGATCCCGAGTATACTCGTGAAAAATACTCGAGTATTTAGAGTGCCGATCCCGAGTATACTCGCGTAAAATACTGTATATAGAGTAACGCTGGCGTTCTTACCCTAGGGTCCGTTGGAAAGTGCTGGCACGATTGGACTCGCCGATTCATCATCATCACGGATGCACGTGCACAAAATAGTAATCCCTTAACATGGAGGCCGACGGCCGATCTCATCTTTAATGTCCATTATCTCCAAAAAACACTTTAGAAGCCAAGGATGGCATTAGATTCTCACTAAAAAAACACATGTTGAAAGGCAACGGTCGGCCATTACACAACCGCATGTGGATGACGATCGCTTCCGGTGAATGACGTCAAACCGGAAGTGTTTACGCAATGGCCTTCTGGCCTTCAAAATAAGAGAACGGTCACGGATGGATTTCTGGAGCACTAAATGGGTTAAAAGTTGTAGTTTTAGTTGACCAAATATCATAAGACCTTAGTCGACTAAAACTGTGGAGCAGGCGTGTGCTGCAGGACGGGTCGGCAGTGGTGTAAAGTAACTTAGTAGATTTACTTAAAGCGGAAGACCACCCATTTTCAATATTGAAATATGTCATTAATATACCTTAGAGGCTCTTCTTTGATGATTGAGATTCCATGATGCTAAATGAAAGCAGTCATGGTAATTGTAATAATGTGAAGGTATACCTGCATGAGTGAATGTGTACATTTCCCTACTATACACCAGTGGTTCTCAACCTGTGGGTTGGGAGTCCCCAAATTATTTTGGGGGGTCCTCAGATGATTAACTTCATGTGCAACATTGTTTTCTTTACTCAACAGTAAACAAACCAACATAAAGTTTAAGCCTATAGATAGAGGGTATCTGCACATTTTGCGAGGCGTTGTGAGCATGTAGATCTGCTATTTTCACAATTTCTGCCTCTAATATTTGACAATTTGGCCAATGTTTAATTTATAATTTCAGAGGTATTAAAATGTCCTTAAATTGTCAGTTTAGAAATGTGCAGATACCCTCTATAGCATGGGTATTCAACTGGCGGCCCGAACCAGTGCTCCAGAACCAGTGCTCTATAAACACTTTAAAAACAGGTGACAACTAAGAAACCCATAAAAACACATAAATAAAGCTTTACGGTTTGCCATCAAACATACTTTTACATATTATATTTTCCAATTAAATTGACATTACAATAAAACAGAAGCAAGGAAAAAACAATTAAACTAGAATTATATTAAAAATCAATAAATGCTACCTGGATTGCAGCCAATTTTTGTAGCCCCTTTAAATATATTCAGAGAAGTGGATGCTCGTAGTATGTGGTGCAAGGACTGTGACTGAATAATAGTGCTGTCAAACCTTTGTATAGTTGTCTGTAAACGTTTCCTTATCAAGAGAAGAAACAGACAAATACAGTTGTCACCCCCAATATATTCCTGATATTATGGGAGGCCATTGTTGCTATCAAAAATCAAACATGGGCACACTGCTCCCTCTAGTGGTTGCTTTAGTAATCACCACCTATAATATCACAATGGCAGCCAGCTGATGATGTCAGCCTAAACAGCTGGACAGTTACTAGCGAAGTACTCGGATTACTTGAGTGCTGTACTTAAAGGGGCACTCCACCACTTTTCAACCTATGTTCATATAATTGGTCCTCACTCAAAAATAGCTTTTTTCTTTTTTCTTTTTTTTTTTCCTCAGAGGAGGGCTGTGGGCAGGTCAGAAACCCATCGTCTTGTGACATCATCGATTGCCAATCCAGCTTATAGAAACTGCAGGCTTTCTATTCCTGAAAAGTTGCAATTTTAAAGTGGAAGCCATTGTTCTCGCGATAATAAAAATCTAAATATTTTTTTTCTAAAATATTGATTCATTTTTTATTTTTTTTTGAAAATGATTATGTCACAAGACGATGGATTCTGAACTTCCCACAGCTCTCCTAGGAGACTTGGACTGAGTAGAAAAAAATTGTGATATTTTATCATGAACATTAATGAGGACCTATTATATGAAGACAGGTTGAAAAGTGGTGAACTACTCCTTTAAGTAAAACATTTTAGTATTTGTACTACACTGTTACTATTTTAGTTTTTCGATATTTCAAAGACAAATATTTTTACTCTTGACTGCATTACATTTCTAGAAAGGGAAACGTTTCCATATGAATTATCCACTTTTTCAAAAGTTTAAGTCTTAATTTCCAGCAATGCGTTGATATAAAAAATAAAATGTACTTAATTTGTACTTTTAAAAAGCATGCACTCCAGTACTACTAACTCAAGTACAAATTTGTCAGAGCAACGTTCACTTGTAGTTGAGTAATATTTGACTTGGAGTTTCTATACTTTGCTTTGCCTCAAGTACTGGGGTTGAGTACTTTGTCCACCACTGCAAAACAGTCACTACTCACAATTGTGAGCCTTGTGCCCAATGGTTTAATGGAAAAGAACAATAAAGCGTGCACAACCACTCACTAAAAACCAGGTGCCGGGCTGAGGTCAGAATCCATAAGAAAAGTAAGGTGGACACTGGATCATGCTCCAAAGGTTTAAAATGTATTTATTGGTTCCTTTGCACAATGTTTTGCGCCAGTTTGTAATCTGTCTGTTTACACCTAATCTGTCTGTTTAGAACAAATACATCCCTGCGCGATTGAGCATGACAGGCCGAAAACCTAAATATGACATAAAAGAAACCAATGAGTATTAAGAAGCGCTTGTGGCTAAATAATGACTACAATGGATCCTTTGGAACACTGGTTATTTTTTTTATTTTTCGTGAAACGTAGCGGCCGACAGCGATGATATGATACATGTCCTTGTGCTTCTTTCACCCAGCTTGAGCCTCAGGCCCTCCAAGGCAAAGACTGGCAGAGAACCGTCATTCCAATGAATGGGGTGAGTGGATTTCACTGGTGACTCTTTCCAAAACATATAGGTTTCCTTTTGTATTACAGGAGTAGGGCGTTAACGACTTGTGATTTTTGCAAGTCGACTCGACTCAGTAAAAAGTTGAGTTGAAGTTGACTTTATCGTTTGATGACGTCGTCACATCACACACGACCCTCCCCAATTATTTTGGGGGGGTCCCCAGATGACTAACTTAATGTGAAACATTTGTTTTCTCACTCAACTGTAAACAAACCAACAAAGTATAGAGGGTATCTTCACATTTCTAAAGTGCCAATTTAAGGACTTTTTGATACCTCTAAAATGACAAATTAAACATTGTCCAAAGAAAGTGTCAAATATATAGAGGCAGAAATTGTGAAAATAGTCGATCTACATGCTCACATAGAAAGTTTTTTTTTCTCTGGTGGGAGTCGACTTGTGTAATGAAGTCAACTGAGTCGACTTTTCCGTTAATGCCCTATTACACAGTAATATCCTCAGTGTTAACCACTAACACCCTCTATACTTTGTTGACCATGCCCCCCCTGGGGTCCATACTTTTCCCCGTCCTTTTCTCCCTCTACCCCAGATCTATTTGCTGAAAATAGCTGATGTGCAAGTTCACAGCACATTGCGTTGCGACTCGCAGTGAGATTATAGATAGATACCTTTATTATCCCAAGGGGGAAATTCAGTTGTCCAGTTGTAGCATAGCAGTATACAGTATATCAGCTGTGTTCGCCGAATGTTGGCCTATTTTTGCCAAAGGTCACATGATATGCCCAGGATAGGAGCGCTAGGGTTCATGTGGTTAATTTGAAAAAAAGACAGTACAAAAATATAAATGAACACTGAAGATTATACTGGATACTATTGCTACTACTGTACTTTCTCTCACTGATAAGGAATAGTGATTTGCTTTTTGCTTCAGGATTTCCTCAGTAGTTCCTCTTCAGTGCTGCGGAAATGTGTTTACCATATAGTATGCCTTCGATATCTACATTTGTAGGCCTTTAGACTACATTGCAGGCTAATAACTAAGTTGATAGGCATGTGTAATAATGACATGAGCCATAATAACGGCAATTCAATCACTCATTGTGTGAAGTGTTTGTTAGTTTTTTTTTTTTTTTACTTTGAGCAACTTTCTCTTTTCCTCTGTTTTAGATTGAGGTTAAGCTTTCTATTAAGTTCACCAGCCGAGAGTTCAGCCTGAAGAGGATGCCTTCAAGGAAACCCATGGGTGTTTTTGGTGTGAAGATCTCCACAGTGACTAAGTGAGTTAAGAGCCAGTCAAGTAGTGCGTGCGTGCGTGCGTGCGTGCATCTGTCTTATGTGTGTACATTCTTGTCAGGGGTGTCGCACCAAATTCTGGGCCCTGGGTACAAGGATTCACTGCGGGCCCCCCATGAATGTTCTTCATAGGGGAGGGGGGTTTAACCCATTTAGGACACTATTTTGTGTTTTAACTATTGAAAAATAGCAGATATATTGCTGCAAGCTTGTTGATCTGTATTTTTGAAAAATCATGAATATTTGTGCAAGTCTTTGAATATTTCAAATCCTTCTAAGGTTTTTGTTTTTTTAAACCTGTGTTTCTATGTCAGTGGTGCTCAAACATTTTCATGTCAAGGACCCCCAAAATGATATGTATTTGGCCACGGACCCCCATCTCAAAATATTTAGTCCCAGGGACCCCCCAGAAGCAAGATTTTAGTTACAAATGTTAGCTTAAAAAATACATATATTCAAAGGTCTGCACACATTTTCACAACTTTTCAAAAATAGCAGATATACAAGCTCAGTGCGGCACCGAGTGCCGCGCTGCAAGCTTTTAGATCTGATATTTTTCAATAGCTAAAGTATAAAATAATTGTGTGTGTGCGTGCGTGCATGCATGCGTGTGTGCGTGTACATTCTTGTGCTCATCTCTGATGTTCTCTATCTAGGCGGGAACGTTCCAAGGTGCCCTACATTGTTCGTCAGTGCCTTGAGGAGATCGAGAGGCGGGGCATAGAGGAGGTTGGCATCTACCGGGTGTCAGGAGTGGCCACTGACATCCAGGCCCTGAAGGCTGCTTTTGACACCAGTGAGTACTGATTTTAGCATGGTATGCATTAGGCCACACAGACTAGAGCATACATGGGCAACTGGCGGCCCGGGCCGGGGGCCACATGCGGCCCCAACCTTCACTTAATGCGGCCCTCAGGTTGATATTAGAGTACTGATATACTGTATTATTGATTTTCAGCTGTTCCAATTCAAAACATGGAAAAATTAACCGCTTCAATTCATGTCAGTTTATATCAGTAGCTAAATGACTAGTATTAAAATGTTATTATATTTGTTATGTCCAATGTATTTGTATTTAAGTTCATAAATTAACCCAAGAACATATAAATGCATTTGAAATTAAAACAAAAAGAAGTTACTTTTCAGGATTCTAATTCAAAAATAGCAGATCTACAAACTCAAAACGCGTCGCACTTTGAGTTTGTAGATGGGCTATTTTTGCTATGTATAACGCATTGTGGCCCTCTGGAGTGAGTGTGAAAATGTAGTGGCCCTCTCCATCATCAAAGTTGCCCACCCCTGGACTAGAGGGTAGCAGGAGTCAAAAAAATTAGACCCGTCCCGAAACGGAACCGAGGATATTTGGACCGAAACAACAAACAAGTTACCCTAGAAACGTTCTGATTTACTGGCCCTGGCCTGAAATGGCACCGAGAATGATTGGATCCGGTCCGAAATTGAACAGATTAAAATTGGATCTGATCCTAAATGGAGCCGGGAAAAATGGATCTGGCAGGAGTATTCAGTTCGGGGCAGACCCGTGCTACCACTGCTTTTTTTAATCTCTTGGACCCTTGGTGGTCCCTGGTCCCAAGGTTGAGAAACGGTGTCATAGGTAACGGAGATTCCGAGAAAGTAAAAAAAAAAAGATAAGACTTCCCCCCGTTTCAACTACTGCTAAAATGTGGCCTCCTTTATAAATTGCTCAATTCCTCACTTGAGGAAAATAATTTGATATTATGATCTAAGACTTGAACATAAAGTAGCATATTATGTCCCACAAAATTAGAACGTCAAAAAAGTCAAAGACGGTGGCTGCCATGTTATTTGAGTCAAAAGTGGCCACTGATGCCCCAAACAACAGTGCTGCTTTAACAACAAATGTATGGCTGTGTCATATCATTTAGATCCACAGAGTGTGTTCAGTCAAATTCTTAATTATGCCGGATTTAAACTTTGTCATGTGGTGGGTGTCACTCACTGAAAAAAGCATTATGCAGTGACAGTCACCAGAAACCAGAGATTGTTTGCTCCAAAGTTGACAGCACAGACTCCCTACTTATTATCTAGAGCAGGGGTTCCCAAACCAATTCCAGCTTGAGACTAGGGATGGGACGATATGAACATTTCATATCACGATTATTGTGATTTTGATTATCGCGATTTACGATATTATCGCGATAATCAAAATCCATTATCCTGGGGCGGAACATTTGCCAAAAAATATGTAAATTTATTTTTTGGCAAAGACATTTGATAGAAAAGACTGTATCACGTATGTATCAAGTACGTATATTATAAGTACCTTTTACCAATAAATTATAGAGGGTTTAAGTGGTACCGGATATGCAGCTTGGCAAATAAAAGGTGAATGAATTGATCCCAGTGCATGACGGAGGACAATATCACAATAAATGTAATCTCTGCGATACGATTATCGTGAGTGTTTTTTATCACGATAAACAATAATATCGCTTATCGTCCCATCCCTACTTGAGACCCTTTTCTGCTGTTTCTGAAAATGTTGAGATTTTTGTTTTGCTTAAAAAAACATATCCAAAGAATTGTTCCCACTGTAACTTTGAAACCTCTATTTTCCTGCGTGGAAGAAAGCCGAGAAGACTACATAGACTGTTTGACCACGAGGGAACACTGGTTTATAATGTTCTTTTGACTGTCTCTCTGTTCATCAGATGATCATTATGCAGCTCCAGCACTGCTGGTACTTCCATGGGTACGCTGAAGTGAGACCTATCCCCCTCGGCGTTACATTATTAACCGATTTCTATTTGTTGTGGGCTAACACCCTTTTGAATGCGTCAGTTATATGAATGTTTGAATTGTGTATTTTATGTATGCACCGGTTTGTGTGTGCGGTTGCGTGCGCTCGCTCGTGTGGTTACAACTTCCCTCTAGCACATACATGGGCAACTGGCGGCCCGCGGGCCACATGCGACCGCCACCTTCACTTAATGTGGCCCGCAGGTTAATATCGTAATACTATATTAATAATTGATTAATTGATTCAGCAGTTACAATTCCAAACATGCAAACATGACCCGCTTTAATGACTTCAGTCTATATTAGAAGCTTAATGACTAGTACTACTAGTATTTTTTATGTCCAATGTATTTGTATTTAAGTTCATGAAGTTAACATAAGAACATATAAATGTTCTATGTACTATTCAAGAATAGTGAAAAATGTTCAGGATTCCAATAAAAAAATTGCAGATCTACAAGCTCAAAACGCGTCGCACTGTGGCCCTCTGGAGTGAGTGTGGAAATAAAGTGGCCCTCTCCATCAGAGTTGTCTAGCAGAAGAAGCAGCATGGTTATTGCCTGGTTGTGAGCTGGTTTTGAGACGACGTCTTCCTCCGTCACCACAGAGCTTCCTGTGCTCACTGTCCACTGTCATCTCTTGCTTTCAGATAATAAGGACGTGTCGGTGATTATGAGCGAGATGGATGTAAACGCCATCGCAGGGACACTGAAACTTTACTTCAGAGAGCTGCCAGAACCCCTGTTCACTGACCATCTCTACCCAAACTTTGCTGGAGGCATCAGTAAGTGACCCAGCATTTTACCCAGTTTATTCATTTGGCTTATCCCTGAGGCTGATTCTGCAAATGTATTCAAAATCCTGGTTTTCTGAAAGATGTTTCTATATCAGTGGTGTTCAAACTATGTCACAGACCTCTTAGAATTATGTATTTGCGGACCCTCATCTCAAAATATTTTGTACCAGGGACCCAGAGAAAAAAAGATTTTAGTTACAAATGTTCGCTTAAAAAATATAAATATTCAAAGATTTGCACAGACTTTCATGATATTTCAATGATAGCAGATCTACAAGCTTGTTTTATATCTGCTATTTTTGAATAGCAAAGTATAAAATAATGGTTAAAGTGGAAGTGACACAGATGTGTTCCAGTTCTAAATGGGTTAATACAATTATGGATTCAATCTGGTAATGGTGTCTCATGTTTTGAACAGCAATGAACTTTATTATTCACAGATATATATATATATATATATATATATATATATATAGAAAAATCAAGAAAATTTGAGCAAATCTTTGAATATATGTATATATTTTGTTTTTAAAGCAAACATTTGTAACTCAAATCTTTGCTTCTGCCGGGTCCCTGATACATAATATTTTGAGATGGGGGTCCGCGTCCAATAAATTACATATCATTTTGTGGGTCCATGACATGAAAAAGATTGAGAACCTATTATAGCAACATACGTGTTTCAGAAAACTGTTAGTATTTAGAAGACATTTGCATTTGCAGAATGGGCCTCAGGTGTTGATGGGTTAAATCCCATTATTGTAACATTATTTACAACAGCTTTATTAGCGGTTTGTTAATATGTCCCCCATGATTAACCACTGTATGGTTCTGTGCAGCCCTGACGGACAGCGTGGCCAAAGAGAGCTGTATGTTGAACTTGTTGCTGTCACTGCCAGAACCCAACCTGGTCACCTTCCTCTTCCTGTTGGACCACTTGAAGAGGTAGGTCAAGTGCACGCGCGCACGCATGCACACACACACACACACACACACACACACACACACACACACACACACACACACACACACACACACACACACACACACACACACACACACACACACACACACACGCACGCACGCAGATAGGGCTGTCACGATTATGACATTTTACTTGACGATTAATTGTCACTCAAATAATCGCGATTAACGATTTAAATGTGTTTTTGTCGTTGACAATTACATTTCTGTTTGGCTTGTATGGCTTTGAAGTTGCACATGGCAGATAATATGACACATAACCTAAATATACAAAGAAATTACTGACATATTTGATAACTTTATACTTCAAATAGAACATTGATAGTGGAAATAGCCGATGTACAAGCTCACAACGCGTCGCATGGCGGCGTGTTATGAGCTTGTAGATCTGCTGTTTCCAATATTTTTGGAAATGTTTGAAAATATATGAACATTTTTCAACGATTGACGATTATGACAAAAATAATTGCGATTATGTCAAATAATTGCGATTAGACGGTTATGTAATACTTGTGACAGGCCTACCACGCAGATGTCATAACGTTGCTTGCGTGTTGTCTCGGCCCATTAATTTGCTACTGCATCATGCGTCCTCTGATCCGCTAACCCAGGGTCGCAGAGAAGGAGTGTGTCAACAAGATGTCTCTCCACAACCTGGCCACAGTGTTCGGCCCCACCCTGCTCAGGCCTGCCGAGAAAGACAGCAAGATCCCCGCCAACCCCACGCAACCCATTAGCATGGCGGACAGCTGGTCGCTGGAAGTTATGTCACAGGTACGGTACACAGGCCACCTCTGCTCCCCGCTCCTCTGAAATGATTACCTACACGTTAGTCTCGCACTAATCTGTCTGCGCCACTGCCTCAAACATGTGACATTGTGCACGTGACACGCGTTAGATATTTATGACGACGCTTTCCGTTTATGGTGACAGACAGTAACTGAGCTCTACGATAGAAGTCAATGATAATTCATTGCAATTTAAATGTGGACACCGACGCTGCTTTTGCAAACTTACTGTTTACACTACATTTCATTACTTATTTTTAAGCGGTGCTAGCCGCGCCAATACGTGAAAATACATGGGGAAAATAAGTCATTGATGCACTGTTGATCTTAAGCGCAAAATATCCAGACTGTGTCACTATCTGTGTGTTTCTGATTGGACAATATAATGATGTGACATCATGTGGCTCTATACATCATCATACTTGAGTAAAAGTACAAAAGTATTGGTATCAAAATGTACTTAAAAGTACCAAAAGCAAAAGTACTCATTAGGCAGAATGTCCAATTTCAAGTTTTCAAATGTATAAATATATCTTTTGCTGAAAATAAAGCAAAAGCAAATGGCCTAAATGTATATACAGTAGACCTGGAGCAGTTCATGTATTTTATGTAATAATAATAATCAAAATCTACAAAGTAACTATAAAGTTCTCAAGTAAATGTTGTGGAGTAAAAAGTACAATATTTGGATCCGAGGTGTGGTGGAGTAGAAGTGCAGGTATTGGAAATTGGAAATATTCAAGTAAAGTACATACTCAAAAGTGTACTTTAAGTACGGTGCTTGAGTAAATGTACTTAGTTACGTTACACCACTGTCTCTCCCCTCGGTTTACAGGTGCAGGTGCTGTTGTACTTCCTCCAGCTGGAGACCATCCCCACCCCGGACAGTAAACGACAGAGCATTCTGTTCTCCACAGAAGTATAGAGCAACACTGACTCCCACTTGGACTTTGAAGGACAATGAAGGAGAGCGTCCTGTAAGGAAACATTACAGGGAGAAGGAGAGAGAAGGACGTTTGGCTCAAACTGAGTCCATAATAGTCTGTTTTTGAATCTACTGACTGAGTCAAATTGGCTCTCGCTGGGCTGCAACAGCAAGGGAAGGTCTCTGGTGATAAATGAATGGCCATATATCCACCAGAGGGCGTCGTCGTACGTGTAAAGATGAGTCCAATACTTGGCAGCAATCTCCCCAATGAACACTGATACATCATGCTTAATATTTATTGTGATACTCTGTACCTCCAACGATACAGTGCATTTCATTTCCCATTGTCCTTTTCACTCTGTTTTCACTGATCTTAACAGTGTAGCTTCACATTACACCAACAAAGCAATCTTTTTGCCCTCATTCTTGTTTTCTTTTTCTTTCTTTTTTTTTGCATGTAATGGCTAATTTCTACATTGCAGAACAGATTTTCAACTGAAAATGTAGTATAAATTAGACTTACTGTAAGTATTAGCTTGTTCCATGTGTGTGTTTATTTTGGACAATCGTTAAGTTGATAGTTTTAAGAAAGCTTGCTTGCTTATCCATTTCAGATATTGAGAGAAGTGAAATTCTGCCAAGAAGACACTTTTCCTTTCTTTCTTTCTTTCTTTCTTTCTTTCTTTCTTTCTTTCTTTTTTTCTTTCTTTCTTTTTTTCTTTCGCTCTCTCTTTCTTTCTTTCTTTCTTTCTCTCTTTCTTTCTTTCTTTCTTTCTTTCTTTCTTTCTTTCTCTCTTTCTTTCTTTCTTTCTTTCTTTCTTGGGGACATTTTAAAGTCGAGCATCTGTGAATCAAGAGAGGGACAGAAGATCATGCGTACACAGACAGAAGCAAACCCTGGATGGAAAGAGAGACATAATATAGGCTGTGAGTAAGAAAAACTGTCAAATAAATAACTGTTGGAAAGCTCACAGACGGTCAGTAGTGCGTTGCAATCAGACTGCCTGCAGTTTTGAACAGAAAAAGGATTTTCCTCTATGTGTGTTGTCTGTGTCTCAAGGTTCGTCTTCTGCTTAAATATCCAAGCAATATATTTTTTAACATAGTAATTGTTTGTGTTCTTTATCTTCGTTCAAAAGATGTCCTTATGAAAACATAAGACGTCTTGGCCAAAATAATATGTTGTTTGTTTCATGGAGAAAACTGTTGTATTCACTGATACGCGACTATGTACATAATCTTAAAGCTGTATTTGATTGTTTTTTGTTTGTTTTTTAGCACTGTAATTGTTATTATTGTAATTTATTTTGGAGTCTGGGGAAGAAATCGAAGTAAGTATTTGTTATTCTATGTCTACTTTTTGGTTTGATGAAGACAGTGGTAGATCATAGCTTGACTTTAAGTCTTGCTTTAAATAAGCAGGATTTAGCCTTGTTCTTATAGTAACAACTCTGCTGTTCTGTCCAGCCTATCAATACACAGCTAAATAGTATGAAGGTAACAACAAACATTTCGTCGTTGTCGGGTGGAAACCTTGTATGTCCAAAACCGTTTGTTTTGAATTTTATCATTTTTAAAATTATTTAAACTAGTGACAACAGCCGGTGCACGGCGTTGTGTGCTTGTAGATCAGCTGTTTTCACTACTTTTTTGCGATGACCTTGTGTGATGAAGCAATGCTTTACTTTGCGAAAAAATTTATAACATTTGAAACTTGGAGATACGAGGTTTCTACCCGACAGTGACGATTTGTAATTGTAATACACAGCAGAAATACGGTGTTAGTTGAACTTCAATTAACACTGCATTTAGCTGGGTATGCTTCTGTGATAAAGGCACAAGCTCTTTAACTGCTGGGTCAACTGTATGTCATAGTAGTCAGTCTCATACCCAGAGACCATTGTCCATTTAGTCTGATATTGTGGAATATCATAACACAGAACACATGTATGACATCTTTATTTTTTAAACTATTTAATGGCTACGAAAGTGCACTCATCAATTGTTAGAACTACTGTATTACAAACAAGTGACCTGAGCACTCCATTTATATCCACTGAAGACCACATCTATTGATCTAGTGATATTTGGAAATATTTTATTTAATGTAATTCCACCCGCCTCTTTTCTTTCCGCCATACCATGGATATCCGTGTACGCATGTGCCCTTTAATTGTTTTGTATTCCGTTAAGCTTGAAAGTTACCAACTTGAGGGCCAAGTTGATGAAAAAGCTCTTAGAATATTTTTGTTGTTAGAAATAATGAGAGTTTTTGTCTTAATTTCTGTACCGTGATTCAACATGCAGGCATGTTTTATCGAAGATCTGTTTGATCTCCTTTGACAAAAAATTGGAATCTTGATATACTGTTAGGTGTAGGGTGTTAGTGGCTCTTGAATTTCTGGTTTACATAATACGGTATGTCCTTCCCTGGCCTATTAAAAGATATAATGAATATCATGTTTAGTGATGGCTTGGAAGAAACTGGTTTACACATTCTGAGATGAAATGTCTCCTGCTTTGACCGCTCACACCCATACCTTCTCCCATAATATAAACTGTACTGTATACCACATGCATTATCGTCGCTGTCTGGAGGACACCTTGTATGTAAAAAATAATATATATATATATATATATATATATATATATATATATATATATATATATATATATATATATATATATATATATATATATATATTATTTAGTCACATGCCATTGTAATCAGGCCTGGAATTTCATCATTTTAGGGGCAAGGCCACTTGGCCTTTGGCGTTGTCCATTTTTTGAGGGCACAAAGGCTGAATGCCAAGGCAGGAAGGCCATCAAATAAAACAAGATCTTAGTCCATTGAAACAATTTGTTGAATTTAAGGGTTAGGAATGATAACCTAATCTGCAGTGAAACAGATAAATGATGGTATTTACAATCTGAGCCATGCTCAGCCCTGCACCAATCAAAGTCTGTGGATTGGTTTAAAGATGGGGAATTAAGAGTTCAGAATCTCAAAAAAAGACACTGGTGTCTACCTGAAAAGAAAGAGACACTAGTGTCTACTGTCTACATATTTACAAGAAAGAAACAAAGGAAGAACAGTCAGCTGGGGCATTAAGGCCACTGTGGCCTCAGCTCATGCCATTGTATTGAGGGGCACAAGGCCAAACCGAGGGGCAATGACAGCCATGGCCTCCCTGAAATTCCTGCCCTGATTGTAATACTTTTCATTGGTGGTTACATATTTATAAAACCCACAAACACTTAACCACGTTCCAAACTTTTCGAAAACGGAATATCCACAAGCTCACGGGTCAACTATTTTCAATACCTTTGTGTGACATTCTTGTATGACGAAGTAGATCGTTCTTTTACCAAAAAATAAAGGTTGAAATACGGAGACACAACATGTCTGCCCGACAGCAACGATATGAACTCTGCGTTCTGTGCTTGTGATTGTATGAATAATGTGGATAACTAGACTAAATGCTGTATGCTCACAGAGGATTTCCAATTTCCAGAAAACTTGCCAATGGCTCTGGAGGCAGAGAAGACTTTTCTCTGAAAAAACATATCAACCATGAAACAATACACAGATATGCATAGAAACTGATCTATCAGGGCATCGCAATAAAGTCTCATGACTTATTTTCATTGTGGTCCTGTAGACCTGACTGGAAGGCAGGCAGAAGGTAGCTTGTAAGCTACGCAGAACACCTTTAGCAAATTACACATTATAAAACTAATGCATACTCTGATATTTTGCTCAGGAGTCGATTTATTCCCAGAAGGAATTGCAGTCAGTCTTTTTTCAACACTAGCTACTTCTGAAGACACCTAATTAAAAGTACAAGTGGTTAGACAAAGCAAGCAATGCTTGTTTTCTTACCTCTTTTCTATGACCTTAAGCATTCAAATTCAAGATATAGTGAGGACTATTCAAAGCATTCAGGAAAATAATTATGTTTTGACTAACAGTGGCAATATTCAGTCACAAAAGGTAGGCTACCTTTCCATCTCTTATTTTTTTTATTACATCGACATTTAACTCATGGCTGCATGCAGCATTCGCATTCACATGGGTTGTGTTAGGATGTGAGACGGGGCAATGCATACTGTTCATCTTTTCTCACCTAAATTAGTGGTTGCCTCAACCCCATTGTGCCTCAATCCGTAAGCTTTTATTCAGCCCCTGCTTTGTGGGATAGTCAAAGCAAGGAGTAGTAGAGATTCTGATCCAGCCAGGGAGAGACTTATGCCTTCCGTCTCTTAAGGGGGTATTTCAGTTTCCCATTGCCTTTGGCGAGAACAGTCACACGACACATCTCTGATAGACCAATACAGGAGCTCAGATGTTGGTGTGGTAGTAGTTCATGTAGGCCTACGTTATGTCTGCATGGCTCCGACCCCTTCATCAGACAGTGGTTTAGTACTGGATCAAGCCGAGTTAAGTTCACAAGCTGGAGGTGAAGAAGGGCATTTTTCTCACTGTTGAAGATATAATTTCATACTGTCGCTGTGGCCTTGACTTACTATAACTCTTAAAACCTCTACTCAACATGCTTCACATATTTTGACCTAATTTTATGTATCAAGTATTTATCTTCCAATGCAGGCAAATATAACATAGAACAGTGGTGTTATGTTGTATACTACTTGCAAGTTGAAACAGGAGAATGTTTGCAAACATACTCAATCTCTGATGTGAGTCCTATGTTGCCATCTACATATGAATATTCCATTTCAGTCAGATGTCACTTACCATATACTGTAACTACAACAGTTTTGACTAATAAAAGCATTTCCAGCTAAAACTCAAACAAAATGGAATATCACTGGCTTATGTGAGGCCTGCATTTTCAGTTGTGTAGACTGTGTGTTGTAGACAGACTGGTCACTGTGGTCGTTTAGCTATCCAGCTTAGATGAAAGTTTACGTGGGAGCTCTTGTGGACGTTAAAAGAAAGTCTTCTCAAGTTTAAACAAAACTCAAACCCATGAACCACTTTCTTATTACTGTATAATATGTATAATATACTAGAGTATACAGTAAATGGGATTCAAGACCCAGTAATGTTTGAACAGTAAGGATTGGTCATGCTAGTACAGCATCATTTTGAATTATTGACACTGGTAACAGCTTAATCACTCTCAACTCAACATTGTTATTGTCTGTTGATTGTCAATCGCATGTATCCTCATTACAATTCCTTTAATGAGCTTAAAACCTTTTGTCTGTTTTTGAAAAAGTAAATACCGTGTGTATACCAGCAGAGAATAAATTGTGTTTTCTGGTGGGAAACACTGTAGATTAATTAAGTACAAACATAAACATACAGAAGATATTGCTATGAGAATAAAAATTTTAATGTTTGGTGAATATTAGTACATTGCCATGTTACATGTGGTAGCAAATATAGCCTCTTTGAAATAATTACATTGGGCTTTTGGAAATGTGTCAATGTTAAATTCCTTATTTTCGGTCTGCCTACAGTTTGAGAAGCTCAAGATGGGACTTAGAAAAACAATATCACTTCCTTAGCATTTATTTTTTATTTTTCATGCTCCATTTAGCATTCAACATTATGCTTGTAGTACTGTAAAAAGGGATACTGTACCCTAATGACAAACATGTTTGGAAGGCAAATTTGCTGCCTCTGTTTGTACACAAAATGTTAAATAAAAACTTCTGTATCTATGTAAAAGGTTATAAAATGTTCTGTATTTTGAAACTTATTTTTTCATTGGGAAAACTGAGATTAAGCTTTACAAAATATAGATGGGCCCAATATCTCAGAGCCTGCTCCCTGTGCTCCATAAAAGAATCACAATGAGCAATTAATGACACAGAATGTATAGCAAAATAAATCCATAATTTAGTATTGAAATAAATCATTTCCTCTCCCTCTGCACTCAACTTGTGCCAGCAACTTCACTAGCTAACCCATGGAACTAAGTGGCTTGTTTGGTCTCTGCATTTTGTCCTCCCTTTTGACTGCAAATGTAATGTAAATCATGGTGCAGCAGGCACTCTATTCCTAGAGCACATATTCCACAGCCTAAGACTGTATAAGTTGTGGGTTGCAACCATCAGGATATATTTTACCATTCATTTACAGACCAAATCCATTGCATTTGTCAACAAACTATTTAAAATAGTGTTTGTTTGGCTGGCACTAGGATATTGTCAAATGCATGTGATACTGGACCTGGTATACTATGAGACAATAGTTGATAGTAGTGTCTGAATAACCATGGTTGCTGAATAAGGGAGGGAAAAAAAGGGTTTCCATAATGTTGGCCGCAGCTTGAAAAATATGCTGCTGGAAAGCTGAAATTGGTGACTTACCTATTAAGGGAACCAATTAAGATCTAAACAATGCTTCTAATTGTTGGTTCAAGAGCTGTAGTTCAAATCACACTTCATGGTTGAGTTTTTGTGATTAACGTAACGTTAGACAATGCTTCTTCTGGGAAACATACCTCAGGCCTAGTAGCCATCCAAGAAAGACATGCTTCCAATTGTACAAAACTGTTAAAATGAGAGCACTTTGTAAACTCTCCATATGCTATGTCTATGGCAGTGAATAGCTAGCATACACAGTATGCAATGTTTTTAGTGATTTTAGAAGTGAAACGTCTTGAGAACATAGACACTTTTGCATTTGTTGACAAGCATTTTTTTCTATGAATTAACTGAGACTGAAACCGGCCAGCCACATATCAGACTCCCAGATACACAGACCTGTGTATCATAACACCGATGGACAGACCTAAACACTCACACAGTGGTGAAAAGGTACCCGAAAGCCACACTTCAGTAAAAGTAGATTAGTAGGCTACAAAATGACTCTAGGCAAAAGTGAAAGTCACCCGTTAAAAAGCCTATCATTCGAGTAAAAATCTCTGATCAAACCTGATATTAAATATACTTAAGTTTCAAAAGTAAAAGTACTGTAAATGCAATTAATAAAAAAAAAAATCATTGTCTCTCATGTCTTTCTCTCTGTATGGTATCGTCCTATAGATGAGTTGAATTAACAAAAATCTTAGGGAATGTTGAAATTTCATTTCCTCATGGCTGACAAATTCAACATTTCAGCCCATAAGAATTCAGTCTCACTTCAAGGATTTGTTTTTTAACAGCAAAATATGCTCTCTGTATGTAAGTCTGTGAGCTTGTCAGCGGCTAATCTCACAATCCCGTGGACTGCATTAGCACCAAATGTCTTGAGCAAGCTCCCACAATAGGCAACGTATTATTATTTTTTTCACTTATATTTGATTCTTTTTTTAAATGAAACTATAAAACAATAACTTTAATTATATGTTATAATATATATATATATAGATATATAAATATAAAGAGGATCAGTCAGATCAGGTGGAAACCGTTGGAGTTATACATACTGTATGACTAGGGACTGACCTCATAAACTGGCCACATGGGAGTCACGCCGCGATTAGACCCTGCTCTGTTAACATACATTATGGCATCTTGCTGGCAGGGAAAGCTGCATCTGCTGCTGTCATCATGTGTGTTACAAAAAAAAGAGCATCCATAAGGAACAACATTTTTTCAGGCAATTGAAAGTGGAGCAGCATCAGGAAAGGTAGAATGACAGGTGGCCCTCGCGGGCTGCCATCAACAGTTTCTCACGCAGGACGTCTATGCTGGAATAATCAGGCAGCTTCAGGTAATTGACGCAGGTCATAACCGAGGGGAGGTAAAGGTCTGGATTCTCTGTGATGTCAAAAGTCTTCCTGACGATGGTAAGAGGGGGGTTCAGACTCTGGAGCCCCCCCACAGGCAGTCTAGGGCTTCCTGTCACGAACTGCAGGAAAAGCCTCTGCTGCTCGCCATCAAAGTTACTCAGCACCTCGAACAGGAACTGCACCGCACGGCTGTCGTGTGTGTAGCCGTGGTCGGATCGACAGCACTCCATCAGTGTCTTCACATCCCATGTCTCTGACTTATTGCCGCACAGCAGCTGGTCCAACTCCTCTGGATAGAAATACTGTAGGTGCTGCAGGGGGAAGACCGATTCAAAGCCTTCCCTGAATGATTCAAACTGGCTGGACACGCCTTCATTCAGGGTCCAGTACACCACCAACCTGAGGTATTCCTCCAGGTTGTGGATGGTGACGGGGATGTCTTTACCCCCCTTCTTTAGCTCAATGTCGGAGAACCCTGGTAAGGTGAAGTCCAACATCAGGTCCTCAACAGAGCAGCCATTCATGTTCAGGCTCACCAGCGCTTCCTGCAGGGTCTCCCATGTCAGTGTTGGGTCCTGCTCCAGCCTTTTCTTCTGGCGGATGATATCCTCCAGGTTCTGGATCGCCTTGTATATGCCAGAGTCGATGTTGATTAGGTCATGGGAGCTGATGGAGAGTTCATGCCTCAACATCCACTTGTAGAAAGGCAAACCCAAGGGCAGATCCAATAGTTTGAAGTCGATGATGGCTTTGGCCATTAGCTTTCCCAAGAAGCAGAACTTTTCTTTGATTTTGGTGATGTGTTCTGATGTGGTTGTCCTACCGAAGGGGACCACAAACAGTCCCCAGGAGTTGAACGTGTACTTGGTTCCCTCTTGGCTTCCGTTAGGGTCGGCCAAGGTGACCTCTTCACCTCTCCATAGCTCCAGGTCAGCCCGCTGGAGCTCCCGAGATACCAGAGCATAGAACTCCATTGTAGGCCCTAGGCCTGTGCCCTCCTCGTTCTCATATTGGATTTCCAGCATGGCCTTAGAGCTGCAAAGGTCCTGCATCACAATCTCAGCCTGTTTTAGGAGTTCCTCACGGTTTATCGTCCTCTTTTCACGGTTCAGACGTGTTGCCACCCGGCTGTCCCGAAAGTCAGATTGATTGATCTTGGGGCTAGTGTCAAGTAAGCGCTGCATGGCTCTGTCACGGTCAAAGGCTGTTGCATAGAACAGCCTCTGCCTTGTGTTGAAAGGGAAGAAGAAAGGGCAAGTCTTTCCAAGTTCAATGAGCCAGGAGGGGATGTTTCCCGTCAGGATGACCAGCGGGTCTTGTAACTGACGATCGGCCTTCGCCGACAGCTTATTGTTGATGAACTCATTAGTGGGGATGATTTCCTTACACACAGCATTGGCATACAAGTAGAACCAATATCTACTGATGGAGTGGAGGACCCTCAGGAGCAGGATGACTTCTAAAGAGGGGTCATCAAATGTTATAGTCTCTGGTGGGTCTGAAATTAGGTATGTGTCTAAAGGACTGACCACACTGGGACACACACCGTCATGCCACAGCTCATCCTGTTTATTGACGTTGTTTTTAGTTGGGTTGGCCTGCGCTTGGCACACCTTTCCCCCCACAATGTCTTCACTACCACCCTCAACTTCTATCACAGGCTTATACCATATGGTGTGTGTTCTGGTCCAGATGTCAGTTCGCATGAAGGTATTGACACCATCATCTGTGGACTCCCTTTCCTCCTCTATCTGAAGGTTGAAATGCCGGACGGCCTGGTACACCGTCATATTGTACGGCAGCAAGCGATCACCAATGTAGAACTGTAATATGTGGCTGCCAGAATTCAGTAACTGGTCTGCCTGAGATTCATCTACTATTTCATCTTCTGATTCGTCACCATTACTGTTTTTTCCGTAACCTCGTACAACCAAGTATCTTTCAATGGATTGCACCAGGTCCAGTGGATCAAATTTCACTGCACTGCCCTTCCATTGCTTCAGATTTGTGCAATCTGGGTGTCTCTGTAGTTGACACCTCAAATGTTGAGTGTTGAATAATTTCATTGCCTGAGAGATCCTGCTCCCATTGTCATTACCACCGAGAAAGTCGTAAACTTTAACAGGGAACTGCTCCGTTTGGCTCAGGCAATCATTCATTTTCTGCATCAGTGACAGAAGAGGCCCATTTTCCGATGGCTCCAGCCGGCCTGTGGGCTCCCTTCCCGGAACTGGGCAGCCAAAGAAGACATGGAGGAATCTTTTGAGTCGCACGTCACGGCTGATCACGTCCCTGTCACTGTTGGAGGTTAGATAGAGCAACAACTGTTTTACTAGCCCACTGTGTTGGATCTCAAATGATGACACATCAGACTCTGAAACTATACTGCGGATCTCCACCAGACACTCTACACCACCATCCACCTGCAAATTGAGCTGCTCTGTGGCCGCGCAGAGCGTTCTGAGTACATTCAGTGCGGGGTTGCTGCCATCTATGTTCTCCGAGTTGAAATAGCTCTCCATAAACCTATTGGACTGCTCTTTGATCCAGGCCTTGAGCTTGTCATTATTTGAGATTGAGTCGTTAGGAGCATTTTCCAGGCCACTCTCTACTGCAATACCTGGGGGCTCAAAGTGGGTAGGGCTCATAGCCTCATCATCTACTTTGTCATCCTCCCCGAGGTGGCCCAATGAATCTGGTGGATCGATGGTGGAGCAGACATCAGGTGTGACATTAGTATCAGCTGTAGTGGATGCAGTGTTAATAATACTACTGGTGCATGCCTTCTTGGGGGGACTGGTAATCAGGACGGCATCTGACTCTGCCAGGTTCTTCACCTGGTGTATTACACCTCTTCTGAAATAGACGCTCAAAACATCAGGCAGCTTCTGCATGAGAATCTCAGCCATCTGTAAAGAGCCCACAAGAATCTTCAGGTCCTGGCTGGATAGCATGGAGGCAATGTGACTGGAGACAGAATGGTTCCTCAACACATCCCTCAGAAGCTCAGTGTCAGCAAAGTAGATCATCCTGAGGATGGCTCTAAGGCACTTGTGTCTGACAGTGGAGCTGGCTGAGGAGCTATACACTTCATAAAGGACCCCATACAGGGTCTTGATGAAGCACTTTGCAAGCTCAGGATCCTCCTTCATCAGCTGAGCCCGCACATCTTCCTGCCATACTTCCTGGTCGCCCCCTTTGTTGGGATTGGCAAGAGGATTGAGTTTCCTCTGTATGCCACGTGCCGTGCCAGTTTCCTCATTGATCTGCTGCATAGAGTTGAAGTCAATGACGTAGGCGCTGTCATGAGAAGGCAAGCTGATCTCGTTCTCCCCGTTATTGTAGGCCGTCTCAATGATGCGGCTATTAGGGCGGCTATAAGCATGCCACAGCCCCTGGTCATCACACCACTGCCAAATGGTTTCCCCTGTGGCCTGGGCATTGCCTTTTTTAAGCATGGCATCCACTGCAAAAATACCCTCTTGGGGCAGACAGGGCATAAGCTGACAAATGAGGGAGGTGAGTTCATAGAACTCCTGAGGGCTCCGGGGAACAAGTTCAATCTGTTCCTGGCAGCTGCCATTTGATGAACTACACAGGAGAAAGCGCAGGGTCTCTGCTATGTTTTGTTTCATGAGTTGCACAGCTAAGCAGGGGCATCTGGAGCATATGCGGGAGAACATGCGCACAACGATGATCAACACCCCTGAGCTGAGCATCGGAGGGGTCACCAGCAGCTGCTGCTGAATGTTGGTCAGCAGGTTTTGCGAGGCTACCTGCTGCAGAAGGTTGTCCTCATGCTGTAAATTGTCCACCAGTCTGGCAAAACAGAGACAAGTGCTTTCGACAGATTTCTTATCCTGGTGCATGAGTCTCTGAGTCAACAGTGGAAGAGAGTCAGCAACAAAGTGGAACTCGTTCGGGGTGATGTTCTGGCAACAGTTGGCTGCAATAGTCAGGGCATTTCTCTGTGCGTTCATGCTGAAGAACTCTAGGTACAACAGGCAGTTTGCAAGCCCTCCAGCCTGCAGGATGGCTTTACTGTGTTGCCATGACAACATTTCCAAGGCAGTCAGTGCCTGCTCTGCTACATCAATAAACTGGATAACCTGAAGTTTTTCCAGGAAGACTGGAATTGCACTGACCACCATGGCAGAGGATCTGGGTAGTGCCTCCATCATGTATGTGAGAGCACGGGAGGCATGGATCATAATATCAAAGTTATGCTCCATTTGTAACAATGCAATCAATGTTGGAACCGCATTCTTGACGGGGAATCCGTGCAGTGTATCCTCATTGCCCATGACCAGCAGCTGGCACATCTCAATGGAAGCCTGGAGCTGCTTGGATTCATCGCCCGTCGCCTGCATAACTTGCAGCAGCTGCTGAGCTGAGGAGGGAGATGCAAAGTCCGCCTCAGCTTTGGCTGAGGTAGATGATTTAGAAGCTGACTTCTGTGAGGAGGGACCCCCAGAGACCACGCTCTTCTTGCTCTGGCCTTGACCTGAAGATGCAGTTGGCTTCAACCGAAAGATGCCTGCAGAGGACGATGACGTGGAGGCTGAAGGGCACTCTTTGATGTAGCTACCCACAACTTTGGCTGATTTATGATTTGCAGTTTTGCTCTCTGTACGGTTGGGAAAGGACCCAGCAGAGCTGCTCACGGTGGGGAAGGAGTCTACTCTCTTCCATTTCCGTGACAGGGAGGGACCAAAGGCCCCGTTGCTCGACTTGACCCGAGCGCCCTGCGTGGTGGTGCTGTTGGTGCCTGTGGAGGAGGAGGAGGAAGCTGTGGAGGCTGAGGGGGAGGAGTCTATGGTGTTACACCCAGCTTTGGCTGAGGAGGAATATTTGTAATAGGCCGCCAGCTTGGTGGGTTTTGGACTTCTCCACTCGGTACGGTTGGGACGGGACCAACCATTACTGCTCAGGGTGGGGAGGGAGTCTGATGATTTCTTCCATTTTTGGGGGTCCGATGGCCCAGAGGCCCCACTTTTCTTGCTCTGGCCTTGACCTGAAGATGGAGGTGACTTGGCCTGGGCACCATTTGGTTGGGTGGGGCTATTGGATCCTGGGGGAGAGGAAGCTGTTGAGGCTAAAGTGGTGTCCATCACAGTGCCACTGGCCGAGGTGGCTGATTTAGAAGCCAGCTTGGAGGGTTTCGTTGTTCTGCCCTCGGTATGGTTAGGGGGGGACCCAGCAGCGCTGCTCGGAGTGGGGAGGTCTGCTTTCTTCCACTTCTGTAATGGGGGAGACCCAGAAGTGTTGCTCGGAGTGGAGAGAAGGTCTGCTTTCTTCCACTTCTGTAAGGGTGGTGAACCAGAAGTGTTGCTCGAAGTGGGGAGGTCTGCTTTCTTCCACTTCTGTAATGGGGGAGACCCAGAAGTGTTGCTCGGAGTGGAGAGAAGGTCTGTTTTCTTCCATTTCTGTAAGGGGGGTGAACCAGAAGTGTTGCTCGAAGTGGGGAGGTCTGCTTTCTTCCATTTCTGTGAGGGGGGGGACCCAGAGGCCCCATTCCTCTTGGTCTGGCCTTGACTTGGAGACGCAGGCAGCTTGATCTGGGCACCCGGCGGAGTGGTGTTATTGTTGTCCGTGGAAGGATCGGAAGCTGGAGAAGCCGGAGAAGCTGAGGAGGAGTCCATCACCATGCAACATCCAGCATTGGTTGAGGCGGCCAGGAAAGCCAGGTTGGTGGGCTTTGCAGTTCTGCCTTCAGTATTGTATTGTCTTGTCTTGTCTTGTCTTGTCTTGTCTTCTCTTTACTCTCTTCTCTCTGTCTTTCTCTGACTCCAACTGACTATCACTTCAGGGCTGTCTGTTCTGTATCCTTCATGTTCTCGCTCTAACGCTCTTTCTGCAACACCTTATGTACTGACCAGCACTCAATCTGATGACTGACGTCATGCGCAAGCTGTTGCCATGAATGCAAAACAAAACCGATTTGTGCAGTTACCCTAATAGTCCCTACAACGCTGTGTCCCTGGCGTTGGAGGGACTTTGGATGTTCATATTTACACACATCTTATATACAGTATGAAGTTCACCTATCTTGAGAACTGTCAGTCTGACCAACTTCAAACTTGGGACGGGCATCGCAGACGACCCGAGGGAGTTGAGTCCACAGTATTGGGTCGTCGGATGGGCAGTTGTCCAGAACTGCAAATATTATGCCCATACTGTATATGGAGATCCGGTTGTCCAGAACTGCCAATCAAACCAATGTGCATGCCCATATATGGGCATATACTGGTTAGGCCCATATGTCGACATAAAAGGGACACAGCCAGACAAACAGGTACAACGGGTACTCTGACAGTGGTTACAACGGGTATTGCATAGCTGGGTGGGGCACGCATTCACAACTTGCATTGTTTCCATCTTGCATCGTTCTCGAGCCTGATCTAAGCGGAAAATCTGCACACATTCCCTCAGTGAACGTTTCACATCTGCTTTTTATAGCGCCACCAGGAGATACTTTTTTATATATATTATTACTTGTTAAACATCATGCAAACATGAGCGGATAGGCTACGGGGATATTGCAGTTGATTATTCTATGTTTGCATTTAACTATTATGTGTTTTAGCACTGACTGACTTTTGTTATTCAATTAATAATAGTGATTGATTGATTGAGTATTTTTTATTAGACAAAAAATGGAGAACAGTACAAGTATAGTCAATACAATAAAGACATGTAGTAGAGTACAAGTACAGTTAAACACCCTGCCTAAAAGGAGGATCCCAAATAAGTCCTTTTACTGTCTTTTTTACGTTGGAAGTCCTTGGTATTCAATTCATGGTCATAACAAATAGCAAGCAAAAACAAAAAGAGTAGAATGGGGTTATACACCAGCTCATCTCAGTAGGAATGAGATTTCCAGACTGCTTAGTGGATTTAACCTCAAGTTCACATGCTGCTATAGACCATAAGCTATACCGTAGTTCCCATGTTTCCACTTAGCTTGGCACAAAAGGGGCAAGATTTGAGCCTCACAGAGGTGTGCTAAAGAAATCCCTATATATGCTGTTGTTGGATTGCTGTTACAGTATACACTGTGAAATCCTCAGTGTTCATTTAACTTAGAACAGGGGTCTTCAACAGGGGGTCCGGGACCCCTAAGGGGTCCTCAGAGTTACTACAGGGGGTCCTCCAAATCTTTGTGTGATAGAAACCTTTTTTTTCCTGAGAACTTTAGCCAGATCTACAACCTCACAACGCCTCGTGCTGTGAGGCGTTGTGAGCTTGTAGATTGGCTATTTTTGGCAAAGGGGTTTAGTGTAGAGGGGCAAAAACAGACTAAGTACAGAGTGAAAGGTGAAGTTTATATAAGTTCAGGTGGTTAAATATCTGAAAAACACAAATTGACATGAATCCAAAATATACTGATTGCGCTGTCAAACGATGAAACTATATGGAATCTATGAACAGGTTTATCTCTCTCTCAACTAAGGGGTCCTTGGACTGAATACGTTGAAGACCCCTGGCCCTGACTTAGAATGTATTGCTTTGTACACGGCCTGAGTTAGAGTAAATGAACACAGAGTTCTTTCCACATCACTCTAGTTGTGCTATAGAAAGCCCTTGGAATGAGACCATAGCACTGACAGATTGATTGTTTAGCAGCAGGGGTCCAGGCAGGGGGGGTTAACTGGAAATGCCCTGGTTATTACAGTCAGAGAGACTGAAATGAAACATGATAAGGAAGGACGTATAGAACATGGATGCAGGCCATTACGTGATGAACAGTATATAGCTGACAATGGGAGCTATAGTTCTCGGTGCTCAAGAAGACAGGCTTTAAAAAAGGGAGTCTGCCCTTTTCTTTTAACTCACACACCGTAGTCACCCCCAAACCCTTTCGGTGAATTCCCGTGGGTCTGTCTTGTACTATTCAGACTCACAGGATCCTCTATTGTCAGCTGGTCCGATAGGCCAGTCAATCAGTTGAGTCTCAAATTGCCAGGGAGCTGTTACAGCATACATGGGCAACTGGCGGCCCGGGGGCCACATGCGGCCCCCACATTCGGCCCGCAGGTTAATATCGGAATACTGATATATTATTGATTTCAGCTGTTTCAAACATGCAAACATGAGCTTAACGACTAGAACTAGTCTTTTTATGTCTAATGTATTTGTATTTAAGTTCATAAAGTTAACAGAAGAACACTAAACTGACTAAAGTTTTTACTTTTCAGGATATTACTGAGTAAAAATAATTCAGGCTTCAAATTCAAAAATAGACGATCTACAAGCTCAAAACGCGTCGAGCTTGTAGATCGGCTATTTTTGCCTGTATATGCAGTGTGGCCCTCTGGAGTGAGTGTGAAAATATAGTGGCCCTCTCCATCATCAAAGTTACCCACCCCTGTGTTACAGTATGGGGAGACAGTACTCATGATAGAGTTCCATTTTATAGCACACAGGGTCAAAACACCATATCCTGTTTTCCTTAGTGACATGTCCCATTTACTGAATGATATTAGGCTACATTATGTGTTAGTGAAAGGTGCTTTAAGTTCTTTCTATGAAGCGCACGTGTCTCACAAAAGTTATTGGATAGTTTCCTCTGTGTTTAATTCTGAAACATACAGCAGTCCAAGTTTGATAATGGTTTAGAAGATAAGTGAACATACAGTTTGAATGTGTTATTGGGTTGCATAGATATGGACCACGTTCTGTTTGCATCCTCGCTCCCCCTCAAGTTCATAATATTCTGTAATGAATATGAGTGTTTGTGACAGAACTGCTCTAATGTTCACAATCAATCGTCTACTGCTATTGAAACTGATAGGCAGGTTTCCATTATTGTTAATCAGAGTAACATCCGCAACACTGAGTAACAGTTTTTAAAAACCACGTTATGCCGTAATGGATATTACAATTATCCCCCCAACATTATTCATATATTATTCAAAGACTTCTAACACAGTGTACAGTACATAAAAACGGACAAGATATTTGTAAACTGACAATCTAATCCGTTTAATAATAACTAGACCGGTGCCCTTTGGGCAGGATAGTCACCATTGACCTCCAGTTGTGCAATACCTGTTGTATCCGTCTGTCTGTCTGTCTGTCTGTCTGTCTGTCTGTCTGTCTGTCTGTCTGTCTGTCTGTCTGTCTGTCTGTCTGTGTCCATTTCATGCCCCTACATGGAGATCTCTTATCTCTGTCTGTCTGGCTCACTTTTATGCCCATATATGGTGTTCCGTGTCCAGGCCAGTCTGTGATGTCAATACTATGATGTCATAGTACAGACAGACAGACAGACAGACAGACAGACAGACAGACAGACAGTAAATTAATAGTTAGAAGATTTATCAGGCAGTGTATCCAGTGGCGTCAGTTCAGCAAAAGCTAAGGTATGGCAACATGACTGGTGTCTTGCACGCGCGCATACCTTAGCAACAGCCATAATGAAAAGTCTATTTTATTATTTCCCCCTGTAGCCAAGGTATGGCGGCTGCCATAGCTTGCCATACCCAATTGACGCCTCTGAGTGAATCTGAAGGAAAAGTGAAAAAAGAAAATGAGTGGCTCCACCTCTCTCCATGTTTAGCCCATTGACCTTAACTCACGCAGTGATGTAGTCTACTAGAAATTCGCGGCCGCTGCGCGGCCGCTCCATTCCTAGGACTTCGCGCCCTCCGGGCGCTCAGGCAGGACTGCTCTATATTTGATCAACATAAGGGTTTAGGTTTTAAGTCAGATTAAAATGTTTTCAAAAATCCATTTTTAGATTAACACACACAAACAATTACAGCATGTGGATGGCGGCCATTTTGGCAGGCATCTTGAAGAAGGTGTGCAGAAAGCTGATTACATGAATTAATTTTTTATAATTTTTTATCAGCATCACAGGCTGCCCAGAGAGCAGTGAACACATTGCTGTCTCATATATTAGTGAACAGTGCCCCCCAGTGGCGACAGGGGGCGAATCAGGCTTGCTTCAAACATGTCCGTTTTGTGGAGGCTTCATGTCCGTTTTGTGGAGGCTTCATGTCCGTTGTGTGGAGTGTGGGCGTGGCTCTTAAAGGAATGTATATATAAGATAGTTCAGTGGTTCCTAAACATTTTTTAGCTTGAGACCCAAAAGAGAAATTTCCCAGGTACCCAAACCAGTAAAAATAGCCGATCTACAAGCTCACAACAGAGCTTGTAGATCTATTTCCGTTACTTCTTATGCATTGTTTTGTAATTTATGGAATCTCTTTGATTTTCTTTAATTTGTTTATGAAATTATTTTGAAAAATAATTGAATTTGTTTTTAATTCACAAATAATTATTGTGCATTTTTGGGGGATTTTTCTTTGCCTTTTTTAAATATAATAAATAAAAATGAATACACAAAATGTAGGAAACAAAAACATAAAGGGATATTTACTAGTGACACATGAAAATGTGTCCACGACCCAGTTTATAGTAGTGGTGGGTATACAGTGAGGAGAGGATTCCCTCCCACTCCCAGCCTTGTACACACTAGTCCTAGATCAACACCCCTTAATGCCGCCACACTCACTAACACAATAACGCATTGACCTACAGTCCATGCATCCACAAATACCTTTGAGCCATTCTGAGAAACTATTTATTATAAGCAACACAAGACTTTAGCAGTCAATGGCATTTAAAGCTGGGGAGATTTAAACACTTTGTACCAATATTCTACTGTTTTTATTGTTAATCACCATCTGACTCAAGTCAGTTAGGTGCATGCTAATTTTAGCCCTAGATACGAATACAGCATCCAAAGACTTATTTGCATACAATTAAACAAATTGTATGCAAGTTAAAAGGGGGGAAGTTGCCTACCCAATAGCCAGACCCATGACAGATATTTGTGCCAAGTTCTGAGGCAGTTGGACTATTGGTCTGCTGTGGGCTCCCCGTCAACCATATCACACACAAACACGCAACACGTACGCCTCTCCAATTCCAGATGTAAGATGGTTCACTTGAAGATAAAGTGACTGTCATTGGGGATATGGGTTTACTTTTGTATACACGTTTTAGCTTCCACAGAAGTTTAAAAGCATTTTCTGTGTTGGAAAGAAAATGCATATCTTATTTACACAAAAATGATTCACTGTATCATCATTTTATAAATCAGTAAAATATTGAAATGAGTCAAGAGACGTTATATGGCAATTCACCATGGCTTTATCTTTATCCTCTCATTTGAATGTAGGCTTTTGAATGCCGCAAGCATTACAAAGTCTGTTTCCTTTTTTCTCTTTCTCTTTCTCTCTCTCTCTCTCTCTCTCTCTCTCTCTCTCTCTTCTCTCTCTCTCTCTCTCTCTCTCTCTCTCTCTCTTTCTCTCTCTCTCTCTCTCTCTCTCTCTCTCACACACACACACACACACACACACACACACACACACACACACACACACACACACACACACAGCACACACACATGCAGCCACACACTCTCTCACATGCAGCCACTAAATGGATATCCGGGGGGTTATACAGTAAGCTAAGCAGCATTGAAGCAGAGGCTCAGAGCAAACCAAACCAGAGCAGAGAGGAAGTCCCACTCCAGTCAACCAGGGAAGACAACTTTGCTGGTCTATTTTTTTTATTAATTTAGTTTTTATTTATTTAGCCTATTTTGATGAATGCTTTCAACAGTAGCTACTGTGATGTATTCTGTTTTGTTTTTGTTTAGTTTTTTAGTCCTCTTCAGCCAAATCGTCAGATCCAAATGAACAACATTTTTACTTTATTTTAGGATACTTTCTACACGTCCATCAGAACCTGTGTTGAACACATGGGGGTTGTAGGCTGCTTCACGTTCACAACTGGACCAGTGGTAAGTTTATTATTTGTCGACACTACGGTGTCATTTGACTATACTATATACGAAATTGGCAAATGACAGAACCTGTCAAACTGGTTTGACCCATGGGCACATCTTTACTGTGCCACAGATTTATAGTGCAGTGTTTTTTGTTTTGTTTTTCATGTCAAGGACCCCCAAATTAATATGTATTTGGCCATGGACCCCCATCTGAAAATATGTAGTACAAGATAAGTGTTGTCAAATGTTTTCTAAATGTTCAAAATGTTTAATTATTTTTCCCCAACTATTTGGCAAAACAAGATTTCATATTTATTATTTCTTTACAACTTCATTGTGATTCAGATAAATAGGAACTTCATTAGTTCCATTGATCCAAGCCTCTCGTGTTCTCCCTAATGTCCTGAAGTGCCACATCATTTATATCATAAACAAATTAGCTCCTTATCCTCCTACTTATCAGATCACCGTTAAGTGGACCACTTAACTAATACGTGGTCAGATGTAAGAACGCGTTTTGAGATTTTTCGGGTCCTGATCCAGAGAAGGTTGAGAATCAATGCCCCATAATGCATAACATAAACCTTGATCACTATTTACACATGTACAGTAGGCCTATTCCTATATCTGTGTCTGCTATTAGTGTTTCCCAACCAGTGGGTCGGGACCCATTAGTGGCTCTCCTTATTTTTGGTTTCCTACCACATTTTGTTACCAAATAAATCCATTAATTGGAGGGGGAAAATACTTTTAAGAAGTAGTGAAAATAGCAGATCTACAAGCTCACAGCACGTCGCATCGTGACGTGTTGTGAGCTTGTGGATCGGCGATTTTCACTAGTTTTCGTCCCAAATTTCTCTTTTGGGTCTCGACTCTCCAGCTAAAGTGTTTGGGAACCACTGTGCTTCAGAGCCTAATACAAGGGTTAGGGTCATCATACAAGGCCGTCGCAAAAAAGTAGTGAAAACAGCAGATCTACAAGCACACAACGCCTCGCGGTGCGAGGCGTTGTGTGCTTGTATCGGCTGTTTTCACTAGTTTAAATCATTTTTAAAATGATAAATACAAAACAAACGGTTTTGGACATACAAGGTTTCCACCCGACAACAACGAAATATAACTCATGTATAATTGGCCCACTGGCTTAATTGTCACTTGTCATGATCTGAAATGGCAAATCTTTGAGTGGCAGCAGCGTTATATAGAGATCTCTCTCTCTTAATAGTGCGCAATGAGGGCCTCTCCAACTCTTTTTCCTGGGCTGAATCAGGGGCCCAGCATGTCCCTGCCCCCTTCATCAGCAGTACACACAGTGCAATAGCCAACAGCAACCCCAGCCAGCACGCCCACATGGGTCCCGCATGGGTACAGGGTGGGCTTCCCTACATGGGCCCCATGTGGGAATGTCCGCGGTTTCCACAAGGGTCCCTCGTGGGTTAGCCCACGTGGGCTCTGTGTGGGTTCTACATGGGCCCTGGGTGGGCCCCACCTCGGCTAATTTATATGGGACCCAGGTGGGAACCACTTGGGCTAGCCCACGTGGGCTCAACGTGGGTTCTACGTGGGCGCTGGGTGGGCCCCACCTCGGCAAATTTATATGGGACCCATGTGGGAACCGCCTGGGCTAGCCCACGTGGGTTCTATGTGGGAATGTCCGCGGTTTCCACAAGGGTCCCTCGTGGGTTAGCCCACGTGGGCTCTGTGTGGGTTCTGTATGGGCCCTGGGTGGGCCCCACCTCGGCTAATTTATATGGGACCCAGGTGGGAACCACTTGGGCTAGCCCACGTGGGCTCAACGTGGGTTCTACATGGGTTCTGGGTGGGCCCCACCTCGGCAAATTTATATGGGACCCAAGTGGGAACCACTTGGGCTAGCCCACGTGGGATCAACGTGGGTTCTGCAGGGGCCCTGGGTGGGCCCCACATCGGCAAATTTATATGGGACCCAAGTGGGACCCACTTGGGCTAGCCCACGTGGGCTCTGGGTGGGTTCTGCATGGGTCCTGGGTGGGCCCCACCTCGGCAAATGTATATGGGACCCAGGTGGGAGCCGCTTGGGCTAGCCTGTGTGGGCTCTAGGTGGGTTCTACATGGGCCCTGGTTGGGCCCCACCTAGGCAATTCTATGCGGGAACCATAGGGGATAAACGTGGGATCCAAGTGGGCTCAACCTTGCTCCTAGGAAGATTTTAATGGTAGACTAAAACAGTGTTTGACATGAACTGTGTTAATTATTGAAACACCTAAAATACATTTTGGATGAAATAGACAATATACTGTATATTTGACAACGTTTATTACAAAAATAAACAAGATAATAAAATACAATATAAATAAAGATAGCAGCAGCATGAAGGCAAACAGATCAAATGTGCAAGTGTACATACAGTACATTAAAAAAAAACACTTGAAATGCAAAAAGAGATATTCCCATAATGCTCCACAGACTGCTAACAGAACAAAATAAAGGATAAAAAAATGTCCAAAAACATAAATTGTGTAAGAGGTGCATCAAAATCTTGAATTTTGTAACAAAACTGTTTTAGGGCATAGGTTTTCTGGAATCCACTGTTCATTCATGTTGCATTCATCAATCTGGGTCCGCTGTGCTTGTGGGTGTTTTTTTTAGCCAACCACAGGGGGGAGAGAGAGAGAGTTTGTCTAATGGGGTGGCACATCATCCAGATCTTTTTCTGTTGTATGTCCTTACACTCCGTTGCAGCAATCCAGTCGAGTGTGTCATTGTCTAGGTCATGATCATTCTCGGCCACGATCACCATTCAGTGGCTGGTATATAGGGCAGCTGGTCATCACATGCTACACAGTCTGTGATGGATCCTGTGCTGCACTGAAACGTCCCACACCTGTCCTCAGGTGATTGAGGGTTGTCCACTCCTTACGGGGGAGGTGCTGGTCAGGAACATCTGTGAGATCCTTGATGAATTGGTGAAGCCTGGATGGTTCTGCTGCGTTCCACTGGTCTGTCCATCTTGCCTTCACCCAGGAAGCCTTAACCTTAGATATCTCCGACATGGCAATTCCTGAGTTTATGGCAAAAGTCAAAGAAAGGATTAGCCACAAGATATGAATGTAAAGTAGTCATTCTATCTTTAAACACACTTACACTGGCGTCACCAGGAATGAGATTTTAGTAGGCGAAATGCCAGCCGAAATGCCAGTGAAGTGCATTGCGACGCATTGTGAGCTTGTAGATCGGCTATTTTCAAATAGACAAAATGTATAGGGCTGAAGAGATTAATGTAGGCCTATGTTTTATAGCCTAATAATATTCTAAATAAGTAACTAGTAACTAAAGTCCAATAGTGTAGTACACAGGAGACAGACCATTTGGCGAGCGTGTGCACATTTGATTCTTTGTAAAGCCAGGTGACGATGACCCAAAGTAAACCCCCGTCACCCAATGAAAACAATAGCAAAGATTTGCATCTCTATAAGCAAGTTGAGTAGGCCTATGCTATCAGCTGCCTACTGTCTACGTGCCTGCTGACTGTGGACAAACTGGTTTTGAATGTTCAATGTTTTCAGGCCACGGACCCCTTTGTTGAGAGAGATGAAGCAGGGACCACCAAAACCTTTACATAGATTCCATATAGTTTCATCATGACAGGAAAATCATCATTGTATTTTGGATCCATGTCGATTTGTGTTTCAGATATTTAACCACTTGAACAGTCAATACTTAATAAAGTTGACATTTCACTCACTACTTGGTCTGCTCTTTTCCCTCTCTACAAAACCTCTTTGCCCAAATGTCTGATCTACAAGCTCACAACGCCTCGCAGTGCAAGGCGTTGTGAGCTTGTAGATCTGCTATTTTTGGCTCAAGTTCTCAGAATATGGACGCTAGGGTTCAAGTGGTTAATATAAAAAATGAGAAAATAAGGTTTCTATCACACAAATATTTGGAGGACCCCCTTTAGTGACTCTGAGGACCCCCTAGGTGTCCCGGACCCCCTGTTGAAGACCCTTGATGTAGAATAAAAATGTAACTGCCAACCGTGATCTCTTCAACAAATCTGCCCCTTCCACTAGTTAGCTGCAGCCGTATGCTGTCACATTCAACTTCAGTTTTTTCCACACAACATTAAAGTTAGCCAAGATCAATATCCCAACAAAATCACAAACATTATGTAAGTTTATATTACCATTGTCACTTATGGGGTACTTCATTGTCTGTCTGTAGATTGAAGCCTCTGCTTTTCAGGTTTGGGTTGAGCACATTATTTGTCTTCAAGAAAGAGGGGACAAATGAGATTTCAAAAGTTAAAGCAATGTAAATTTCAATGTAGGCACACACATATTTCAATCTGGCTTGATTTACAAGCTCATAACGTGCTGTGATGCTTTATTAGCTAGTAGAGCTGCTGTTTTTGTGGGTTTGCCCAGACTAGGAACACATTGGGTACATTAACCAACATATACAGTACATACGGTAAACCAACATACATTGTAATCTAGGGATTTAAAACATAATATATAACAATATTGGCCTGCCTAAATCCATGGTTTGAAATAATTTGTTACAATGTGATAACATAACATTACATCTAGAGCATAAAACATGTAACTTGTTGTTTAAAGATAATGTCCTTAGTTAAGTTGACAAAATCAACAAACCGTGAGTTAAAACTAGCCTGTATCTAGGCTAGTCTAGAACATTTTAGAATATAGATTAGACAATGAGGCTACTTACCATATACTTTTGGATTTTTTAAGGTCCATTCGTGGAAGCAAGTCCTGTCATGAAGTTCCTCACTCTCAAATGACAAAGAAAAAGTGATTCAGTTTCAAAAAAGTCTGGGAAGCACAGTGATTGGTTAGACGGTCAATAACACCTACATGTGAAATCACCCTGTATTCACATGGTAATGAGAGGCTTGGTTTGGTCTACTCACTGTGTCTGTCTGTCTGTCTGTCTGTCTGTCTGTCTGTCTGTCTGTCTGTCTGTCTGTCTGTCTGTCTGTCTGCCTGCCTGCCTGCCTGCCTGCCTGCCTGCCTGCCTGCCTGCCTGCCTGCCTGCCTGCCTGCCTGCCTGTCTGTCTGTCTGTCTGTCTGTCTTGTTGAACAAAATGAATGTGGTGTTGTAGCCTAACGTAGCCAGACTATATACTAATGCAGCTAACTAACTGCAGTATTGGGTGGATTGTTTAGCTCTGCTAGGCTAGTGGTGTTGTACAAAGCAGCTAGGTAAACTAACTAGCAGCACATAAAGCAAAGTCCAAAGTCTGGCCAATCGTGGGAACACAGACAGATTGTGTATGGCCTGAGGCCCACTTCCATGTTATTTTGATCAACATTTTGCCTGTTATCTCTCCTATTGGTACAGCATGGAATTGTTATAGCATCAAAGCCATGGATATTATTACTATTATTACCCAGGCCTAATTAGCCCACATGTAGCCCATGCAGAAACCGCGTGGGCCAGCCCACTTCCATCCCATGCCCAGTTAGCCCACATTTAGCCCATGCGGGAACCACGTGGGCCAGCCCACTTCCATCCCAGGCCCAGTTAGCCCACATGTAGCCCATGCGGAAACCACGTGGGCAGCCCACTTCCAACCCATGCCCAGTTAGCCCATATGTAGCCCATGCGGGAACCACGTGGGCCAGCCCATGTCCATCCCATGCCCAGTTAGCCCACATGTAGCCCTTGCGGGAACCACGTGGGCCAACCCACTTCCATCCCATGCCCAGTTAGCCCACATGTAGCCCACGCGGGAACCACCTGGGCCAGCCCACTTCCATCCCATGCCCACTTAGCCCACATGTAGCCCATGCGGGAACCACGTGGGCCAACCCACTTCCATCCCATGCCCAGTTAGCCCACATGTAGCCCACGTGGGAACCACCTGGGCCAGCCCACTTCCATCCCATGCCCACTTAGCCCACATGTAGCCCATGCGGGAACCACGTGGGCCAGCCCATGTCCATCCCATGCCCAGTTAGCCCACATGTAGCCCATGCAGGAACCTCGTGCCCCAGCCCACTTCCATCCCATGCCCAGTTAGCCCACATGTAGCCCATGCGGGAACCACGTGGGCCAGCCCACTTCCATCCCATGCCCAGTTAGCCCACATGTAGCCCACGCGGGAACCACCTGGGCCAGCCCACTTCCATCCCATGCCCACTTAGCCCACATGTAGCCCACGCGGGAACCACGTGGGCCAGCCCACTTCCATCCCATGCCCAGTTAGCCCACATGTAGCCCATGCAGGAACCACGTGGGCCAACCCACTTCCATCCCATGCCCAGTTAGCCCACATGTAGCCCATGTGGGAACCACTTGGGCCAGCCCACCTCCATCCCATGCCCAGTTATCCCACATGTAGCCCACGTGGGATCCACTTGGGCCAGCCCACTTCAATCCCATGCCCAGTTAGCCCACATGTAGCCCATGTGGGAACCATGTGGGAAAGCCCACTTCCAACCCATGCCCAGGTATCCCACATGTATCCCACGTGGGACCCATGTAATTTGCCCACATCAAGCCCATGCCCACGTGGTACCCAAGTAGCCCAACTCGTACCCATGCGGGACCCATGTGGGCGTGCTGGCTGGGACATAGCGTACAGTAACTCCAATTATGTTTGCACTGGTGTGGTGGTGCTGAGCTGGCACACTGATGGACAGGGCATGCTATCACTTCCCTGCAAAGGATGTGCATCTGCTTATCACTTCCTCCACACGCACACACACACACGCACGCACGCACGCACGCACGCCCGCACGCACGCACGCACGCACGCACACACACACACACACACACACACACACACACACACATATTCTACACGTATGCTGGCATATACTGTCAGGACCAGGGTAAATTAATTATCCAGATAGAGAGATAACTATAGAGCTACTGTATGCAAGTTCCTGCACCTCCTTTATCATAACACATGACTTCTCCTTATATGCAGCAGTGTTGGAAGAAGTAGCCAGATGTGTTTTACTTAAGAAAAAGTAGCAAACCAAATATATTTAAAATACAAAAGTAAATGTTCTCATTATGACAAATGTCTAAAACTTTTCCCCCCTGAAAATAGCAGATAAAAAAGCTCACAACGCGCCACATCATGGCGTATGGCGGCGCGTTGTTTCGGATTGATCAACTATTCGAAAATAGCTGCTTATTGCGACCGTAGGTTTACTATGAAGATCCCTGATGTCATCGATATACATCACTGGCTAGATGGCCAAGACATGGCCCATATATGTGTGGCTGGTTCACATAGGGATCTCCGTGTATAGGCATAAAAGGGATGTACCATACACAGTGCATGGATCTCCATATATGGGTACCAGGGGTCTCCATACCGTTATATGGGTAACTGGTCCGATACATCACTTGCCAGATGGCCAATAATTGGTTTAGAGCGAGCCAGCGAGGTTGCATGTCACCCTGAGGCGTCTTACTAGTTTACCACTGCTTATGTTGTGTGAGGTCAGCAAGTTTCAATGCTATCATGATCAGTGCTATAGGAGATCTATGAGGTTAGACCAGGACAGCAGAGGGTGATCTCTCCTCGCTCCAGAAAAGGAAGTTGGGGCATTAACTACAACACTACAATAGCATTATTGTAGTGATCTATTAATAGATGTGATATGCAGTTGTTGCTCTGTCACATGAAAGGAGCCTAGGAGAATCTGATAGGAGGATAAAGAGTGAATCTTTCATGATATGTAGTAACATTATAAATGATGTGGCACTTCGGGACATTAGGGAGGAATAGAAGAACATAAGGAATGACTGTGGTTAAATCAATGAATGGGTTTATATGAGTGTATGCACTGTATTGGTTGTGGTTCTGTTAAAAAAATAATGTTTTTGCCCCCTGGTTTTTATTTGTAAAAGAAGATTCCGAGTTCCTATAAACTTTCCAGAGACGCCAAACTTCCGCCATGTAGTCAAAGAAACATTTGTTTGTGCTGTCATTGATGAATGAATTGACATCATTCACTGTAAGGGCCTTGGCAGGAACTAGGTTATGTTTGCAGATCTCAGTCTGTATTGATTGCTTAACACAGTGGTTCTGTGAGGGGGGGGGGGGGGGTTCCAAATGGAGTCTGTAACTGTGAAGAGTTATGGGGGTACTTGAAATTAAAACATTTGAGAACCACTGGCTTAACTAACCTATCACCTTAAATATGCCTCTGGATGTCCTGTGATGGGACCAAGGTGTAGGGGCCTTCATTATTTTATATTTTAGCTATTGAAAAATAGCAGATATACAAGCTTGCAACCTTGTAGATCTGCTATTTTTGAAAAGTCGTGAAAATGTGTGCAAAATTGAATATATGTATTTTTTTAAGAGAACATTTCTGACTCAAATTTTGCTTCTGGAGGGTCCCTGGAACTAAATATTTTGAGATGGGGGTCCGTGGCCAAATACATATCATTTTGGGGGTCCTTGACATGAAAAGGTTTGAGCACCACTGACATAGAAACATAGGTTTTTCAAAAAACCTTCAAAGACAAATTGTCACGATTTTTCAAAAATAGCAGATCTACAAGCTCGCAGCGCGGCACTCGGTGCCGCGCTGTGAGCTTGTAGATCTGCTATTTTTCAATAGTTGAAGCACAAAATAACGCAGTGAATCCTTGTACCAAGGGCCCAGAATTTGGTGCGACACCCCTGCATGATCATGCATTTATGGGAGCTGAGGGATCGTGACTGGCATTATAAGCCACAGACTGGATAAAGAGAGCCATTGCCTTTTATTGTAGAGATAATAACGCAATATGTTCTCAGGCATGGTTCTGCCCAGATGGATCTCCAAAGGAAGAGCTGTCAAATAGGATTATATGATACCCAGAGGCACTCCCGTGGGACTGCCAACTGATGAGGTGTAGAAACTACTGTAGTAATTGGCAGAGTTTGCTAACCCCATGTTTATTTATTTATTTAGTTATCTATTTTTATGTGTTTTTATTTGCATGTGTTTTTATTGTTATGTATTTTTATTTTTATGTTTACTCGGTAAAATGTCATATATTTGGTGTAGGAAGTAGATAGATAGATAGATAGATAGATAGATACCTTTATTATCCCAAGGAGGAAATTCAGTTGTCCAGTTGTAGCACAGCAGTATACTGTTATTTACAAAGTTACAGAGAAGTAAGAAAAAAAGATAGATAAGAGGAAAAAAAAACAAGAGCAGTACAGTACCAATAAAGAGAAGGTGCATCAATAGAGGGGGCGAATAATATATAAGTATATATACATAAAGTGTCTTACAAAAAGAGACCGTAACAGTCAATGCTAGTTAGTGCAACAAGTATCTCACTGTCATTGTTAAACAAAGCAAAATACTCAGAAACTACCAACACAACCTAATAGTGCAATGTCAAAAATCAGTGCGAAAAAAACAGCTCAGAGAAGAAGAAACTAGGAAGCGTGTCACTGCAAGACGCACATGAGCACTCCCCCTGGAAGGTCCTTAGGGGTCAAAGTCAATACAGCAATAGTTCTGTCAGTCTAAGTTAGGAAGGAAGTCCTTTTCAATAGAAAACAACAACACAAACATGAACTCGTTGCAGAATCTATTCTGATCTGCCAAGTAGGTTGAAGTGTCTTAGTATCAGCCAAGCGATGGAGGAGTCTGCCCCATTTACAAAGCACCAGATGGATCGCTGAGGTGACGTGCCACAGCTACCGTCAGCTCCCCTCCCAATGATGTCCCTTTTATTTTTACTTCCATTGGTCAAAGGCAAGGGCCCTGCCGACTGAGCCACCCGGTCATTAAGCTATAAATAACTGTAGGTGAAAAGAAATTGCCAATATTTATATCCGTGCAGACTGTATTTGTTGTGCACTTGCTATTATTACCTGGCATGACCTGGAAACCTGTTTCTCCGCTTCTCTGTTCCCGTGGGATGTAGGAGCCCAGTTAACTGAACATGCTCGGTCCAAAAAGATGAACTAAAAACAAACATGTCAGACATTGTATTGGAGTAATAACACAGTGGCTTTGTGATTCATTGCTGCTTTATTGTAGGCCTAATTCAGGGGTCTTCAACAGGGGGTCGGGGACCCCTATAGGGGTCCTCAGAGTTACTACAGGGGGTCCTCCAAATCTTTGTGTGATAGAAACTTGTTTTTCCCCCCTTTCTTATATTAACCACTTGAAGCCTAGTGTCCATATTCTGAGAACTTTAGCCAAAAATAGCATATCTACAAGCTTGCGCACTTGCAAAGCATTGTGAGCTTGTAGATCGGCTATTTTCGGCAAAGAGCTTTGGAGAGGGAAAAGAGCAGACTAATGCCTCATTCACACTGCAGATATATAGTTGAACGTTTTGCTTGCTTGGTCAATGTAATCTCAATGGAAACCAGCTTTAAAGCTTTCAAAGCTTTGTTCTGTGTATGTCCTGTATCTTTAAAGCTGGTTTCCATTGAGATTACATTGACCAAGCAAGCAAAACGTTCAACTATATATCTGCAGTGTGAATGCAGCATGAGTACAGTGAAATGTCAAGTTTATTAAGTATTGACGGCTCATGTGGTTAAATATCTGAAAACACACATTAACATGAATCCAAAATACACTGTTGATCGTGCTGTCAAACAATGAAACTATATCTATGATCAGATTGTGGGGGTCCCTGCTTCATCTCTCTCTCAACTAAGGGGTCCTTGGCCTGAAAACGTTGAAGACCCCTGGCCTAATTGTTTGTATTCATTTTGGTATTAACTGCCAGTAAGGAAATCGTGTCTGTGGCAGGGATGATTAGTGTGGACTGGGATTTTGGGAAACCACTCGTAAAATAAAACCTGTATTGTTGAACTGTCTGTTTTGGCACGTATGGGAAACAAACTGCCCTGCTGACTTCCAGAGATAGATTGCCTTTCTGACCCCTTGTGTGTGTGTGTGTGTGTGTGTGTGTGTGTGTGTGTGTGTGTGTGTGTGTGTGTGTGTGTGTGTGTGTGTGTGTGTGTGTGTGTGTGTGTGTGTGTGTGTGTGTGTGTGTGTGTGCGTACACGTGCGCACGGTTATACCTGTAGCTAGCTGTTTGTACAGGCTTCACCAAAGAGATTAAATTCTGTCTCCCTCTGTTTTCCTCTCTCCACCTCTCACTCTACTTCTACCCGCCACAGACCACAACTCTTCATTTGACAGCCAGCCTGTGTGGGCGACAAGCCCTCCCCATGTTTGGCTCTCCTATAACTGACAAGGTCCATTGAGGTGAACACAGCAAAGAGATGCAGCAAATAACAGGCGACGTCAAACAACAAACGAACACGCTTTGAACCGCTTGGAGCCGTGGCCTCGCGCATGGCAAGCCATGTGTGTTGTGAGACCTTCTGTCCTCCTGCTGTATGAGTCGACCCTCATCCCTTGCCGCAGCTGGTGTCGTCGCGTGCTACTTGAACCACTTATTCATCTCAAAAGATATAGGCCAGGGCGTGCATTATTACACGGTGTATGGGACGAAAGCACGAGGAAAAGGAGGAAGGTGGCAATAATAAGCACCATGTTGATGGATGTCCAGCTGTTCTACATTGGTCTGGAGGTGGTGATCGCCTGCCTGGCTGTGTCTGGGAACGTTCTGGTCTGCTGGGCCGTCTGCCTCAACTCCAACCTTCAGAGCATCACCAACTTCTTTTTGGTTTCACTCGCAGTGGCTGACATTGCAGTGGGACTGCTGGCGATCCCCTTTGCCATCACCATTAGGTATTGCTTTTGTTATTGAACACGCACACACGCACGCACGCACGCACACACACACACACGCGCGCACACACACACACACACACACACACACACACACACACACACACACACACACACACACACACACACACACACACACACACACACACACACACACAATATCATATTCAATTTCACCTAACACTATGTTCATATAGATAGATAGATAGATAGATAGATAGATAGATAGATAGATACCTTTATTATCCCAAGGGGGAAATTCAGTAATATAATCCAGTAGGAGCGAGATCATTTACCTACAACTGGGTTGCAACCTGGTCGGTAAATCACTGAAGCAATGTAAGGAGTTAAGGTTATTCATTTGCTGCAAATAAACAATACTCATTTCTTCATCAGCACGGGTTTCTGCGCCAACTTCTACGGTTGCCTCTTTATTGCCTGCTTTGTCCTGGTGCTGACGCAGAGCTCCATCTTCAGTCTGATGGCTGTTGCAGTGGACCGCTACATCGCTATCAAGAGCCCTCTCAGGTGAGTGAGAGAATCACATTCACAGCAAATGCATTGGTTTTTCAGCAGTGGTGGAAGGAGTTCTCACATTACCAAAAGTAAAAGTACTCATTACGAAGAATGTCCCCGTTTCACAAATTCAATATGTATCAATCTTTTGACATTCAAAAATAATATAAAGAGCTGGTTAATGCATGTTTTAGATCAGGGTTGGGCAACTTTGATGATAGAGGGGGCCACGTACTGCATCGACATTCACTCCAGGGGGCCACATTGCATACTGTTGCTGTCAACAGAAACCTCTTATCTCCATATTTGAAGTGAACGTAACTTATTTCGTAAATTGATGTCCCACTCCATCACTCTACTGTCACAAATAAGTAGCTAAAAATAGCCAGTCTACAAGCGCTAAATGTGTCGATATGCGGCGTGTTCTTTATTTGATTATACTGTACTTACAATATGTAAACTTTATGAACTTTATTACAAATAAGTTCGACATAAAAAGAGTGCAATTGTAATACTAGTCATCAAAAACTACTAATATGGACTGAAGTAATTAAAAGGAGGTCCTGTTTTGCATGTTTGGAATTAATATAATATATCAGTATATTCGTATTCCGATATTAACCTGTGGGCCGCATTAAGTGAATTAAGTAAGCCGCATGTGGCCCCCGGGCCGCCAGTTGCCCATGTATGTTTTTGATACCAGTCCCTTCAAAGTAAGGGCCGATTCATACACCACTTTTAGAGACAAATTTATTTTGGTTGGTTCAGGGAGTCACAAAATCTTGGTGGTACCGAACAGCCGAATTAATGACGGTACCCACCCACCTGAACCTCTGAATGACGTCATATTGTAGTTTGGACAGAGCCGAACCGAAATATATTTGTCTCTAAAAGTGGAGTATGAATCGTCCTTACTGGTAACTAAAGTTTTCAAAGAATTGTAGTGGAGTAAAAGTACAATATTTGCCTGTCAGAGATGTAGTGGAGTAGAAGTTCTGAAAATTGGAAATACTCCAGTAAAGTACAAATACCTCAAACTTTTACTTAAGTACAGTACATAGTAGTTGTAGTAAATGTACTTAGTTACTTTACACCACTGTCAACAGTATACAATACCCTATGTTTGATTGACAATCTAATTCATGAGTGAAACGTAATAGTTGGCAGCCTCATAAATGTTGCATTGCCAGGTTACTGAAATCTTCCATGGAATGAAGCGGATGGATGGGCAGTGTGGACATAAAGGACCATACCAGCGGTCTGACATGTTTAGCTTCCTGACTAATATTCATGGTGTACTTGACAAATACTGTTGAACATTTTACATAGCATACCGTAGTTTAATTTCCAAGGAAGCAATTGATTTAGTTGTTAAACTTAAAAACGTTAAACTTGCTGGAAATAGGTAATTCAATACAGTGAACTTTCTTGTGTCATGAAATATGTGTACACTTTATGGCCAAAGCTGTGACATTCATCATTGTATGTTCAAAGACATGTGTATCCTTTTATGTCCCCTTGTGTGTGGCTAAATGGATGAAGTTTACTATTGTAGATCCACATGGGTGTCATATCACGTTTTGGCTCACACACATCACTCAAGGCAGAGAGGTGTGAGTGGCCCATTAGATCTAAGAGATGTCTGCAGCCCAGTGCATTGGTGTATCAAAACACATTGAATTATAGTGAGGTCTTATTCAATTAAGGCAAATCTGTCTGACTGTGGGCAGACAGAGATAGAGGTCTCCACATGCTTTATTGGGTTAGGTTCTGTGTGCTGTTGGAAGGATTAAACCCGCCGAAGGCTTTGATCATTATCAGCCCCGTAAATCAACACCAGTGGAGAGACAAGAAGGGGACTGGACAGAAGGCTCCCACACACCCATGCAGGCAGGCCAACATATGTTACTTCTCACGTACACACAAATATACATACAGTATATGAACACACAGCGATCCTGTACGTACAGTATACTGTAAGCCTGCACAAAAACAAACATCCAAACGGGAGCACACAAACACAGATTCACTGCTTTCACTTCATAAACAATGCATGACATTTACAAACTCACATAGTTTATCTGATGTGTCACAACAACAGACATGTAATGTACATGTATGGACATGTACACATGGGGACTGTGGGGATGCGCACGTGCATGTACGCACGCACGCACGCACGCACGCACGCACGCACGCACGCACACGCACACGCACACACACACACACACACACACACACACACACACACACACACACACACACACACACCATCATCATCATCATCATCTGAAATATTTATGTCCCTTCTTTTCTCTGTGGGACATCACTACAAAATAATTCATTTCCCTGCTATTGAATGTGCTGAGGATTGTGTACAGGTCTGGAGGGAAACTAGATGTCATTACGATATCATCTATGCATCTGGAACAAAAGAGGCTGACTTAGAGGCAGATTTATAATATTGTCAATTCCAAGAAGGAAGTGTTCTTCCCAGTCGTATTTAAAACGCAGACTTTCTCACACATACCGGTAAGCTGAATGATGTGTACAGTCGTGCCAGCATCATAGCCAGGATAAATTATACAGTGGATAATATGGTTCTTCTGCCAATTAACTCGCCACAAAAGCACTAATGTACAAAGAAACCAAAAGAGTTGCGTAATGTCCAGTTTTAGACGTTCACATTGAAAGGACCATACCAGTATCATCATGACATGTTGTCTATTCACAGCTTTGGCTAATTCTCATACATAAACACTTCACTTTAGATTTTGCATTTGATTACATTTTAAAATGTTACTGAACGTATCTGAATAATTTAGTCAATGTTGTTTTGCGACCGAAGGTCGCAGTTTACCATGAGAAATGTCACAGCTTGTCTGCGTGTAGACGGACGTGTACACATGTTTACAGTCTATGGGTTCCCTTGACACATCTGGTGGCTGGTTCAGATAGGGTTCTCCATGTATGGGCATAAAAGATATTGTATGTTGTGATGTCATGGGAACCACTCTAACAGAATCCCTTTTATGCCCATATATCTGATGTCATCAATATTAAGCCCATATCTAACACGACTTCATATGAACAATGAACACTGTGAATAGTGAAGGTAGCAGGTTTCATTTCCTGCTGCTCTATGGTTCAAACCTCTTTTGTCAAAACAGGAAACGGCTGTTGTCTTTTTCTTTTGCGACACATTGTGAGCTTGTAGATCTGCTACTTTAAAAAACATTTTTATACATTTGAAAATGTGAAATGGAACTTTCTGCACAATGACTACTTTTACTTTGATGCCAATACCTTTGAACCTTTACTCAAGTACATTTTGAATTCCGGACTTTTACTTAGTAGTATAATTCTACTAAGTAAAAGTATCAATACAGCAATGTAGAAATACTACTAGTATTTCTACATTGCTGTATTGATACTTTTACTTAAGTAAGACAATCAAGTACTTTTTCCACCACTGCTTAAACTACTATTACTTGTCGAGCAGAGTCCCTTGTGTCTCTTGTGACTGTTCTGATTTCGCTCGACATTAATTTAAATACCTTCTCTGAAAATAGCCAACTGCGTTTTGAGCTTGTCGATCTGCTATTTTCTGCTAAAGTTTTCTCCGAATACGGATGCTGGAGATTAAGTGGTTAACCCAAGCCATTGTTGGATTGTAGTCACCACGGCATTCTTTACTTATGCCATGAGAGGGTATTTCTTTTGCTAAGCCTGAGCAGGTGATGGTTGCATAAGCGGAAGGTTGTGCGTGCGTGCGTGCGTGCGTGCGTGTGTGTGACTTTAATTTCTGCCAAAGAGTGAAGCACTAATTGATTCAGAGTTCTAAGAGGCCCTGAGGGATCTTGGACTGTAAAACCAGAGTGTTAATGTAACTGAGAGTGTATAGATGCAGGAACCTGTATTCATTTTTGCACTCTCAGTTAAAATAACTTTCAGGATTCTATTGTATAATTGCACAGAATGAACGTGAAATGAATGTTACACTGTGAAGCAGTGTAGATGGGACATTTTGCTAACAACTGTGACCAACAGGATGTAAGTGCTATTATAGGGGATGAGAGGCTGTACAAAGCCCTCTCAAGAGGCCCTGCCGTGCAATTATTTAAAAGTATTATCATATGCAAACATTTTACCAGCCATTTAGTGTGTGGTTTGATTAGTTAGATATACAACAAGCTCACAGCGCGACACCGAATGCTGCGCTTTGAGCTTGTAGATCTGCTAGTTTTGAAAAAGAACTTGAGGATTTGTGCAAATCTTTGAATATATATTCTTTTAAATTCAAATCTTTGCTTCTAGGGGGTCCCTGGAACAAGATTTTTGAGAAGGGGGTCCGCGGTCAAATACATATAATTCTAGGCGTCCTTGACATTAAAAACTTTGAGCACCACAGATAAAGAGACATAAGGTTTTCAGAAAACCTTTAGGATTTAGAAGACATGTGTAGGTATTTCTCAGGTCTTAATGTGTTTTAAATCAGTCTTGTGCTCTGCCCTGGCCCTTCAGATACAGCAGCCTGGTGACAGGCCAGAGGGCAAAGGGCATCATTGCTGTGTGCTGGGTTCTGTCTGTAGGCATCGGCCTTACCCCCATGCTGGGCTGGAACAAAGGTGAGAGATTCATTTCACACATTACTGTCTACAAATTTTGATGGGTTCCTTATTCATTTTTTGTTTCATACATAATTATTATTATTTCAAAACGTTTTCAAAAAACATTCCCCAAAAGATTTTCATGAAAAAGAAAATCAATGATTCCACGAATAACTTCCATACATTTAAATGTTTAAGAAGTAGTGAAAATAGCCGATCTACAAGCTCACAACGCGATGTGACGCGTTGTGAGCTTGTAGATCTGTTTTTTCACCAGTTTGGGTCACAAGCTAAAAAGTTTGGGAACCACTTATCTACAATATCTGGCTGTCCGTTCGTCCGTCCATCCATTTGAAATACCCTCCTCACAAAAGGTCACCAAGACCATACGTATAGGCCTATGCTCGCCTAACCAATTAGAGCATTTCTTAAGAGACCTTTTCTAAACATTAGCTCTTTTCCATAGGCGTGAACAACACCACCAACAGCACCTGTCCTGAAGGCATGATAAAATGCCTCTTTGAAGGAGTGGTCACCCTGGACTACATGGTCTATTTCAACTTCTTCGGCTGTGTCCTGGTGCCGCTGCTGGTCATGCTGGCCATCTACGCTCGCATCTTCATGGCCGCGCGGCGCCAACTCAGGCGGATGGAGCTCAAGATCTTCCATGTGCCGGCTCACCGAGAAGGCGCCTCGTCGTCCTCCGGCTCGTCACGTTCCACTCTTCAGAAGGAGGTTCACGCTGCTAAATCTCTGGCCATCATTGTGGGTCTGTTCGCCCTCTGCTGGCTGCCGGTGCACATAATCAACTGTGTCAACTTGCTGTGCCCAAATGGCCGCCCGCACATTTGGGTGATGAACATCGCCATCATCCTCTCCCATGCCAACTCCGTGGTCAATCCCCTCATCTATGCTTACCGCATACAGGAGTTCCGGTACACCTTCCGAAGGATTGTGTATCAGCACATCCTGTGCCAGAAGGACGGTGTTGGGTTTGGGGTTGATAGCGGTGGTGACAGGGCAGAAAGGACGGGCAGTATCATGCAGACCTCATCCAGACTCAGTGTGGACACAGTGGTGATGAACATGAATGCCCTGGACCCCAGCCCTCACCATAGTCCACCTGGTGCTTCTCATGAAGCGTCCAAACATTGGACAGCAGGATCAGAGCTGGCACTGATCAGCTGCATCTCCAATGGACACCATATAGTGGATGGAATCCTGTCACCTAGGTTGCAGCAGCCATGCACCACAGGATTTGCTGCACAGGATGGTGGGGAGTCCACGACATATCAGGGGCAGACACCTGGAGTCCTGGAGGTCAAAGACATTGGGAGCAGTATCTCCTTTGTGAATGTTAGGCCTCTGTGCCCTACACATACCAGCCCTACCTACTCTAGGGAACTCACAGATGTTAGGCCTCTGTGCCCTACACATACCAGCCCTACCTACTCTAGGGAACTCACAGAAGTCTCATGACTAAAGAAGATACATTCATGTATACCAGGGGTCGGCAACCCAAAATGTTGAAAGAGCCATATTGGACCAAAAAACCCCAAAACAAATCTGTCTGGAGCCGCAAAAAATTATAAAAGCCTTATAAAAGCCTTATATATCGTCGTTGTCGAGTGGAAACCGTCATAGGCGCCGACTCTGTGTGGGCTGAAGGGCCGCGGCACCCCGCGAGATCAAGCCCGAAATTAACACGTACAGCTTTGTTTGAGTGGGGGCTGGGGGCTGAGGGAGCGATAGAAACTAATGCTGGGACTGGAGGCGGAGCGCTCCCATAGCCTATTTGCATGTATGCAAACATGCCTAATAGTTCTTTTGTTTTAACCAGGCAGGTACATTCCAGTGGGGGGGCTGGTGTGGGGGCTGTGGGAGCGATAGAAAGGGAGGCACTGAAACTAGCGCTCGATGCTTCAGCACCTCGCGGCATGGACAAAACCCGGCGCCTCTGGAAACCGTGTATGTCCAAAACTTTGTTTTGTATTTATCATTTTAAAAAATGAACTAAACTAGTGAAAACAGCCGATCTACAAGCACACAACGCCTCGCACCGCGAGGCGTTGTGTGCTTGTAGATCTGCTGTTTTCACTACTTTTGTGCGTCAGTCTTGTATGATGAAACAGGGCTTTACTTTGTGAAAAAAAACAGAAGAAAGAAAACAGTGACGATAAAACAATCGTTAAAACAAAAAATACACTTTTTTCCATTTTCATACATTTTTGAAAAAGCTCCAGGGAGCCACTAGGGTGGCGCTAAAGAGCCGCATGCGGCTCTAGAGCCGCGGGTTGCTGACCCCCGATGTATACAGTCATGAAATTGGATGTTGTGTATGGACTATATTGATACACTCCCCAGGGTTTCCTGCAGCACTTTACAGGCCAGGCGCCCCGCCCGGCCTGAAAACCCCCCCGCCCCCCCAAGGGTATTAAAAAAAAAAAAAAAAAAAAGTTTTTTCAAAAAAAAAATTTTTTCTCAAAAAAACTTTTTGGACCTCCAACAATGTACTAGGCATGATCGCGATCGCGAAATTGCATGTTTAACCCCCATACCAACCCTATCTTTCAAACATGGCAGCCATGTTTGTTTACATTTGAAGAAAACATAAGGGCTGGTATCTCCTGAATGCAGGAAATACTCAAGTAAAGTGCAAATACCTGAAAATCTCCTTTGTACAGTATAAGTACAGTACTTAAGTAAATCTACTTAGTTACTTTACACCAATGTTTCTTTTTTTTTACTGTGCTGTAGACTTCTATTTATATGGCACGAGTGCTGGTTGATTAACCTGGGGGAAAAAAACAAGTTACACTGTCCTGTGAAAAACGTAGTTATTCAATGTTGAATAAATGTGAATGATAGCATGTAGTTGTGTTTTCCGTCATCATGGGCACATTCATGTGTTTTTTATAGGGCAAAAATAAGAATTAATATAAAAAATTAAGTGAATTAATTACTCGAATTAATTAATTAATTATCAAAAAATTTCGGCGCACGCGCCCCCCTGGTCAAGACTTTTTCCTGCAGGAAACCCTGCAAGTCCCATTTAAGGAATTATTTTGACACTTCTGTGCATCATACATTGATTTGTGACCAAACGGTTCTCATATTGCACACAGGTTGCATACAGGTTTCAAATGGCCACGCCAATGTCCCATTAGGGATTTTATTTTATTATTTTAAATGTATTTTCTTTTTCTCATAATAATTTGATCACCTTAGACAGTATTTGTTCAAATGCACATAATGGGAGCATACTTTCTTCTAGCAATGTTGTCAGCTGATGTCTGTTGTCTCAGGGCTCACAGGTTGACCGCAACCCGCTCTCCTTCCTTGCTCTGTTAAATGTTCACAACCTTACCTTACACAGAGCTTAAGGTTGGCACATCATGAATCATCCAGTGTATGATCACTATATGCACCTTTGAATTCCATTGAACTGTGGAAAAGTTCAAAATCCAACGTTTATCTCATAATGGCTTTTTATCACAAACTTGACAAATAATCATAACAATAATAACTAGAACTGCATTCTGTCAAGGTGCCAACTTGCGCCATGTCCACAAGTAAGCCATATGGCCTACTTGTGTTCCAGCAGAGCGTGCCATAAGGTGCACTCACCACTGGCATCACCACTGGCGATGCCAGTGACATCACCACTGGCATCACCAGGAATGCTGGTCCCTCATTGGCTGTTAATGACGATGTTGCCACAAATGCTGGTCCCTGATTGGGCTACGGGCTTAAAAACACAATCCCCAGAAACCGACATACCTACATACGCGGCCGAATGCAGTACTTTGCACGCTCTGCTGGCGCAAGTAATAATTACAAAAGATATTATAATTAATAATAACAATTTATGTTTCATCCACAATGTGGCTGTACATTGAGTGAATATTACACCATGGCGTGTAGGCCTACTGTAGATTCTTAATACAGAATAAGCATCAGTTTTAATTTAAATACAAATGTAGAATAATTGATTACAGTAACGTTACGTTTTGGAATTTCAGCGACAACACTTCATTCCTAACTTCTAGGTCATCCACTGCGGATGCATGGGAGAAGGGAGGCTTCAATTGATAGTGCTGCTATCTCACCATTGCTCATTGGTTGTGTGACCTTCAGCTTGGCCTCCTAGCATAAGGGAGGGGGATTGCACTCAGGGGTGTCACAAGGGGTAGGAAAGTGGGACTGAGTTACGAGGGCCCAAGGTGGCGGAGGGGCCTTAATTATTTTATACTTTAGCTATTGAAAAATAGCAGATATACAAGCTCGAGCTTGTAGATCTGCTATTTTTGAAAAGTCGTGAAAATGTGTGCAAATCTTTGAATATACCGGTATGTATTTTTTAAGCAAACATTTGTAACTAAAACTTTGCTTCTGGGGGGTCCCTGGAACTCAATATTTTGAGATGGGGTTCCGTGGCCAAATACATACCATTTTGGGGGTCCTTCACATGAAAAGGTTTGAGCTCCACTGACATAGAAACATAGGTTTTTCAAAAAACCTCAGAAGGATTTGAAATATTTAAAGATTTTCATGATTTTTCAAAAATAGCAGATCTACAAGCTCGCAGCGCGGCACTCGGTGCCGCGCTGTGAGCTTGTATATCTGCTATTTTTCAATAGTTAAAGCACAGGGGGCCCCGCAGTGAATCCTTGTACCCAGGGCCCAGAATTTGGTGCGACACCCCTGTCCTAGCATAAGGGAGGGGGATTGTACTAAAAGGTAGCATTGTTCCTGGGACTTTCCTGAGTGTCCTCTTCAAACGTTGCACGTTGGAGCAGGGAGTAGGCTAACAGCTTTTTTGCAAACATCCTCTTGCTCCTCATGAGAGCGCATCTCCAATAGGTTTTGCTTAAAGTTATCCCTACAGTAGTCAAGGCTTGTGTATGTAACATTTTGCTTTAGCCATTTCAACAACAGTAAGCCTCTTACTATAGATAATTAATCCTCGACACAACTACAAATGCAGTCGTTTCAAAGTATATTTAAATGTTGTTGTTGTTGTTTTTTTTCATTGAAGAAAAGAAGTTTATTGTGCAAGCATTACAGCAACACCTTGCAGAATGTAAACAGAGGTGCTGCAGGGATCAGTTGGCTCTAAGACAGTGGTTCTCAACCTGTGGGTCGGGACCCAAAATTATTTGGGTGGGGTCTCCAGATGATTAATTCAATTCAATTCAAACTTCATTCCAGACACACTAGGATTAGCTTAATGTGCAACCTTGTTTTCTCACTCAACAGTCAACAAACCAACATAAAGTTTAAGTGTATAGAGGATATATGCATTATGCACATTTCTAAAAACTTTTTAATACTTCTAAAATGACAAATTAAACATTGGCCAAATTGTCAAATATAAGAGGCAGAAATGGTGAAAATAGCCGATCTACATGCTCACAACGCCACGCAAATAGAACCCTGTTATACAAAATATAATGCCTCGACTCTTTAGTGCTCGTCAGGGAGGGGGGGTCCCAAGTTAAAATATGATTATTTTGGGGGTCGCGGCCTGAAAAGGTTGAGGACCACTGCTCTAAGTGACAGGAGCTCTTTGGTGAAATAGGTAGGGATATGTGAACAAAAAGGTTTTTCAAAGAAGTACTGCTAAACTCCAGAATGTGTGGACTGAGATGTGTGAGTGCAGACTTACAAAGAAAAGAGCAAGGCAACAAGAACAAAACAAAACAACCTTGCAGAATGTGTTCCATTCTATATATCATCTCTGACAGGAGCAAACCTCCAAAACTGTTACTTTTCAGTATTCAAATTAAAAATAGCAAAAGTAGCTGATCTACAATCTAAAGAGCTTTTGAACTTGTAGTTCTGTTACTTTTGATACTTTTGTGTGACTCTGTTGAATGCTCAATTATGGCATTGATTTATGATAAAACGTAAAAAGTTAAAAATATGGGCATAAGAGATTCCTCTGCCAGACAGCAGCAATATGTATGTACAGGTATATGGCAGTCCAAAGCGTCACTTAAAGGTAGGGTAAATTATTTATTTATTTATTTGATTGATTGATTTTTGATCTTTTTTTTTTGGGTGAAAATTCTGATATTAAAAGAATGCTGAGACGTATCAATTGTGGTAGCAGGTTGAGAGAGCTCCGAGCTGAATGTTCCTTTGGAAAGACTTGAGTGTTTGTTCAGTAACAGAGGCCACATTTCACCTGCTCTTTGATAAACAGAAAGTACATTTTCAGGAGGGTTGCCAATTTCAGCCAATCAGGAACGTTTCATCAGATTAAATTTCATTGGGTTGCAGTTTCAAAATGGTCTCCTCATTTCTGTGTAATTTCTTGTCATCACTTCCAGTTTCACTTAAATGCGGTATCCTGTATGATTGGATAAAATTGGAATCCTGCCCTGAAAAATGTATTTCCTGTTTACTAAAGAGCTGGTGGGACAGGGAGACCAGTGTTACTGAACAAACACCCCATTACTACTACCACAGAGCTATTTCACACTTATTTTAACAGCAAAGTATCACTTACCCTACCTTTAATAAGGACTTTTAGTACATGACGAAATACGCAATCTGGATCTGGAGGTTCATCACCACTGACCACTCACAGAAAAGAAGAAGGAAAAAAAAAAAACATCAAGGCCAACATCTGTTGTTGACATACAGAAAGATTGATACTTGAAACATTTTCTCTACAATACAAAGCTTCTTTAGCATACTGTATGCATAATGTTACGTGTCTGTAGTACTAGTTAGTGTGAGTTTTCGTACCAAAGCAGCACATTTTGGCAGTATTGTATAGCCCCTCATTAACAGTAGCCTACTCACTTGCAACCTGTCTTTAAAAATGTATTCTTGACTTTTTGTTCTGTCATTCTGATATCTGTTTTAAAATTGACCATGTTACAAACCAATTATGGGGATCAACATAATGCTTTAAATACAGTATTTGTTTCACCACAGCACTTTTCTCATTTCTTATGTAATGTGTAGGCCTACTTGCCAGATAAATATTTTTTATTTTTTACAAAGCTGCTGTGCAGTGTGTCAGAGAAAATGTATCATTTTTAAATCACTCTAACTGAAAACTGGGAATATTGAACAGATGGCTTTTATGATTCTATGTGATTCATAGTCATACATCTCTGAAAGAATTAGGCCAATGCTTCAAAGCAGTGGTTTTAAAACCTTTTTTGTGCCCAAGGCACACCAAGGGGCAAGACAAAATCTCAAAGCACAATTATATTAATTCCCCCCGCCTATATTGATATGCCCAAAATATGTAGGTCAAAGTGGTTCTGTATTGGGAAATGAGTGCACACAAATTTCTGATTTATTAAATAATAATAAAAACATAGACTTTTGTATTGTTGGATATAGCGCAGATACAAATAATGTTTGGTTGTTAAAAGAAATCCCAAGGCACATCGTTTGGTACCACTGCCTTAGTACTAAGCACATACAGTAGTAAGCTCTAATTTACCTCTAATTTAGAAGACCTCCAGAATAAAATGTATCCTTCTGAGAGCTGAATCTAAAGGTGTTAATTTATCAGTGTACAGATGGAATTGTACTGTGTAGGGCAGGGGTCTTCAACAGGGGGTCCGGGACCCCTAGGGGGTCCTCAGAGTTACTACAGGGGGTCCTCCAAATCTTTGAGTGATAGAAAGTTTTTTTTTTCTACTTTATTAGCCACTTGAAACCTAGGGTCAATATTCTGAGAACTTTAGCCAAAAATAGCGCTGCAAGGCGTTGTGAGCTTGTAGATCGGCTATTTTTGGCATAGAGCTTTAGTGTAGAGGGGAAAAAGAGCAGACTAAGTACAGAATGAAAGGTCAAGTTTTTTAAGTATTGACGGTTCAAGTGGTTACATATCTGAAAACACAAATCGACATGAATCCAAAATACACTGATGATCGTGCTGTCAAACAATGAAACTATATGGAATCTATGAACAGGTTCTGGGGGTCCCTGCTTCATCTCTCTCTCAACTAAGGGGTCCTTGGCCTGAAAACGTTGAAGACCCCTGGTGTAGGGATTTGTGTAAAATATACACCACGGTAACGTTTGCACATGGCTAGCCAAGGAAACAAGACTACAAGAGCATTGCTAGGAAAGGAAAAAATTCAGCCTAATTATCTGTGCTAATGCCTGTTTAAAAGGTGATTTGCTAGAGAGCTGCACAACAGATGAGGTTGCTGTTTTGAATTGGTACGATAACTGCCAGGCAACACTCAACGACTACTGTTTCAGTGACAATGTGATCAAAACCAATGTGATTTATATGAGTTGGTTGCCAACCATCCACCCAGCCATAGAATCATGCTATATTATCTATTCAAATAATGCCTGTGATCTATTACATGATATACAAACCACACACATGCATGCACACATGCGTGTATAGTACACAAATGCCACAATCTACAGAAACAGGCTCTATCTCTCTCTCACACACTCAGACTGTGGTCTTTAGAGTGAGTGACCTGCTGACGCCAGTCACTGAGCCTAATGTGATGGAAAGCAAATGAAGGCTCATTCGATGATGTATGTTATTGTGCCATTATGCTTTGCCTTTCCTCATTAAAAAGCCCTTCTACCGTGGGAAAGCCTCAGGCCCTAAGCAACATTTACTGCCCTTGAGTAATAACAGAGACAAGTTCATGACCTGAGCCTGTGTTGTTGTGTGGACATGTAGGCTATTTGGTCTGTGCGTGTTTACTGTTAATCTAACTTTAGTTTACTGAATGTCCATCCACCGTCTGATCACTGATACTAAACAGTGTCACCACCATGGTAACAATACCCAACTGACATCAACAATGCCCAACTGACATCACTGATCACTGTCTGACACCACTACATTGCCCTGGACAGGGAACAACACCATAGGCTATTATGGTCATAAAAGAGAGCCAGCCAGACAGACGGATACAACGGGCATTGGACATCGATGGTGACTATTCCGCCCAACGGGCACCGGTGTGCGTTCTCCAACATTACGACTCCTACATTCAATCCCTCATCGCACATGCACCCCCGGGCACAGGATTTGGATGTATCCTAAAGCAGCCGTTGATTCTACTTCATAAGCCCAATGCATAGGATTAAAATGAGAGAACATAATTGTCAATTAGGCTACTTTTATGATTTTAAATTTGTTATGTTGTATGTGAGTGGGAATTTAACAGTATTATTGAAAAATCTACTTTTATAGCTTGGTCACTTATATCATATAAGTGACCAAATGTAACATTAACTCATATTGCATGTTTATGGTTTATCTTGGTGTATGTATGTACTATGTTTGTGAGTGTCTTGTAAGCCCGTACGGGCTGGGCATCGTTTGGTGCAGGACACTTTAATAAAAACCTCTATCTATCTATCTATCTATCTATCTATCTATCTATCTATCTATCTATATTGTGTGAGAGTGATTGAGAGAGACTTCTCAGTGAGATTATTCAAGCTGGGAGGTTGTATTTATATATATATAGGCCTATATATATATATATATATATATATATATATATATATATATATATATATATATATATATATATATATACACACACACACACACACACACACACACACACACACACACACACACACACACACACACACACACACACACACACACACACACACACACGCTAAATTGCATGCAAATATGATGCAAATCCCACAGCTCCCTCTGCTGACCCGGAAGAACTTCCTTGGCATTGTGGGTAAGCGGAAAAGGCTCCAAAATCGCGAAATCGACGAGTGCACGTTGCAGTGTAGCTGTAGCAGAGCAGAAGATCACATCAAACAAAGAAAACGACCCATAACACAATTAGGGTGAGTACATCTGCAAATCCTTTGTTGTATAATGTATATATATTATGCGTTAATATGGCCGTGTCGGCCATAGTTCTTTTACTACGTATCTCATTCATACACTGGTTCTTTCACATGCTGCTGCTAGCCTCCGTCTCATTCTGTGAGATCACAATGTAACTGTGATTAGTACCGCTTATTATTATTACTGTGAAATGTATGTCACTGGTGTAAACATTTCTACTCCCACAACATACGTCAACTTCATTATGATTTACTGGTTACGTTCATTTATCTATAAATATGCTTATCGAAATCATCGCTTTTTGTTGCAGTGGGCAGGTCGATTAGTATAGCAGTTGGCTAAACGTTTATTTTCAGTTCGTTCAAGGGATCAAAAATCAAAGAAAACAAAACTGCAACGCTTATTCTTGCTATCTTGGATGTTTATAAATGACCTCCAGTTTTGGCGTTAATCTCGAGTGATATTGTGTGCATCAGACAGAAAGTAATGGCTGTTTGTTTTTGTACCAAGGCTAAGGGCTAGTCTTGAACACTGTACAAACAACATGGCTACTGCAGCCCAGGCTATAATGCTAACTTACGTTCCGTGTTGAAAAAGTTACTCACATTTGTTAAGTAAAAGTATTAATATTGCAATGTGGAAATACTCTGTTACAAATAAAGGTCCGAAATTCATTCAATGCAGGCCTACTTGAGTTCAAGTATGAAAGTGTTGGCATCAAAATGTGTTGGCATCAAAATGTATTAAAGTACCAAAAGTAAAAGTACAGAATGTTTGGAAATGGCAGATATAAGTTAACAACCCGTTGTGAGCTTGTCGATCGGCTATTTTCATATAGTCAAGCTACAGAATGGGGAAGTGGTTAATGTATGTTTCATAATATTATATCTGCAAAGTAAAGTTTAAAAATAATTGTATTGGACTAAAAGTACAATATTTGCCTCTGAGATGTAGTGGATGGAGTAGAAGTAAAAGTAGGCCTACTGGAAATTGGCAATACTCAAGTAAAGTACAAATACCTAAAAATTCTACTTAAGTACATTAATTAAGTAAATGTACTTAGTTACTTTACCCCACTGCTTACGTTTAATTGTATAATGGTTCTACTTCTATTAACATCTCATGTTGCAGAACTTGAAGAAACCCCACTAAAAAAAGTAATGGTTTGCATCTTCTTGTACCTCATCAGTTGAAACATGTCTATCGGCGTACCCATCAAAGTCCTGCACGAAGCAGAGGGACACATTGTGACCTGTGAGACCAACACTGGAGAGGTGTACAGGGGCAAGCTCATCGAAGCTGAGGATAATATGAACTGTCAGGTTGGTTATGGATTTGTTGTTTTCTTTTTGTCTGGAGTAGGGATGGGACGATAAGCGATTTTTATCGTGATAAAAAAACACTCACAATAATTGTATTGTGGATGTTTAATTTACCGCGATATCTTCCTCTGTCATGCACTGGGATCAATTCACCTTTTATTTGCCGAGCTGCATATCCGCTACCATTTAAACCCTCTGTTGGTAAAACGTACTTATAATATACATACTTGATGCAGTCTTTTTTGGACTCTTATCAAATGTCTTTGCTAAAAAAATAGCCGATCTACAAGCAAATGGATCCCTAACCAGTGCTCTAGACTCTAGTCCTGCTAACTCTCTGGCAGCAGAGATAATATTGTTTTGTTAATTATTGTACTTGAATTAATAGAACATTCACAATGGTGTTTTACATGGATCCGAGCTCAAAGTTGTGATGGTGGAGGCTGATGGCAGTCAACACAGCTAGCCTGCTTTCCTGTGGGGCAGCCACACTGCACTCTGTCTAGAACACAGATATAAAAAGCTAGATGCCTCATTCGCCTGTGCAGTTCATTGGAGTGATGTGCAACAATTGTAGTCTGGAGTACCTGGAAAAACCACGGGATAGCTGCCACTCAGCTGTTCTTATAGGCTACGTACAAAAATACCCACCGGGCCCCACTGCCTCTGATTGGCCTACCAACGTCCGTATGTGTGACGAGCGGTACCCCGATGCTCGATCCATATGCACCAGAGCCGAAGGAGGCGTCTACCTTTCTATGGTGTGGTCTAGAACCCAATCTCTGTTCTGAGCAGTGATCTGAAAACAACGAGAAAGGTTTAACACTTTGAATCCTTTTTTTGGCAATCCAATAAATGTTGCAGTAATCTCCGACATCTTTCCAGGATAATATCATAGTCAGTCACCATACGTTTATTTTCCTGGAATAAGTCATAGTTTTATATAGCTCACCTGAGACTGGTACTATTTTATACATTTTGACATTCACTCACATTGTGAGTTAACTTGAATATCTATATATATATATATATATATATATATATATATATATATATATATATATATATATGTATGTGTGGTCCTTCAATACACTTCTCTATATATATATATATATATATATATATATATATATACATACATACATACATACATACATACATACATACATTTGTTAAAACTTTTCTTTCCTCTGCAGATGTCCAATATCACAGTGACCTACCGTGATGGCCGCGTAGCACAGTTGGAACAGGTCTACATCCGTGGCAGCAAAATCCGCTTCCTTATCCTACCGGACATGTTGAAAAATGCTCCTATGTTGAAGAGCATGAAGAACAAGAACCAGGGCTCTGGGGCAGGAAGGGGCAAGGCTGCTATCCTTAAAGCTCAAGGTGAGTGTGTGTGTGTGTGTGTGTGTGCCAGAATGCAAGAATGCCGGGGGTGCATGTCCTGATATCACATGCACTACATTCTCAAGTACCAAGACCCTACAGCATTCCTTTTTCAGCATTCCTTTCTTATATACAAAACGCTCTAATGACAACAGCTCTGCAAGGGGTGTACATATGTGGAAACTGAAATTTACATTATGTAAACTCAACATGCAAATGTGGAAACCAAAATGTACATCATGTAAAGTCAACATGAAGCTCACAACTAGGGATGGGACGATTGAAAATGTCATGTCACGATTATTGTGACCCAAAAAAAAAAATAGATTTGATATATTATTGCGATAATCAAAATATCCCCAACCATTAACCTGGGGCGAAACATTTGCCCAAAACAATTGCCGATCTACAAGCTCACAATGCGTTGCCTTGCAGCGCGTTGAGCTTGTAGAACGGCTATTTTTGACAAAGAGATTTTGCAGAGACTTTGCAAAGACTCCAGTTTGTTCAGGTCAGTTTTACCAATTATAGAGGGTTTAAGTGTTACCATATACAGCTTGGCAGATAAAAGGTGAATTTATACCAGTGCATGACAAGACAATTTCACAATGAATTCATTCTCCACAAAACAATTATTGTGAGTTTTTTATTCCTACTCACAATGTTGACAAATCCTCTTCTTTCCATTCTAGTACCGGTAATTACATTTGAAAAGCATGTCAATATTATGTCTTGAAGGTGTTTTTTGTTGTGTTTTTCTGCATACAGTGGCTGCAAGGGGTCGAGGCCGTGGCGGCATGGGAAGAGGAAATATCTTCCAGAAAAGGCGATAATTTTTGTGTTGTACAGCATTTATTTTATTTTTCATCTTCAAAGGATTTTGTTTTGTCTAGACATGCTTGTCCAGGTTATTGGTTTGTTTTGCAAGTGTCTGCTTTTTTGATTACATTTTTTATGAAAATAAACCATATTTCAAATCTTTTTTTTTTGTCAGTTCTTCAGAATCACTTCAACTGTAGCCTTTGATCCTCTGATAACATATTGTAAATGATAAATATTCAGCTTCATGTGGGGATAAAAACAAATGATTCCACAGTACAGATCAATCTAAAGAAAAATAGAATATTGTGTAAGTTTGTTTTGTTCTGAAATATAATTCAAGAAATTAAACTTTCATATATTCTAGATTTATTTTACATGCAGAGAAATATTCAAAACCTTGTTTTAATTTCGATTTTGTGGACCGACACTAGCAATACAATGCAATGGGTGGTTTTCCTCCACTGTTTTATCAAGTTCAGAGTCAACACAGCCACCACCCGGGAATTTTAGAACACTCTGTGCTTCCGTAGGTTGACACGCTTTATGGAGATTCTTTAGCCAGAAGCACTTGGCACACACGCCACTTTGATTAGTTTGTATGCTACTGTCCAAACACCAACCATTTGCTTAGATTGTGAGGGATGTAGGTGGATTTTTTTTGTCTCTTTGCTTGTCAGATCGAGATGGCTTAACTTGATCTTCCATCAACCTCAGCCATATAATCATTGTCAGAATGATATATACTTTTGAAAACGGGTAAGGATTTAGGTGTGGGTACTGACATAAATAATACTGGACTGGTTAGTCTTTTTTTGCACCACCAGATGGAGGCAAATTGCATTAACACAACTATCTTGGAAGTCACTATACTAGGACTATTACTGTCCTGTTGTCATGCAAGAAGCAAGATGGTTAAGGTCATAACTTGGGCTGTAATTAAAAAGAAGAAAAAAAAATAATTATAACTAATCAAGAACCTATGCCAGTAATGCCACACATCTCAGCTGAATTGGTTCATCAAGGCATAGGGTAATTTTTCCCTCCATGTCACGTTTACGTCTACATTTAATATTGGAATTGAAATTGAACATAGCCCTACTCAGAGCGTTATGTCATACTATGCTAAAACACATTTAACTATTGTAACGTGAAACATTTGTTTCGTGTTATTTGAAATATCTTTTTTACATGCAAGACCATTCGTTACATCAAGGCAAAAAGGCACCCTGTGCTCCAAGCTCAAGAAAGATGCTCCCTGGTTGCTGTGCAGAGCCCGGTTAGCTACAGTAGCAGCACAGATATACACACACCCAGTTAGAGTTAACGACATTACCGCACACAGACATCACAAACGATAAATTAACAACACAACGCCAGTTGTGACATGACAAGGTAAGATCTTGGTTAGGTTACAGTTAGGTAGGCACTGCTAGGCAGCATTATGGCTCCTTTTTTGTCTGTGACTTCTGGTGTGCATCCGTGTGTAACATCTGTCTGCTGGCGGTGACAGATCTGATGAGACTGACTGAGAGACACATGCCAGCGGAGGTAACGTTCCTTGGCTTTAAGCGAAACCATATGCTTTAGTTTAGCTTGGTTGTGGTTTCGAGTTGAAACGACGGCTGCATATAATGCCATTGTCAATAAAATAATAGACGAATTATTTTTCCACCATGCAATCCAACGTAGCATAAATGTCGGTGAAGCTTTAGCTAGGCTATTTAGGCGTTATCGTGTAGACACCAATGTGCATGTCCAGTAGGCTGTGTCAACTACAGTACTACGTTAACAGAAAAGCCTACCTATATGGAGTATCTGATTATTAGAATATTAACGTTATATTAAAAAATACATAAGGTTTAATTTGGCTTTAATAGTTAAAGAAACGTGAATGTTTTTACCAAACTTGGACCAATGACATTTCGGGGGAGAAAAACTAACAAGGATTTGCCTCTTATCTGCTGTTAATGTTTTATCCGTGCACGTTTTGTTTGTTTACTTAATTTGGTGTACTGGCTGCCCATATGTGCATGCATGCATTGTGCAAGCACTGGCTCATTATTATGTATTAACAACACTGCAATCTGCTTGTGCATCATGGAAACTGCATCTTTACTGTGCGTTCACTGGGCTTATCCTTTCAGGCTCCATGCAACAGCAGTTAAGTGACAGGGTTTCTCCGTTGATCTTTTAATGATGCCTAGAATACTCATCATGTATTCCAGATGGCCCTGTGTGTGCTGTGCTTATAGGCCTGCCTGTATAGCTGCTAGCCTGTCTATGTTGTTGTTATTGTTGTTGTCCTTGGCTGGACTGGACCCCCACATGTCCTAATAAGTCCCCTCCCCCCTACAGTCTGCCTGAACGGAGAGGGTCCAGCAGGTCATGTGACTGGTGATAAGGGACCACGCACAGCATCTGTTTGTGTTACAGCTGGCAGTGGTGGGAAAAGTACTCAATATAAAAATACTCTGTTACTCTGTTACAAGTCTGGAATTAAAAATGTACTTGTCCAAAAGTAAAAGTAGACTACTCGTTTTGCAGATGTCCCATTTCAAGTTTTAGATGCAAAATGTAGATGCGTGGCTTCGCAAGCTTGTAGATTGGCTATTTTCAAATAGAGAATGTACAGGGCTGAAGTGGTTACTGTATTTTTTGTTATAATAATTACAATATTTGCCTCTGACAGGTAGTGGAGTAGAAGTAAAAGTATTGAAAATTCGAAATAATCCAAAGTAAAGTAAACGTACCTCAAAACTGTCTTAAAGGGGCACTCCACCACTTTTCAACCTATGGTCCTCACTCAAAAATAGCTTCTTTTGAGCGGTGGTCACACCGTCTCCATAGCGTGGCCGTGTGTGTAGGTATGTTTGTTTGTATGTGGGTGGGTCTGTATGTAGCCTCAAGCCTGTGGTGTAGTACCTTTTATGACCACACATGTTAAGGGAGGGGCGCTGTTTTCAGGCCAGGCCAGGCACACACACACACACACACACACACACACACACAGGGGGGAAGGGGGGAGGGGTAAACCACCGCTCAGTTCACACGGGTGTGATTTATTTTTTCAGAGGAGGGCTGTGGGCAGGTCAGAAACCCATCGTCTTGTGACATCATCGATTGCCAATCCAGCTTATAGAAACTGCAGGCTTTCTATTCCTGAAAAGTTGCCATTGTTCTCGCGATAATAAAAATCTAAATATTTTTTTCAAAAATATTGATTACATTTTCTTTGGGGGAAAATGATGATGTCACAAGACGATGGATTCTGAACTTCCCACAGCTCTCCTAGGAGACTTGGACTGAGTAGAAAAAAATTGAGATATTTTATCATGAACATTAGTGAGGACCTATTATATGAAGACAGGTTGAAAAGTGGTGAACTACTCCTTTAAGTACAGTACTTAAGTAAATGCACGTATTAGTTACTTCCCACCACTGGTTCCAGCTGCTTGTTCTTTGCTGTGATTGCCATGGATCAGAGTTTAAAGTCTTCAGTTTACAGTGTTGCGGAGTGATTTCTTTATCTGAGCAACACTATCGAAGGCTCACCTTGCTTATTTGGGTGCTGCCTGGGGCTGGCTACAGTTGATCTTGCCTAGCTTTCTTCATGGTTTGTCTAGGAGTGGATTTGACTCAGCTCTATTGAAAAGAGTATAAATGGTTAAACTGTCTACTCTAAGCACTATATTCTGATAGTAATCATTGCTAGAGAGTGTTTGTTCAGAAAGGAGTAAGCAGTAAGGGACCCACCCATCTCTCCAGCTCTTCAATAAACAGAAAATACTTTTCTGGTCTGTTGAAAAATGTGGAGAGAGAACCCATTTATCAGCTTTGTTTAAGCTGAGTTCTCTATCCTGATTGGATACATTTGGTATCCCAACCTGGGAAAAAAAGCATTTTCTGCTGGAGAGACATGGAGACGCCTAGCTGTTACTGAACAAACACTATAGCACAGAGTACAATCAGAATTTACAGTAGATCAGCTTAACACTAATTTATAGTTGCCCCCTCAACCAGACCATCTCTACCCCAGTCAAGATGGCCAGTTATCGGCTAGTGCTGGCAATAATAAGATAAAGTGATTTGGCTTGTGTGTGTGTTTGTGTGTGTGTGTGTGTGTGTGTGTGTGTGTGTGTGTGTGTGTGTGTGTGTGTGTGTGTGTGTGTGTGTGTGTGTGTGTGTGTGTGTGTGTGTGTGTGTGTGTGTGTGTGTGTGTGTGTGTGTGTAGTGGTTTTAAATTAATTCCCATGGCACTAACTGCCCATCCTGCTGGTTGAAAATGATAGCAACTGCTTGAAGTTTCTTTTCTGAGGTTGCTGAGTCAATCTGGCAGCTCCTGAGGTTGGTTCCTTAGCATGCAGGTAAGCCTTGCAGAGGCATGAGACCTATAGGGCAGTACTGTACACCCCCTGGACATGATGACACTAGTATGTAACGGGGACTTGCCACGATACTGAGTGCCAAGCAGGGCATCGGGTCCCATTTTTATAGTCTTTGTTATTAAAAGTTTACAGTAGCTGGTGCACTGAATGTCACACTGGGTCATACTCAGGCTGAATCTGGTTATGAAACTGTTCAGTGAGCAGTGGGATATTTTGATAGGTTGAGATGGTCTGCTAGATTTATAGTGTGTTTATTCTTTAAGGTTGATTAAAAATGGTTAAGGCCTAACTTTAGTTGACCTCAAAGTCACAGGCTATTTACCACAATAGAAGTATTTATGGTGTTGTTGGCTGGCTGAGAGGATAACCATGCCAGACACATACTGTAAGACAACAGGCCTGTGAGGGTGGGTGGGCGCGACAGAGAGTAGTTGGCCTTTGCTGGAGATATGCAACACAACGAAGACACAGGCAAATCCTCAATTCTAATTTACTCTGTCTCAGATTTTACTGTATTGGAGCTTCAGAGCAATCAGAGGACACTTGGCTGAAGTTTGACATAATCTGAGTGGGTGGAAAGACACCATTTCTGAAAGCATTTGATTGATGAAGAGATTGAGGCATGGGCAAAATACAAGTGATAAAATGAGAGGAATGAGACTAAGGCCATGGCTATACGGAGCTGGATTTCCCGATTTTTCAGATATCCTCATAGAAAAATATCTAGGTCCACCGTCCACACGAGAAAGATATCTAGGTCTAAAATAATCTGAGTCCTCAGACCTCCACTGGGGGACAAGCACACACACAGTAAAGTCTTAAGAGATATCCGGGTACCGTGTCTACACGGATCCAGTGAATCGGATATTTTTCAATGTCTTCACTTATTTATCCGGTTTAAAAAATATCCAGCTTCGCAGCCGAAATATCCAGCGTCATGTGGCTGCAAGCCCCAACAGCACAAAAAAAATGTCTAGCTTCAGAAATATCCAGCTCTGTGTAGCCATGGCCTAAGAGAGAGAAAGAAAAAAACAACTATCCAAATAAAATAAAATAGAAATACGCAATTGCTAGGCTACGTCATCAAATGATTCATAACGTGGGAGGAATAGGTTCTTTACATGCCGTTTTTCATAGGCCTTGGAGAAAGGTCACCTGAAGCTGAAGCGCGTGTCTCTCATCCCACACACATGTCTCATAATCCTGAACTTGGCTGTCTGTTTCTTATCGCTGTCTTTGTTACCTACTCTGTGAGGCCCACTCAGCTCCTCCTACACACTGACTGCTTCCAATCCAGCAGCGCCATGACAAGAATCGAGGAGCTCTCTCCTTTTCTTCTCTCTCTCTCTCTGTGCGACTGTGACTGAATCGCTCTCTCTCTGTGTATCTCCTTATTTGTATCTGTGCCGCTTCTGATAGCTAACAACAGTTTTGTTCAATTGCAGTTCAATTGCCTCCCGAAACATGGCTGTAATATCGGTCATGGGCCTGGACATGTACAGAAAGAGTGCCATCTCCGTTCACTACGTTGGGCCACAAGTAGCCTTCCCTCATTGCGAAAATAAAACAATATATCACGAACACATCAGATGTCAGACCAACCAATCACACACAATGTTGTTCGGACGTCGGTTGGACTATGTTGACAGTGGAACCTTTTTGTGAAAACAACAATAATTTTCCCATTCCCGTTACTACTCAGTTTGTGTTTAGTCTCCATTGAATTTATACTATATGTAGTACGTACTCCCACCCAATGTCCGCGATTAGTTTGCTGCCAGTTGTCTTCTCTACCCCAATTAGATTTAGCGTACCTCTTGAGGTTGCACCTCCTAATGGAATAATATTGTCAATCCATGTGAAGAGATCAACCACCTGACGTTGCAGCGATTAATAGAGTAGTGGTCTGTGTGTGCGAAGTGTCAGAAAGTCAAACCGTTACTAATGATGTGATCTGATATCCATCCTAGTGATATTACTTGCTGAGGTTCCACCTCTGATGGAGCAGTGGTTGTCAGCCTGTTTGAGAAGTTGCCATGTTCCCCTGCCACGTGTCCCCCTGGCCCTCTGTTGAGCAGCCAGTGCCCTGTGGCAGTCATGCCCCTCCAGCACAGCCCGCACAAGCCTCGCCTCAGCCCCTGCCTGATCTGCTGTGCAGCTGCCCTGCCCCACCTCTGAACACACAGCCTGACTGTCCTTCCCCGGACCCCATGGATTCCCTCATCGTGGTCACAGAGTATGAACCCAGTAAGCCATCTGGAGAGGCCAGGGACGAGGAAGAGGTAAGAAACTAAAGGAAAAGGTTGTCTTATCAGTACATTTGAGTTGGCTCCCCCAAAACCCCCCATAAAGGAACTTTACAGTACCCTTTCTCTTCTCTCTATCTTTGCTCCCATCTAGTATTCCATATCCTATGAATTATTAGGTCTGTCACAAAAAACGATTGAAATCGAAAGAATTGATTATTGACCAAAATGAATAAGAATCTAAGCAAATCCTTATATCTCACTATAAGACCAAAATCAATGTCACCTGCTGCTCGATGTGAAGATTGCACACTTAAATTGGACATTTATAAAAGGTTATATTTATATTATTATTCTAACTTACATTATAATACATGACAGGTTGAAGATATGGACAGCTCTGAGACTCCTGAACCTGCTAACTCTGGGGCCCCACCATTCCACACGCTATCCTGCGACTTGCTGTCCCACACAGCGGGGCACACCGAGGCCCTGTCACCTGAGCCCCATGAGCAAAGGGGAAGAATGAACCTCTCGGACAGAAAACTGTCCCTCCAGGAGCGCTCCCAAACGGCCACGTCGCCCTGCAGCTCCCCCGGGCTCAATGGACGCTACATTTACCCCTCTCTTCCCTATTCCCCCATCACTTCACCCCAGTCCTCTCCCCGCCTGCCTCGCAGGCCGACCGTGGAGTCTCACCGTGTCTCCATCACTGACCTCCAGGTAAGGCCAAGCCAGGGTCGTTTTCACAGCCAAGGACCCCTTAGTTGAGAGAGAGATGAAGCAGGGACCCCCACAACCTCTTCATAGATTCCATATAGTTTCATTATTTGACAATCATTAGTGTATTTTGGATTCATGTCCATGATGTATTTTTCAGATATTTAACCACTTGAACCATCCATACTTAATAAACTTGACCATTCACTCAGTACTACTTCTGCTCTTTTTCCCCTCTATACCAAACCTCTGCCGAAAATAGACGATCTACAAGCTCACAGATGGCAGAGCTCGCGCTGTGAGCTTGTAGATCTGCTATTTTTGGCTAAAGTTTATGGACGCTACGGTTCAAGTGGTTAATATAAAAAAGGAGAAAAAGGTTCACTCAAAGATCACTCAAAGATTTGGAGGACCCCCTGTAGTAACTCTGAGGACCCCCTATGGGTCCCGGACCCCCTGTTGAAGACCCTTGGTTGAGCAGCTATTTGAATTCTTTGTTTTACATATTTGTCTGGTAGCCATTTGTAAGGTGGTGGTACTGTTACTGTTTAAAGGAAATAGTTTGAAGACATGGCCAAATTCGCCGTTTGAATCAGAAATGAATAGGTCATCTGCGTGATTGGCGCAGATCCGTTGAGAAATGCTTTTGGGGTAGGGGTGGGTGGGTACCGGTTGAGAGCCTACTCTAAATGAAAAAGGGATGCGTGTTTGGATAAACTTAAATGAACTGTCGACAAAAGGCAGCATGCGCCTGAAGATGAAGAGCTGGAGATAATCCATTAGGGATTAGATTGCGTCCGATCCTAAATTCAGAGCACTGTGCTCTGGGAGCACTCGGAGCACACACTGACCGCACAGAGTGAGTAGTAGGAGGAAGTCATTGTGAAATGTGATGATTGTGGCTTGTTTGGTAGACAATAGACATTATTCGAATTTCTAACTCTTTATACTTGTTTGGAATGGGAATACGGCATTTGATATTGCTGTCCTGAAACTGATATTATTGTATGGATGGAATGGAATGTATTTCATCATGCATTCCTTCATCTGAGTTAAGCTACAATGCACTGAGGCAATCAGCTTAGCATGCAGGAGCTAACATTATTTAAGGGGGATATTAATTATCTCTTATCTTATCCTATCCAGGGGAACACCACCCCTTTGCATCACTCTGTAGATTTGACAGGTTCACAGGTTGCAGCACTTCGACATAAACAACTGTCTTCTAAGAGTACATGACACACTATCTGTATCGCACACTAGCAGTGAGCAGTCAGCATTACATTTACATTTGCTCTGGTCTCAAAAGCAGCAGCATATAATGAGTGTGCATGGTGGACGTGAAGGTAAGGCTGTGTTATGTCAGTATCTGATATAGCTGCATTCCCTTTAGTGTAATTGTATAGATCATTAGAGAAACCTGAAGGCAAGTCTAAGGGATTATTGGGCTGCTAGGGATGCTCTGAGATGGACTTCTACAGCCAATATTGATTTTGTATTTCCTGCAAGTCTGAAATACCATGTAATTTCCATAAAATGTTAAGCTCTCTGCAACTGTGTTCTTTAAAGTAAGCTAATTAGAGAAGCTATTGAAAAAGTCATATTTATTAAAATAATATTGTATGATGTACATGCTCTGTAGTTGGTTAAAATATGTTATTGTCTGGTTGAGGCGTCTAATAGCCTTTGTTGTATAGTTGCACTCATTTTAATCTCATATGTTTACATGACATGCTGGCACTAGATATGATATACCAGTATTTTGATTGGTGGCCTTTCAATCGGAGCATCCCTAGTTTGCCCTTACTCTTATAGGCGAACCCCTTTATACGTCTCACGACTATGTTGATTAAAAAAAATCTGTGAAAGCCGGTTCATTTTGTCCAACGTCGTGCAGCGAAGTATAAATCAGGCCTTAAACTTGCTTTGTCAGTCTGTATTTTTGTATAGAGATGTATAGCCCTTTCAGCTATTCCCTTATTTAACTGACTGTCACCTATGTACTAATGCAAGACCTCTTATCTCTTATAAACAAACAAACAGATCCCGGTCCCATCCTATTTTACAGTACACTTTAAGACATAATAAGACATAATAAAGCCATAATAAGAAATGATGTGTTGGTAATTAGAACTAATATTATTTTATTAGATAAAAACAAAGACAGAATGGCAGAAAGAGCAAATACATTATCTGGCAGCGGCAGGTACCGCCGCACGACCTGCAGTTCGACCTGCAGTTCCGGCAGTAGGACCGGCGGCCGCCGCACGGAACGGTAGGTAGGACCGGCATCGCTGGTAACTGCTGGTAACTAATTACCAACACATTATTTCTTATTATGGCTTTATTCTGTCTTATTCTGTCTTATTATGCCTTAAAGTGTACTGTAAAATAGGATGGGACCCAGATCCCTACGTAGCTTGTCCATGTCCACACATCCTGCTTGTAGAATCCCAGACACTTGTCTAGACTTCATAGCAGCAAGATAGGCAGATTACTGTTAATAATTTATTTTATCTGCCAGCTGCTTTGTTGTGACATTTTGTCTCTGTCTGTCTTTGACAAGTTGTGTTCTGTTCCAGATTTGCCAAGGCCACGGTGCTCCTTAAAATGTCTAAATGTAAATAAAACAAACCAAAAAACAACTAGTATGGTATCCCTATTTAGAAGATAGTACCGGTTTGGTGATGTTCTATATTGTCAGAATGAGCTTTGTTTGCATTTGTTTTACGGGCTAAAGTAGCTCCTCCTGAGCCTCTTTCACCGTACAATGTAATTCAAGGAGAAGCATATTTTGAATGAACAATCTCCAGTCAACGGGATCAATTATTTTGTATTTCTTGCCCATCTTTGGAGTTACATCATGGCAAGGTACACAACCCAACCCTCTACCAAAGTGGTCTAGCCCTTTAACAAGGAATGGACTGTTGAATAAACCCACAATCTTTGTAGGCTTCTTTCCTGTACCATATCTATATCATTGTTTATCAGTGTAATTTACTTGTACCCTTCATGTTTTGTGCAATAAACTAAGCAGCAGCAGGCAAGGTTTGTTGCCAGTATAAACTGATGGGATTTTATATCAGGCTTAGAAAAGAACATTTGCAAGGTACACACATCTAGGGTGTCAAAATGCTAAAATGGTTATGAGGAGAAAGACAAAGAAAGCCCTTCTCATCTCTTCTTTTCTTCACTACATTTTCTAAAGGACTGTGTGCAACTCAATCAATACAAGCTGAAGGATGAGATTGGAAAGGTAATATCACTATATCACTATAATGTTCTCTTCGATTATTCTGTCTTCTTTTCTCTTCCGCTCCACCTACTGTGTCTCTTATACTGTATGAGGCAGATCGTTACAGAAATGTGGCACTTTGAGTGTCCTCATTTCCCAAAGTCTTTGTGAAATACCAGGCCAAGGAAGGAAGAGTATAAGGAGGAGCTTGTATTAATAGAACTCTCCGAGGGTTGTATGAGGCCTAGTATAGTGTGTGTGCGTGTAGACATTAGCCTAGATCTTCGCAGTGGTGTAAAGTAACTGTACATTTTAAGTACAGTACTTATTACTTAACACATTGAGTACACAAGATGAAACAAAAATGCCCAAATTTTAATTGATTTTACCCTATTTCGGAGGCTCAGAGTAAAAGTAATCTGAGTAGATCTAATCCGAGTATGTCCTGTTTTCTTTTGCGATTGGAAATTGACCAAAGTGCTGTACAACAGAACACAAAACCATCACCAACAATAGTGTTAACAAAGACAAAGTTTAAAACAATAAAGACAAAATTACACATCAGGAACAACAAACAAATCAGAGTTTAAGTGTGACTAAAAGCTAAAGAATAAAAGTGTGTTTTAAGCCGGGATTTAAAAGACTCAATGGAGTTTGCACTTCTAATAGAGAAGAATGAGTGTGTGTGAGAATCCACACACACACACACGTGCGTGCGTGCGTGCGTGTGTGTGTGGGCTGTGAGAGGTGTACTGTAAGAACGAAATTATAACAATTATATGTACATAATGTATCCACAAGTTTCCGCGTGAGTTTACTGGAGACTATCAGGACCAAACTTCCGGGTTTAACAGCAGACATACAAGCTCACGTCGCGTCGCAGATGCAACCCGTTGTGAGCTTGTAAATCGGCGGCGGAAGATCGATGCAGACGTTTGCGCAATGCACTATGGGGCGTAGGAAACTCGTGGATATGTATAGATATGTACAGTATATGGATGGACTGAACATATGCTTTTTGTAAAAGAAAGAGAGAGAGAATGTACCTTCACAAGTGTTTATATTAGTCAAGGGTGCCTTTCAGGGCTGCGCTCAGCCCATTTGGGACCGTACTGTCTGTTTTTGTGGTTGCGTGTGTGGGTTTGTTGTGTTGTGTGTAACATTCTCAGAGAACACAGGCATCCCTTCTCTACAAATTGGACTACAGGAAGCTTCATAGTGTAGTGTATTCTGAAAACAAAAAATGAGAGAGGTGATTTGAATTTCTCTGTTCTTGTTTGGAAACGGCTGGTCCTCTTTGAGTGTACTACATCAGCCCACACACACATGCACACCTCCCTTCAAGCTTGTGTGTTTTTGTGTTCGCGTTTATTCTCATGTGGATTTCTAGAGTTTGATTAGGGCAGTGCGTGTGTGTATGTGCGTGTGTGCGCGTGTTTGTGTGAAGAATTGACAGCTGCTGAATTTCACACTTCTCGTATTCTGGTTTTCCCTCCTTCTCTGACAAGGGCTCCTACGGTGTTGTCAAGCTGGCATATAACGAAGATGACAACACATACTATGTGAGTCCTACGCATGCATGCATGCACGCACACACAGTCACACACATACACGCGTGCATGCACGCACACACGCGCACGCACACACACACGCACGCACGCACGCACGCATGCACGCACACAGTCTCTCACTCTCTACTCTCATCTTGTCACATAGTGCACACATACATAAATGCATGTGATTTCTACCGTACCATTACCCTGTACCTTTCTTCCTGTACCTCTCACCAGAGACACACACACACACACACACACACACACACACACACACACACACACACACACACACACACACACACACACACACACACACACACACACACACACATACAGTACCTATGCACAGAAACCAGTCTGCTCCCTAGCTATATGGGCACAAAAGTAGGCATGCCCATATACAGCAAGTAGGCATGCCCATATACAGTAAATATGCATGCCCATAGTGCAGTATGGGCATATATACGAGACAAGGACTGGTCGATTACAGATCTCCATGGGCATAAAAGGGACAAACGACATGGACAAATGACTAATGAATAATTTTTCCCCCTCCTCTGCCTGTACTGTCAACTGTCTCTCTGTGTCTTTGCTTCTCTCGCCTGTAGGCCATGAAGGTTCTGTCCAAGAAGAAGCTGATGAGGCAGGCTGGTTTCCCAAGTAAGTCCAGGGCCAGATGCTCAGTACAGTAGGAAGCACAGTCTCTGATACTACAGAAGTGTTACATGGACATTGCAGAGAAATATTCTGTTCCTCTCTCCTCTCCTCTAGGGAGGCCTCCTCCGCGCGGAGCTAAAATGGCCCCTGAGGGCCCCCCTCAACCCAAAGGACCCCTGGAGCGGGTCTATCAGGAGATTGCAATTCTGAAGAAGCTGGACCATCCAAATGTCGTGAAGTTGGTGGAGGTTAGCAGAGTAAAACGTGAAGCTATTTAAATATACTATATGAATGTGATTGTGCACACATGCATTGGGTGATTGAGTTGTAACGAGGTTTCCTCACTACTGTGAAAGTAATACGTTATGGTCAGTAGTGTTCACTCCTTGTTACAAGAAGCTTGATGCATGTAAAGGCCACTTTTAACCGCACAGATTCGGCGACGATTCGGCGGCGGAAAGCGTCTGTTGCCGAACGGGAGCTCATCGTCAGGTTTTCGGCAGCGGGTCGGGAACCTTATCGACCGAAAACTGGAAAACTGGACTTGCTCAGTTTTGTTCAGTCGCCCCTCGCCGTCGGTAAGATTGAGGGAGTTGTAGAATAGTTTACTACTGCTCCAAAACCAAGCCAAAACAAGCCAGAGACATTTTCCCGTCGCATATTTTTACTAAATACCATATTCTCAATCTCAACTCTCAATTCCTATTCCAATCGGATCCAAAGCAAAGCTAGTAGTAGGCTAGTAATAGTCCATCAAGTGCCCGTGTTGTTGTTTTCTTTTTTTTCCTCCTCTGCACGGAGAACAGAGCTGCCTCCGGCCGGGTTAGGGTTGCCAGATACTGTGAGTGAAATACGCGACCAGGTCTATGAAAATAAGCCCAAAAGCGCGACCAGTTTCACCTCTGAACTCTATTACATTAGTTATTTTATAAAATAATGTTGAAAGCAAGGCCAAATAAGCAACTACACTTCAGAAACAAGCCCAAACAAAAGCAACCCACATCTAGCAACATTATAGGAAAACAGGATCAACGTTGCTTATAAGGAGCAGACCTGGCAACACTGCCATACAGTAACTACAGTCGGCGTCGTCTGAAAAAAATAAAATAAAAAATAAGTGCTTAGTTTTTTGCAGTTCTTTGCAGTCTGTGTACAGTCAGAAGGAGTCTCCTGTAGGCTGTTTGGTGTGTAGACACCTTTACTTTGAAGCTAAAGGATCTTTTCCCCCCCATTGTAACAATGACCAGAATCTACTTTCATTTGCAAAGGCTTGACATACATTTACTGAATCAAGGCCATTCATGTTGCACAATACATGAGGTGAGAAAATAATTATGTGGACGCCTCTCAACATAATTTGCACATTTATTATCCAGAAGTAGAGAGAAATTATGCGACACGGCATAAATATGTGTCATCTGACGATGTCTTGTATGTGTACTCTTGCAAGTTATAAGGTTGTAGATGGCAGTCACCGAATTGTCTTCATTGGTTTGCTGGACCAAGCGTTCTGTCATTGCCACGATGACATCAAAGAAAGTGTCCATCTTTCCCTAAGATGGACAATATCTGTGTCAAACTAACTTAGGCGTTCCACTCTCTCCAAAGACCTATAGCTGATGCCACAACTTAGCATCAGTGGAGTGTGACAGACAGAAGAAAACAAAAAGGTTAATTATTGCATTGCAAATTGCATAGAGACAATAACATGCAAAAAAGCTGTTAGGCAGGTAATGACAATGCTCACAGCAATGCTTAAAATACCACAAGGCCTTAGGTAACGTGCCTGATAGCCTTTAGTGTGCTGTGTGCAGTGTAAAGTTTTTCAGCAAATTTTGATGTTGTCTTAGTCTTAGTCTTTTGAATAACACCATTTAGTCTTAGTCCTGTCTTAGTCTTCTGAAATAGTTTTTTGTCTAGTCTAGTCTAAAGACTAAATATCAAAATATTTTAGTCTTAGTCTTTTGGGATTAGTTTTAGACTTTTAGTCTTCGTCTTTTAGGATACGTTTTTAGGCTAAATATAACTCTGAACAAGTCATTGTCTTCTACTGCCTGTTACTTGGTCAAAATAAACCAAACATAAAAGATGTACGGTATTTGGCTTTAATTTCATTGCAGTTACATACCAGTGTTACATTTTTACGGCCGTTAGTCTTAGACTGTGTCTTTTGAATAACACAAATGATAGTCTTATCGACAAAATATCGAAATCTTTTAGTCTTTTAGTCTTAGTCGACAAAATTAATACTGTGTGTGTGTGTGTGTGTGTGTGTGTGTGTGTGTGTGTGTGTGTGTGTGTGTGTGTGTGTGTGTGTGTGTGTGTGTGTGTGTGTGTGTGTGTGTGTGTGTGTGTCCTAGTCATCATATGTTTGAGTATTTATGGTTAAAACATTTCAGAAGCTAGTCTGGGTTGCTACAGGATTATTTGTGTTATTACTGTAACTACAGGAGGTGTTTCACTGAGGATTCATGTCTTTCCTCCTCATTTCCTTTCCTCTCAACTTTGATCCCAGGTCTTGGATGACCCTAGTGAGGACCATCTGTACATGGGTAAGCCAGCCAGGCCAGATAATCCATGCGCTGACAATTGCACACTAGCTAGGGCATTAACGACTTGTGATTTTTGCAAGTCGACTCGACTCAGTAAAAAGTTGAGTTGAAGTCGACTTTATCGTTTGATGACGTCATCACATCACACACAACCCTCCCAATTATTTTGGCGGGTCCCCAGATGATTAACTTAATGTGAAACATTGTTTTCTCACTCAACTGTAAACAAACCATCATAAAGTTTAAGTATATACCGTAGAGGGTATCTGCACATTTCTAAATTGACAATTTAAGGACTTTTTAATTTTTTTAAAAACATTGTCCAAATTGTCAAATATATATAGGCAGAAATTGTGAAAATAGCCAATCTACATGCTCACAACGCCTCGTGATGAGCATGTAGATCTGCTATTTTCACAATAGAAAGTATTATTTTTATTTTTTTACAACTTCGACTTTCGACTTTCTCTGGTGGGAGTCGACTTGTGTAATGATTAATGAAGTCGACTGAGTCGACTTGTCAACTTCTTCGTTAATGCCCTAACACTCGCATGCACACATTGCTTTCTCTTATGCATATAATTTAGCACATCAAATAAGTTGATGACAAGCAATTAAAATCTGTGTTATTTTCAGCTGATTGGTGTATTCATAAGAGAAAACTCCTCAGCACTAATGTACTGTATATATCTTTGCTTCCCCCACAGTGTTTGAACTGGTCAAGCAAGGGTGAGTTACTGGTAATCTTCTGGTCACAGTAATGAATAGAAAGCGAGAACAGAAGAAGCTTGATTTCATTGACTGACGTGGCAACCTGTAATTGTGTGTGTGTGTGTGTGTGTGTGTGTGTGTGTGTGTGTGTGTGTGTGTGTGTGTGTGTGTGTGTGTGTGTGTGTGTGTGTGTGTGTGTGTGTGTGTGTGTGTGTGTGTGTGTGTGTGTGTGTGTGTGTGTGTGTGTGTGTGTGTGTGTGTGTGTCATACGTTATACTCAGGGCTGTGATGGAGGTACCAACAGATAAGCCGTTCAATGAGGACCAAGCTCGTTTTTATTTCCAAGATCTTCTCAGGGGAATTGAGTTCTGTGAGTCTACACGACTTCCTTTCCTTATTCACTGTTGCTTGTATTGATAGGGTAAATTACATCCAGTCAGAGACTCAGAGGGGACTTGATTGAAATGCTGCAATTCAGAACTTGTTTTAATGAATACATTTTATTTTATCCATGCAATCTATATAGTAGAGGGTGTTGATGATTCAAGTTTCCTTATTAGGATAAACCCTTTGAGATGTGACATCTCGTTTTCGAGGGGGTCCCAACATAAATACATGTCACAGTCGTTACATGTATACAGAGTAGACAAAAACAAATCATACATACATGCATACAGTACATACACACAGTCACAGACATACAGAACATACTGTACATACATACATACATACATACATACATACATACATACATACATACATACATACATACAGATCAACTGTACAGACAATACAACACAGATTTTCTGTGGGGTTCTTGTCAGGCCAGTTGGCTGGTCAATTAAGCTCAGTAATACCATGGTCAGTACACAGTACAGTTACTAGTAGTTCTGGCTCTGTGGGCAGGTGCCAAGTGCTTCTGGCTAAAATAAATCATGATCGCCATAAAGACTCTGAACTTGATAAAACAATGTGCAGCAAAACCAGCATTGCATTGTATTGGTGGTGTTGGTCCACTGTGTTTTATCAAGTTCAGAGTCAACACAGCCAGGGACCCAGGGACTTTAGAGCACTTTGTGCCTCTGTACATCAAGAAGCTTTATGGAGATCATAATTTATTTTAGCCAGAAGAACCTGGCACCTGCCCACTGAGCCTAAACTACCAGTAACTGGTGTACTGACCATGGTATCACAATATTCTCATTTTATAAGATTGATCTGTACGTACATACGTACGTACACACACACACACACACACACACACACACACACACACACACACACACACACACACACACACACACACACACACACACACACACACACACACAGACAGACAGACAGACAGACAGACAGACAGACAGACAGACAGACAGACAGACAGACAGACAGACAGACAGACAGACAGACAGACAGACAGACAGACAGACAGACAGACAGACAGACAGACAGACAGACAGACAGACAGACAGACAGACAGACAGACAGACAGACAGACAGACAGACAGACAGACAGACAGACAGACAGACAGACAGACAGACAGACAGACAGACAGACAGACAGACAGACAGACAGACAGACAGACAGACAGACAGACAGACAGACAGAGACACACACACACACACACACACACACACACACACACACAGTACATACACACATACAGTACATCACATACAGTACATCACATACAATAGCCAGAACAAACCTTGAAAAGAATCACAGCCTTAGGATGGCATAAAATCCAGTAATAGCATGACAAATCTAAACACTATGTTCAATACAGTGATTGCAAAAATAAAATGATTAAAAATATAGTATGATGGTATGATGGCAGGCTTACCGATAACAAGAACAGACACCTTTAAAGAAAGAAGAATATCAAATATCTAAATACTGTATCGAGCAACTTAAAAAACTGTCTAGGGTGTTCACAAAAGCCTGAGTAGACGATAACATGACCCAATTTCTTTTAAGTGAAGTGAAGTGAAAGTCCAAACTTTCTTTAGGTAATACTATCAGTGTTCAGTTCTTTATTTCTACATTTGACAAACGCTTGCACAAACTCTTTGAATTCTTGCCTGCCTGCCTGCCAAGAAAAAAGAAAGAAAATCCTTCATTTTGCTGCTGCTTACTCCAGGAGCCACCCACAAGGCTCATTTCTAATAATCACAGAGGCTCTCAGTATATTGCAGCATAGGAGAAGAGACTACACTGTAGTGTACATGCATGCACATGTGTTGTAAAATATCACGGTTTGCCGTGTGTGATTTTTGCCTAGCAGGAACATTGTGTGAGATCCTTTCCGTTAGTACGATGATAATGATGTGTCCCGCTGACATCTGTGACTCACTTGCTGTGTTTATTGCATATTTAAAGACTCCTCCATGGGGCCATCAAACCCCAAACAATATGTTCCTATTTAATGTGGGGAATCAAGACATGTTTGAGAGGTACAATTATTAGGAAGTATTGATGAATTGTAAGTGGTGCCTTTATATAGAGCCTCTCTCCAATTTGGTTTACAATTTACATTACATAGACCTATTCACCTGAGTGCTGGGCGATATGGCCAAAACTTTATGACCGTATATTTTTTGCCAATGTCGATATTCTATATTGATTGTATTTGTATTATAATGTCTATAAATATCCCAATATTCCTTTATGAAATGTTTTTTTCCCAGTACTCATTTTGTGAAGTTTTAATGATCTGTGTGCCTGGTGGTGCAGGGTGCTGGGAAGGAGGGTCGGTGGTTGGGTTGGGAGTTAATTAACATACATAAATGTTAATTTCTGACAATAACGTGTAATTATGGGTCCATTTTATTTCTCCTGATACAGTACATTACCAGAAGATTATCCACAGGGATATCAAGCCCTCTAACCTGCTGGTGGGAGAAGATGGTCACATAAAGATAGCTGACTTTGGGGTCAGCAACCAGTTTGAGGGGACCGACGCCCTTCTGACCAGCACAGTGGGAACGCCTGCTTTCTTAGCCCCAGAGACCCTTTCAGAGACTAGGAAGAACTTCTCTGGCAAGGTGAATGAGCAGATTGCTAGCTAGCACCCTCTGTGGGTGACATTGGGACATGTTGCATATGAACTGAATACCCTGCACTTATGGACTAAGTACTTGAAAAGATGTGGCAATGTAATATCTCCCCGTTCTTAATTTTGTCTTTTAGGCTTTGGATGTTTGGGCCATGGGAGTGACACTTTATTGTTTTGTTTTCGGAGTGGTGAGTTGTCATCTTCACACTTTTACTGAAGTTCAATGAAGACCATTCTACTTTTTAATTAAAATGCTTACTGAATAGTGATATATGAAATATGTTTCTTCTGGCATTCAGTGTCCGTTTATGGATGAGCGTATCCTTAGCCTTCACCAGAAGATCAAGACCCAGCCTGTAGAACTGCCAGAACAGTGAGTATAATTCTCCCTGTCATTCGTGCGTGAATGGGTGAATGTAATGCAAAAATGCAAAAGATATGAACAAAATAAAAAGAAAATGAACACAAATAAAAATAAAACAATTCACAGGATAAAGGCGCTATATAAATGCCCCATTTACCATTTTCAGCTTTAACATTGTAACCTCATGTTTGTCCTAGTGATGACATCATGCCCGACTAGGCGACTATGTTTTGAGTTAAGTGTTAATTGTTCAATGGCCTGTTGCAAACTGTTGCCACAAATTGTAAGCACACAGTGCCATAGTGGCTATAGTATTAACATCTCCAGTTCTCCACTCACTGGAACAAAGGACGCTTATTAACTTTTTTGGTGCCATGATTTTTTCTCTTCAATGTCCCACGATGCCATGGTCTCCATAGACTTCCATGTAATTTATAGTGCACGGATCGTGCACGCCCATGCCTAGATGATGCACCACGTGTGTGCCCACTGTTCACAGCTTTAATTCAAAAAAAAAAATCCGCTTGGAAATCCGTTCAGGCATTCATGATTTATCAGCCATTATGTTTTCTTCAGATGTAAACAAACATAGCTGCCATGTTTGAAAGAATGGGTTGGTATGGGGGTTAAACATGCAATTTCGCGATCGCGATCATGCCTAACACATTTCTGGAGGTCCAAAAAACATTTTTGAAAAAAAAAATTGAAAAGAAAATGTTTTTTTTCTTCAAAAACGGCCCAAACTCGGGAAACTCGGGGTTGGCACAGTGTTGGTACCAATACAAACTCGGGAAACTCGGGGTTGGCACCATATGTGTTAAAAACACTCATTAAAGGGTGTCTACTGATCTTGGGTCATATAGTGTACTTGCTCAGCGAGAGGGGGCAGTGTTTCCACCAAGATTATCCCAGCAATCTATTGCTGCATCAGAGCCATTTTAGCAGTTGTATCCCTGCTTTTATAAAAAAAAAATTACACATAATGTATTATTTATTTATCATTATCACAAAGTAAACTCATCTATAATACTTCCTGTTTCAACAGTGCTGACATATCCGAAGACCTCAAAGATCTGCTGCTGAAGATGTTGGACAAAAATCCAGAGAGAAGAATATCAATCCCACAGATTAAGGTTAGCATCATTTCAAGATCCAAAGTTAAGTTTATTTTCACTTGGAAATGTTCAACTAAGCCCACTGCCAGTGCACATTATCACTGTCACTGGCAAACAGTGAATAAGTGAATCTAATAGATACATCAACCTTATTCTTGTGAAGTAATTTTTTTCTTATTTGTAAATACTAGAAGCTTCGGGCGGCCCAGCGTCTAGTCGGCGACCTGGCCAACTCGGGAACGATGTAAATAGGGAATGAATGCCCCGCCCTTTAATGCAAACCCCATTATACTGTTGTCATAGGACCCGTTTTGACCATCTGTTTGCCTGTGTCCATTTATGCCCATATATGGAGATATCTGTATCTGTCTGTCGGCGTCCATTTTATGTCCATATATCTTATGTTTGTCTTTGTCTCTTTTATTTTCTTTTTCTTTTTTGGAACGGGAGAGTGAATTCAGCTTGAGTTTTTTTGGAGAACTTGTTTTGTGCTGTTGATTTAGCTTGTCTTATGTTTGTCTCCTCCGTCTGCACCTCAGCCAACCCAGATCTCCACTACTGATCCTTGTTCTCTCCAGCAAAAGCTGTAAAGTAATTTAAATCTGCATCATCGATGTCCTCCCCAGTCACACTCTTTGTTGCTTGTCTTATATTTGTCTCCTCCTCCATCTGTTTGTCTGTGTCCCTTTATGCCCATTATGGAGATCTCTGTATCTGTCTGTGCCTCCGACTGTGTTGCAGACACAGTGCTGGTTCCCCCTTTAATGCAAACCACATTATACCTGTTGTCATAGGACCCGTTTTGACCATCTGTTTGCCTGTGTCCATTTATGCCCATATATGGAGTATCTGTCTGTGCCTCCGACTGTGTTGCAGACACAGTGCCGGTTCCCCCTTTAATGCAAACCCCATTATACCTGTTGTCATAGGACCCGTTTTGACCATCTGTTTGCCTATCCATTTATGCCCATATATGGAGATATCTGTATCTGTCTGTCTGCGTCCACTTTATGCCCATATATGGAGATCTTTGACCATCTGTTTGCCTGTGTCCATTTATGTCCATATATGGAGATATCTGTATCTGTCTGTCTGCATCCATTTTATGCCCATATATGGAGATCTATGCAGACACAGTGCCAGAGCCTTTTATGAGTGATGTCACAATGAATCAGCGCTTGCGCCGATTTCCTCCGGAACAGCCTGATGTCAACAATCAGCTCCGCATAAGGATATTCCGAACGTTTCGCGCCGGTTAGGGAAAACCGCGCGTCGGGTCGGGTCGAGGCCCGGCACTGCACTCCGTGCCGCGGCGGGGAACGCGCGTGCCGAATCTGAAGCCGGTGGGACGAACGGTTCTCGAGATACGCGGATTACAGACACGCAGACAGACAGACACGCAGAGACTTCTCGCATTTATAGATAGATTATTTAAGATCTCTATTTTGTGTAGTGATGAACGGACAGAAGGAAATTAAAGTGAAAGTCAATAAGAGAATGTCAAACTCACTTAGGCTGTTGGTACGGCAATTTACACCGACATTGATGGAAACATTGCCAGTGCCTTGAAAGCCAGTGGGAAAGGGCCTACAGTATATACTGCAGTTTTAATGCATCAGCTTACATCTTGTATCATAAAATATCTTTGTATGCAGTATGCATACATTAGATTGTAATGAATGACCTTGCCACAGTAATAGGTTTTTAATGAAAATATATGTCTAGGTGTTTCTTCCTAGGCCTGTATGAGAATTTAAGACACACTGAACAGAGAGAGCTCCTCTCTCTGTCCTAATGTATTTCCAGGTTCACCCGTGGGTGACGAGGAATGGTGCGGAGCCTCTGCCACCAGAAGACGACAACTGCTGTATGTTGATCGAAGTGACAGAAGAGGAGGTGGAGAACTCTGTCAAACACATTCCTAGCCTGGCCACAGTGGTGAGTTTCCGGAATTCAGTTTTCACAGGAAGGCTGCGCTTCAATCAGTGTTGCAATCTAGTGCAGTGGTTCCCAAACGTTTTAGCTCGTGACCCAAAAAATAAATCGGACGCTTGCCCGGGACCCAAACTAGTGAAAACAGCAGATGCGTTGTGTGCTTGTAGATTGTCTATTTTCACTACTTCTAAACATTAGTTTTCTGATTTATTATATGGTATATTTCTCCAGTGAAATGCAGATGATGTGTAAGCCCACGACATCAAACACATTTTGCATCATAGTTAAGGCATCATCGATGGTGTGCCTTTAACCCCCCGGCTCCACCGAGCGCGTCGAGCGTCGCGTCAACGTCAACGCAGGGAACGCTCCCGTTTTAATCAATGAAGGGTGCTCCACTGCCAACGTCAACGTCCGCGTCGGACGCTCAAATTCGCCCCGGTTCATTTTTTGACGGCGTCCGTTTTGGTGGAGCCCTAGCTTAACACCTTATTCCAGAATCAAGTTTTACAATTATTGCATGACCATATTTTCAGGTGTAGATTAACTAGCAATGATTTGAGCAGATCCACAATTTACCTTACTGTGTACAGGTTTAAAGTGAACAATCTGTTTTTCCTAATAGTTCTTTGGCAGAATCCATGCTTGAAGACTGAAGGAATGTGTGTTCTATACTCTCCTATTCACAGATAATGGTCAGAACCATGCTAAGGAAGCGCTCGTTTGGGAATCCCTTTGACTGGGGCCGCAGAGAAGACCGGGGAAGTCTTTCAGCTCCAGGGCAAATGCTCACGTAAGGCTAATTCTCTGAGACTACAGACTAATTGTTTAACGCTGTCCCCTAGTTATCTCAGCCAGGCGGAAGTTACGACATACAGTATTACTACACCGATCAGCTTATCATTTCATGTGCACGCTGCAGGCCATGTTTTTCGCACCTTATTTTCGTGAATTCATAATCTTTGAGGTCCACCGTCCCTCCAGCCTGTGCACACAGAGAGAAAGAGAGAGAGAGAGAGAGAGAGAGAGAGAGAGCAACAGGGAGAGGAACACGCAGTGTGCGTAATCCAAAACCATACATTATCGACTGTTTAACAATTTGTCAGGAGGAGACAGAGAAAGAGAGACGAGTGTGTGTAGCTCGACACCATAGCACTTGTATCGACTGTTTTATAATTTCGCCAAAGAGAGACACAGTTCAGTTCAAGGCCACATCCGATTAACAGCAACGTCCATTTATAAATGTGTCTGCATGTGCACTTGCATAGGAGAGAGTTGCTGTTCATTTAAAGCCCACGTCTGTTTAACACCAACATACATTTACAATCATCACAACATACTGTATATACTGTACTGTACCCTGCACACCTATGTTGCGTACTAGAGCCCTGCCGGGCCGGGCTCGTTTCTGAAACTCGCCAACGGGCCAGGGCCGGGCCGGGCCCCACATTTCAGGCCTGTGCAGGGCTCTAATGCGTACACCTGCTTGCCCATTGGGAATTTGGGACACAGAGAGAGACATGCACAGTGAGGGAGAGACATGCAGTATGAATCATGATGTCAATGTGTCAGACAGTTTATCTATTATTTTTGAGGCGTGCCTCCTGGCTGAGATTGCATTCCACTCGGCACACCATTCTAGTGTTGTGTTTGATATTACAGTTGTCATACAGCTGTCATAGGATCTAATAATGCTAGACTTCAAGATTATGGCTAGGAATTAAAACCGTTGTGTGAATTAATTTTGAAGACGCAGTACAAATGAATTCGAAAAACTTTAACTTTGCATGTTTTCTGTTCTTTTAGACCATACTTCTTATGTACATTGCACTGTTTAAACAATGCATGTTTCTGTATTGATAACTGATTCTCTGTACAGTAATGGTGCTTACAGAGTTGTTACTGTAGGTGCTTGGAAGACACATACGTATGTATAGTATGGTAGACTTTTACTGTTTCTCTCCTCCGTCTCCTGCCCACCAGCAAAGGCAGAGGAGGCAAAGTGAAATACTGCTACATTCATAGTAACCAAAGAAGGTAAAGGACATTAGGACTGTGCCAGCGCTTGCCTGCCTATTTTGAAACTGTTTTAAGTAGCACGAAATACACTTAAAGGGTGACTTTGCAAGATGTTAACCTAAATCCTACCGTCCTTTTGTGAGGGCACGCGAAAATCGGACATTCACAACGCGTTCTGTCTGAGGGGTTCAGTCTCAAAGGTTCTGGAGAAAGAAACTCGACCTGCCTACATAAAAGGCGTCATCCAGATGTATTTTACAGGCCTCTGAAAGTTAACCCACTGGTTGATGTCAGATTTTCACATCCTTACAAAATAATAATTAAAGTAAAATAACTTCAAAGTCACCCTTTAAAGGATACCACTTTTTTCTTTTTTTCTTTTTTCACATTTGGTTCCATTGATGCAAGTACAAAGTAAGGAAGTAAAACTTATTTCGGTCTTTGTCTTTAGGCATCACATCATGAAACAAGCAGGATGATGGCAACCAGTAGTGGAAGAATCTTTAGGGTACAATTACTGTATGTTGCAAAGCGTATCTACTTTATTTAGTTGTCTTTCCTATTCTGGCAGGAGTTGACATTTAGTAAAATTTGCCACTCTCCCTCTGCACCGCTTGTTTTTTAAGTTTCAAGTCTGACTCTTCCACTTTTTGATTTCTGCGAAATGCCCACACAGTGCTTGGGGCCAGACCGGTCTGCAGAAGACACAGGATCATGTGAATTCACGTGACTGGGGTGATCTGGTTCAGTATGTTGACTCGTTGGGAAGGGAGAGATCTGTTCGGCCAATGGGGAGACCAAGGGCTCTACAGTGCGAGTATTTCAATTGCATTTGCTCCTAAGAATAGATATGTACAGTGTGTACACCCATCGGTCTATAGTTGGCTATCCATTAGCTGCATATTCATTATATATGCTGTATATAACTGTATGAATGAAGATGCGGTGTGGGCATTCTGTTAGCTGCATATTTGAGCCAACTAGCAGTTATTCCCTCTTCCTCTGCTACTCCCTGTCACCCAGCATTTAGGCAGTTATCTGTGTTTTTAAAAATGTTTAACCACAAGGCAACAAAAGATGGGATGTTAGCCTGTACATTTGATGCTGCTGCAGACAGAGGTGAGCATGCCTGTAAAGCCTCGATCAGAGTCGGGTCCACGGTGGAAGGCTATCCACCGCGGTGTAGTCTTTTTGAGTCTTTTTGAGTCATGAAACTACAACGTTACGTCATTCCTCGCGGTGAAGAGCTTTCCACCGCGAGTCCCGACACATCTCTCTGTTTTTACTATCAGACAGATAGGCTCTTCACCCCGTTCACTGATTGGTCAATCTAGACTAGTCAGTCATGGTGAATAGGAGTCCACCGTGGCGTACTATGATGGCCTGCACTTATTTTCTGACTTGAGGTGGAAAGCTTTCCACCTCAAATTTGCAGGGGATAGCTCTTCACGGTAGACTCTGATCGAGGCTTAAGAGAACAGAAGTGAACTGCAGGCATGTGAAGCTCTGTCTGCTGCGGATCCCTGTCATAATATAGAGCCTGTGAAATTAATTCAGATATTTCACCAAAATAATTATTTGGCGAAAACGAGTATGATCGTGAAATCACAGGAATTGATGTGTTCTGTTGATGTTTGGGTTTTAAGGCAATATTTTAACTTTCATGTGGAAGGGAGGACACAAATATTATTATTATTATTATTACTTTTAATGATGGATGGCGTCAATGGAACCAAGTTTCAAAAAACAGCAGTGGTATCTTTTAAAGACCATGGGCATGACATGGGAAATGGTCGTTCCCACCATGGTTTGATGGTCAAGTAGTCCAAAGGCCGGCCAATACGACACTGTGTCGCTTATTTGTGTCTAATCAGTTTAGCCCTTAACAATTTTTCAATAGTTGCGTCCCATACATTACATATCCATTTAATCTATTTATCTATCTAATCGTCTGGCTACTGCAAGTCTACTTACTTACTTACTGACTGGCTGACAGTCGAGTCCCCATGACTGACTATCTGAAGTCAGAATGTATGAAGTGGTTGGGACTGTTTGACCCAAATAAGATTTTCTGTATGTGGAAGATGAAACCGTGATATAAGCCTTTGCGCTGCACCTACTGTGATTGCTGCCTGAACAGTTCTGCAGGGGAAAAAGCAACAACAAAAATATAAGTGCATCATTTTATCCACCTCTCTTGATATGCATTCCTTTGCATGTGACCCCATAAAATACTTGTCCACACTCCTGCAAGGACTAACCATTGAATTATTTGTTCTGTCCTTGACCAGAATATTCAGCAAGAGCTTGCCAGCAGCTTCCGTTCACTGTGCACCGTCTCACATTATGTAACAGCATAAAGATTCCCGTCAGTTTGGCGGGCAAGGGCATAGGGCCATATGCTTACCCTCGTCTCTGCTGTTATGTTTAATTGGCAGGAGGCTCTAAGCAGTGCTACATTGACATGTGTCTCTCGTTACCTAGGAAACAGGAGAGCGCCGACGGCGTGAGGAGCATGGACCTGCCCTACGTGGGCGAGGATGAAGCTCTTTCCTGATGTCGAGGGGCTTCTGGTGCGTTCTAGTAGGGCTCTTCCTGCCAGCCAGCAGTCACAAGGGGGGGGAAAGTTTGGAGGGGCCTGGAATTATTTTATACTTTAGCTATTGAAAAAATAGCAGATCTACAAGCTCACAGCGCGGCACCGAGTGCCGCGCTGCGAGATTGTAGATCTGTCTATTTTTTTGAAAAGTGTGCAAAATCTTTGAATAAATGTATTTTTTAAGCGAACATTTGTAACTCAAATTTTGCTTCTGGGGTGGGGTCCCTGGAACTAAATATTTTGAGATGGGGAAACAGGTTTTTCAAAAAACCTTATAAGGATTTAAAATATTCAAAGACTTGCACACATTATCAAGATTTTTCAAAAATAGCAGATCTACAAGCTAGCAGCGTGGCACTCGGTGCCGCGCCGTGAACTTGTATATCTTGCTATTGTTCAATAGTTAAAGCACAAAATGATGCGTTCCCAGTCTAAATGGGTTAAACCCCCTCCCCCTGAAGAACATTCCTGGGGGGGGGGGGCCCGCAGTGAATCCTTGTACCCAGGGCCCAGAATTTGGTGCGACACCCCTGCTTCCTGCCAGCAGTCAACATAGCCCAGAACCCGTTTACTCAGTTTTATACAGCCGCCTTATACCCCCCCCCCCACATCAATGTCTCCCTTGGAGGTGCACAAGATTGAAGGACACGGAGATATAGGGGAATCAAAGAATCTAAACGGCATACCGATATCAAATTAAGACACCTTTAAAATGCCATTGGCCCCGACATAATACAAAAGTGTAAAACATTTCAATGGCTTAGTTTAAAGGTTTGCACTTGTACAGAACAGCGGCGAACACCTTCTAAGAGGAGAAACCAACCACCCTCCTCCTCCTCCTCCTCCAACACAACTTGTCTTTGACCCTTTACAACCACCTGCATTCTCCTTCTCTTCTCCTGCATGCGTTTGTAGTCCTGCCAGTGGTGGAAAAAAGTCCTCACAGTTTGTACTTGAGTGAAAATATCAATACGGCAATGAAAAAATGCTCTGTTTACAAGTAAAAGTCCGGAACACAAAATGTACTGTACAGTAAAAGTACAAAAGTATTGGTTTCAAAATGTGCTTAAAGCACCAAAAGTAGAAAGTAGTCATTATGCACACTGTCCAATTTCAAGTTTTCAAAAATGTGTACACATCTTTTGAAAATAACAGATCTGCAAGCTCACAGTGTGTCGCATCACGGCCTATTGTGAGCGCATAGATCGACTATTTTCAAATTGCCGAAATGTATATACAGTTTAGGGCTTAAGTGGTTAGTGTATGTTTTGTAATAATAATGGAAATCTACAAAGTAACTAGTAATTCAACTTTTCAAATAATTGTAGTGGAGTAGAAGTATAATATTCGCCTCTGAGATGTAATGGAGTAGAAGTATAAAGTATTGAATATTGGAAATACTCCAGCAAAGTTCCTGAAAAGTGTACTTAAGGGTCATTCCCACCGGAGAAAAAACTAAATATCGGATGGGAGTGGATGGTGGTGTCCAGTGTGGACTCTACTAGGGATGGGACGATAAGCTATATTATCGTGATAAAGAAACACTCACGATAATCGTATCGTGGAGATTTAATTTATTGTGAAATCACCCTCCGTCATGCACTGGGATCAATTCACGTTTTATTTGCCGAGCTGCATATCCGGTACGTACCACTTAAACACTATTGGTGATAATTGCTTATAATAGACATGCCTGATACCGTCTTTTTTTTTTTTCACTCTACCAAATAGCCGATCTACAAGCTATTTTTGGCAAATGTTCCGCCCAGGATAATGGATATTTAGGATATTTTGATTATCGCGATAATATTGTAAATCACAATTTATTTGGTCACAATAATCGTGACATGAAATTTCCATCATCCCATCCCTAGACACTATCATCCACTTCAATTGAGAACGATATTTTTTTATCTTTATCTTGGCCGGTGGGAATGACCCTTTAATGTACTTAATGAGTTTACACCACTGATTTTCCTTCTCTTCTCCTGCATGCGTTTGTAGTCCTACTGCAGCATGCCCCGTCTCAGGCTTCTACTGTATAATTGTGTGTGTTCTGTTGTTGTCCTGGCCACTGGCGTTTCCCTGTGGACTTCTTTAACTTGACAATGCTGTCATTTTTACCGCCGGGGTACAGTTGGTTGGGAGCAGGAGGCGGTGGCGGTCGCTCCTACGGCGAGAGTAATTATACGTGTTGATGAGAGTAAAATATTTGGTCCCTGTTAGGGCTGTCACGATTATGACATTTTACATGGCGATTAATTGTCACTCAAATAATTGCGATTAACAATTTAATTGTGTTTTTGTCATTGACAATTACATTTCTGTTTGGCTTGTAGGCTTTGAAGTTGCACATGGCAGATACGACACATAACCTAAATATACAAAGAAATGACTGACATATTTGACAACTTTATACTTTAAAAAGAACATTGATCGTGGAAATATCAGATCTACAAGCTCACAACGCATCGCTACTTCCACTATTTTTTTAAATGTTTGAAATATCTGAACCTTTTTCAACATGGAAACGATTATGACAAGATAATCGCGACTATGTCAAATAATTGCGATTAGACGATGTATGTAATAATTGTGACAGGCCTAGACGAGAGTAAAATATTTGGTCCCCGTCACTGCCACCAATGTTCCCCGTATTGCAGCAGGTTTCATGACAATGATTGTCTGGGACGTTGTTCATCATTGCAGTGGCCAGCTTGACATGGAGGAATCTCTACAATTTACTGTAATAAAAAGGGAGTTATAAAAATGTTTACTACATTAGAATGCATGTGTTCACTTTCTCAATGCAAACAATGCATAGGTTTAAATTATAAACATATTGCACGTTCAATAGAATAACCTTTTTGAAACGGTTTGTTTTTGTAGTCTTCTGGCTGATTGTATAGTCTCACAGCTATACCCAAACTAAAAGCTTTAAAAGAAAAAAATAGTTGACATGGTGTTATGTGAACAGTCATACACAATACATTACTCTTAACTGCTGTATACGTGTGTATATTATGTGTTAAATTGCAATCCATTCAACTACATGGTCTTGTTTTTCTTTTTTTTTAAGAAAACAAAGATTCCATAAAAGTGTGTGTGTGTGTGTGTGTGTGTGTGTGTGTGTGTGTGTGTGTGTGTGTGTGTGTGTGTGTGTGTGTGTGTGTGTGTGTGTGTGTGTGTGTGTGTGTGTGTGTGTGTGTGTGTGTGTGTGTGTGTGTGTGTGTGTGCACATGTGCGGGGAAAAACGAACCTTTGTTTCGATTTGTTTGTGTTGACGATTTTTGTATTTTGATGATTACCGATGTTATTTCTAAAAATCACATTTATAAAAATATATATATATTCGTTTTTTTTTTATCAAATTGTCAAGACCAGGTATATTGAAAGCGTTAAAGACCTTTGTTTATTTAATTATCTGTTAAACAGTAAACTTAAATGTTGATGTTTTGTATAAATCTATGCATGATATCTATAAACAGTCATGTACCACTCTGCAAATGTTTTAAAGTAATTATAAAGTACTTTTCAGTTCTCATTTAATCCATCTTTAGGAAAAGCCCAATGCTGTAAGGTTAATGTTGGATTAAGGTCGTTTTGTCTTTGTTTTCGCTTTCCTCTAGTTGCCTTTTTAAATGTGAACTTTTTTTCCTATTTCGTCCTAAATGTTAGTTAAGAGCACCTGCAGTTAACGTAAATCTTTTTAGATTGCCTATATACAACACATTGATTTGAACTGATGCTTAATTAATGCTTCCATATACAAATGATTTCACTACTGAAGTTGAATGTAAGACAAGGGACGTGGTTTCTATTCTCTCTATCTTTGTTTTTTACACTGTTGCATGTCAATATCAATTGTATGTTGTGCTTTTAGACTTACTATGCATAAGAAGTCTCTCTTAACCAACTGTTCCACTGAATGATAAAGCAGAGTGTGAAGTCTACAACAGAGTTGTACTTGCTGCACATGCAGCAACTTTGCAGACCAGACCGTAATGCACAGAAATTCCTTTTTTATATTATTGTTACCTGAAGAGGTTTGCATCGTGTTTGCATTTTGTTTGGAAATCTCGAACTTCTCTGTTTTTAAAGATTAGGTTCACACGGTTGGGATTACGGAGAAATATCCCCGGTGTGTTTATCCCATGGCCACGATTCACCCAAATCGTACATTGCGAAAATACACTGATTTGTGACATATACTGTAAATGGCTACCTCAGTTTGACCTTTCCACAAACTTGTGCAAAACGAAAAAATTACAAATGGAATCTTTCATACTGGGATTTTTGGAGCTGTGTGAAGCACAGGCTCCCTATACGTGGCTGTGTGGGTCTGTGTGTCTGTCTGTCTGTCTGTGTGTCTGTGTGTATGTAGCCTGAACTTCCTAAACTTCGGCACGCCACTAGTCCCACAGTTTTGCCACCACACACTCGCGCCATATGTCAAATCGACCGGCTTACTCGGGAATCGTGGGCTATTACTTTTCTAAGAGAAAGGTTCTATAGTTTAATTGATATTAATTTATTAGTGAATTAATTTTCCCCATTGACTTATAATGGGAATTGCAAAAACTCACATTCAATTATTTGTCTCTCGCAAACCATAGGGGCTAGAGTTTCAAGACTTGGAGAGGAGGTTCATAATGATTTCAAGGATTAAATAAAAAATAATTGTGTCATTTGGCCGCATGGTGGCGCCATAACACCCCACTTTACGTTTTGGCCTGTAACTCTTGAACCGTAGGTCGGAAAATTAAAAATATTTTTTCCCTGGATTCCTTGGGTCATGACGCATCTCCCCATATAGGCCACGCCCATTTGCGCCATGATAGATTTTCCGCCATCTTGAATTTTCTCCAAAACACACTTTTTGCTCCTTCTCCTACATATTTTCTTCAAATGTCATAAAAATCGGTACACATGATCCACACACACACACACACACACACACACACACGCACACACACACACACACACACAGCTCCACTTCACACGGGTGTGATTTTTTGTAAAATGAAACGTGGATCTCCCAATTTACGTGAAAGGCAAGGCCTTGTCGTTGACCAATATTTATCTATGAATCAAAGGACAGGTCGTATTTGAATGCAGGTTGAGAAAGCAATCTATATAAAGCTGTACAGTAATAACTGCATTTTACATTGAATATTTATTAGCCCATTCTGCCCAGTCATAACTACCATTACGTTTATTGTTCTAATAACTTCATATTCTGTGAAATCAATCACTTTAGTGAGAGCTTTGGTGCATCTTTTCCCAAGTGCATGCCAAATTATTGAACAGATACTGTAATACATTGTCAGAGCATGATGTCCTGATAATGGATCCTTACAAATTAATTATTCTATACATTATATATCTGTTTGGTCATTTGAATAAAATACAATCGCCTTTCTGTTCTGTTTCTTGACTGAATTGTATCATAAAGAAACCAACACATTAAATGTACATTGTAAAGGTAAGCTTCTTCCACTAAAAGGTATCATTGCAATTGCAGAGAATGTCCACTAGAGAGTGCTGAATCACATGGATAGCTTTCTCTGGTAGGTCCTGTTAAAGGACAACTTCACCCATTTTCAACCTATCTTCATATAATTGGCCCTCACTAATGCTCATTATTGCGACCGTAGGTCGCATTTACTACCAAAACCTCCACAGGCTGTCCGTGGGTGAGTGAGTCAGTGAGTGAGTCCGTCACACTTTTGCCCTGCTCATATCTCCACAACCGTTGCCCCCATCCATGCCAAATTTTGCGCACACACTCCTTGACTGCCAAACTACAACCTCCAAGGACCCCCCGAGCCCCAGGGACCCCCAGCTCCCTGGGGGACCCCCAAGTGTAAAAAATGACCAAATGTGCAAAAATGACCACCCCAACAGGGCTGCTCACGGGGAATTCCCGGGGACCACCCACTCCTCGTGCTCCAGAACGGATGCAAAAGTGGTGACGCCCACAGTGGAGGACCCCCTCCACTGCAGCTCACATAAAATGCCGATAGGGAGTCTTACTGGTAATATGGTATATCATTTTTGTCTACCCATTCTGTGTCTCAGACTCAAGAGGAGGGCTATAGACACGCAAGTACCAGTGACATCATCAATGGGGAATCCATAGAAACTGTAGGCTAATATTAATTAGCTTTGTTCATTATTGCACTTCTTTATATTTAATTCTCTATTCTTGTATGCAGATAGAAGGATCAATGCATTTGGACCAACAGCACATCTTAAAACAATGTTTCCAGACATGTATTTTAACATTGTAGCCTATACACAAATTGTTCCTATTTTATCATACTGCTTATTATTTTTTAATAGGCCTAGCTTTGTTCTTGCAGCAAGGTTCGTTTTAGGTTTTGTTCATCTGATCTTAATGAACCACTTTGAAAATCATGTGTGAATTACATTAGGTCTATATACACCCCCCCCCCCCCCCCCCCCCCCCCCCATGGGCGACGTGTGATTATGCCATTGTATTGTCTCACTGTAATCTGATGTGCAAGCAGTCAGCAGCATAGAAACTGCGTTGATTAGGGGAGTGGTATCAAGACGTTCAATTGGTTGAAGCGGCCGATCTTGTTTCAGAATCTGAAGTTCAAGTTTCCAACCTGAAGACTTGAGTAAGTGTTTAATCTTTTTTATGTATTCATATTCGTCAATGCATGCTTGTTATTTCCACACAACTTCTCCATCAAAAATACAATTGCATGGTGATATTGAGTAGTTTGCAGAATTGCAGCTGCAGGGAAGAGTTTTAGGGAGGCCAGTAATGATGACAGTTGTGTGGAAGAAGTGAGGCTTATTCTTACTTGGACAGTAGGCTATTCCGTTTGAAGGGTGGACTAGTTTGGTGGCAATCCTATAGTTTTTGCTTTCCCCTGGGCTGGTGGCAGGTATCACCATGTATTCTCTGGGTGGAAAGCAGCAAACTGCTACTCTAGCTTGAAGACTGATAGATGACAGTAGCCTATACCACAACATAATTATATTGTAGGCCTATGCATGAAACAATAATCTACATGCTTAAAAATTGTCTATATCTGCCTTTGTGCCTTGTAGCCTATTTGTCAAAATATTGAATGTGTAGGCTATATTTGTCCCAACTTTATTGGGGCAACATTATTTAAGAAGAAAAAATATGTAGTTGTAGGCTATGTATGTTTGATGAAGGGACCTCATGTTGTCAATAGAGCTTTAATTGGAGAAGCCAGAATATGAGTATTATATCAGTATTATTTGCATGAAACCTTAAAATAAAAAATAAATGTGGCAGCTGTGAAATAAGTTAACTGACTAAATAACTGATGGATGATTACCTAGAAAAGTGCACAGAAATTATAGTTTTATGTGGCATTTATAGTTAACTGTGGCGGCCACAGTTAATCGGTTGCCTGGCCACAGTCTGTGGCCAGGCAACTGATCAATTCTGTAACAATTATGCAGAATGCTGCTACAGAACTGAGAAAGTATAACATAGCCTAATATGTTGGCTATTTATTTGTTAGCACAGTCTGCAAATTTTGCTCACTATTGGTCGGCCAACAAAGCTTAACCCAACTTTCCAGTAGAAGTTAACCCATCTGTGTGGTTCTCTTGCATCCTCAGTATACAGTACATTCATGCAGGGTGTATTACTGTTGTCCCACTTGCATCACCAGACTTTCCATTCTTGCTTGATTTATTGCTGCACCACAGTTGGTTCTACAGACCATGGTCAGTATTTGTTGATAGTCGCTCATTCGTTGTCCTGTGAAGTTCATCTATGATCTATTTCATACAGCATGCTTTCATCTGTCTCAAAGGAGGGTGGAAGTGGCTCAGGGGTGGAGTTGCTGCCTTAGAACATTGAGGGTTCCAGTATGGTTTCCAGTTCGATCCCGGGCTCCCCCACAGTTCAGTATCGAGGAGTTCTTGAGCAAGACTCTGAACCCCTAGTTGCTCCCGATGAGCAGGTTAGTTTCTGCCCTTTTCCGCCCTATATTGACCATGTATGTGCTTCCATAGCACATCATGATGTGTGCACACAAACAGAGGGAGAGCGTGTGCATACTGCACAAACACTCTGTGTTTCTTGCTATGATGTGGAGCCGGCCTCCTTGCCTCCCTGCCCACTCTCCTGCATGCCGGGAGAGCTTCAGTGGGTGAGAATGTATAAGGAGGAATCTGGACAGATTGGTTTTCCAACAGTTTCATGCCAGTCATTTGTAAACATGCAAATGACACCGACCATAAACAGTCATCTTACTTCATAGTCCCATGCTAGTAAATAGTAATTACATAATATTGGTTACCGTAACCTTAAAAATGCAACTTACTTCAAGGACCATCTTCCTACTTTAATTTGTGAGGCCTCGCCCTTTTTGTTGTCAGGGGAGCGTGATTGGAAATGACACCCGGGCTCCAGGGAAACCCCGCCCACTGAAGCTTTTGATTGGCTGAAGCGGAGCTAGGGAGCGCTCCATTGTAGTCGCTTGGACAGGGCGTTTATCGTGGGCTTGCCCAGGCCTTACGGCCTGGGCATAAATATAACGATTGCATTCACCACGGCTTCGTAACTGCGGCGCTCGGGCGAAGAGCAGGACCAAGGTCCGCTGGCCTGCGCGCCGCTTGCAGTGTCGTGGACAATCGAGCGGCTCCGCCTGGAGCCCGGGTGTCATTTCCAAATACGCGTCAGGCGATGGCCAGCACAGGAACACTCAAATTCAATGGAGTTTTTGCCCACAATAGGCCTATCCCCCAGTGGTCCGGCCACGGTATCTTTCCCACCTTCAATAGACTTACATGATGTGTAATGTAACTTTTTGCATAATTATGAGAAAAATAAGCAATTCTGGGAAATTGCAAGTGTGGTTGCCGTTTTTGCATTTTCCCATTCAAGTCAATGGGGTTACTTCATAGCGTAACTGATAGCCAATGAGAGCAGCATAAAGGTGACGTATAGAAGTTTATGGAGTATGTTTTAGCCAATGAGGAAGCAGCAAAAACTGCCTTTAGCCAATGAGGAGCTGCATAAAGGTGACGTCACGAGAATGCTGCTTCCTCATTGGCTAAAACGTAATCCAAATAAACGCGCACCAATAACAATAGTGTAATAAAGATGTCAGACGTCATGCTACAGATGTTTGCCATGCAGACATTTTGGGGTTTTGGGGTTACAGAAAAAGTCCATAGAACTCAATGGATTTTTGGGGTTTTGCGGTTACAAAAAAGGTTACAGGAAAAGTTCCATTGAACTCAATGGAGTTTTCTTGCTACGTCATCCTCAGACGAGCCCCCCATCGGCGTCTCCAGTCATCTCGGTTCTCATTATACATCTGGCCAGCACCTTTCGTGCTTTCTGAACCAGTGTCTTTCTTTAGCAGGCTAGTGACACAGGGTGCACTAGCCTGCACCCTGTGTCACCGTATGTAGGAAGACATTAGTGACCTTTGTTGTCTTGCCACAGATGTAGGGCATCTGTCTCCAGGGGCGTCACAAGGGGTAGGAAAGTGGGACTGAGTTACCAGGGCCCAAGGTGGAGGGGCCCTAGTAACTTAAGCGATTGAAAAATAGCAGATCTACAAGCTCACAGCGCGGCACCGAGTGCCGCGCTGCGAGCTTGTAGATCTGCTATTTTTGAAAAGTCGTGAAAATGTGTGCAAATCTTTGAATATGTATTTTTTAAGCGAACATTTGTAACTCAAATCTTGCTTCCGGGGGCGTCCCTGGAACTAAATATTTTGAGATGGGGGTCCGTGGCCAAATTCTTATCATTTTGGGGGTTCTTCACATGAAAAAGTTTGAGCATCACTGACATGGAAACATAGGTTTCTTGCACACATTTTCACAATTTTTCAAAAATAGATCTACAAGCTCGCAGCGTGGCACTCGGTGCCGCGCTGTGAGCTTGTATATCTGCTATTTTTCAATAGTTAACATTCATGGGGGACCCGCAGTGAATCCTTGTACCCAGGGTACAATTTGGTGTGACGCCCCTGTCTGTCTCACCCTCTTTCTCGGTTTATTTTATTTTATTTAGATCCTGTAATCCCTGCAACCCTTTTTACTGGTGAATTGTGAACACCCACGTTTGTATTAACCTTGCTGTGATTATTTCAGAATTCCCAGACAAATCGGATGCCATGTCTCAGGTGAGTGTGACCCCAGTGTCCTGCAATGCCATCTTAAAATCTCCAGACCACTATGGCCAGGTCAGTGGATTACTGTGCTGAAAAATGATGTGCAATTGATGAGATTTATTTTTTGAAGAAAGTGTCCCCTTTCCTTGCCAGGTGGACAGCTGTAAAAGAGTACAGGTTGTGGTCCCAAAGTTGGAAAAGTGGGAGGATTACAGTGCTGAGTTGATCGGGACTGGATTCTTTGCTGATGTGTATAAGGTACTTCTATTGGTGTCTCATGGTGTGTAAACTAAGTTTCAAAAACCTTGGCAGTCTTTTTGCATGCTAACGGTTTATGCCATAATGGACATCAGATGGGAATATTTAGGGGGCAAGTGTGCCTGTGTGTATGCATAATATAGGCCTACATGAGTGATTAGAGAAAAGCAAAACTGATCTTGTTTTCTTCATAGACTCAATCATTTTAGCCTCTTTGTCTTTACCTTCCTTATCTCATTCTACTGTGGACATTGTCCAAACAGGAATAGTGACGGTTTCCAAAACGGGCCTCTACGCCCTCTAGTAGCCCTTTTTGGGCGCACATATACTGCACGCTCCAATTGATGCTAAATTTTGGATACTTTGTCACATAGAGTATTATCTTCCACTATAGTAGTGCAAACATTAATGTGTGGTTGAAGCTACATTGTTGATCCCTTAACCATCTGTTAGACTGTGCCCAGGTAAATGCACTCTAGATATGTTTTTTTCTGGACTCATGTGACTTCAGTCCACGCACGCATTGTGGCAAAGCACAGTTAGCGCACGCACGCACACACACACACACACACAAACAAATGCATGGGAGAGAGTGAAGCTCCACGGCGTGCGATACAGTAGTGTACACTAGGCTGACAACAAAAAATGTTGTCGTTGTTTTTGGAGACAATTATTGTTTTCTTTGTCACTTGAACTGTGATGAGTACGTATACGTCAATAGCTCAAGTGTTTTTCCTTTGAGGCCAAACCACGGTGTCACGCCAATGGATGTTGTGTTTATTTCCTGCCATTGTTTAGCACATTCGCAGGGAACTTGAACATTGTTACGGACCTCTGTTAAAGATAGGCATCACAGATTATCTCAGAAAGATAGCTGTTGTGAAAGGGCTGTGATTCGATGCAAGCACTGAGCGTGACATTTAGAGTAAAATGTCCCACAACCCTAACCCTAACCCATGCCAAAAAAAAAATATTTTACTGATAACAGTGTGTTATGGAGCTGATCTAAATCTGAGGGACAAAAAGATGAAGTAAGTACTTCGGTCACAATTAAGTAGCAATGCTACTCTAAAACATCAACATTGCTGTGGTGCCACCTGCCGGCATTTCATTTCTCACTTTCTAGTGAGAGTACATTTTTAAATGAATACAATTTGAGGCTTTAAAGATGATTGAGAAAATGGTCATTGTTATTGGCAGACAGTCTAATGTGGATGTGGTCAGTAGTACTGCACCACAACCTTAAAAAGTTTTTCTATAATCTTAAAAAACAAATCCATTTTCGTATTGAGAAACAAAGACGGGCAAGTTAACATGGCATCACCTGCTTTTCAGATAACTCACAGTGCTACGCACAAAGTTAAAGTGGTGAAGGTCTACAAAAATGAGGTAGAGCAAGAAAGCATCGTACGAGAAATCAGTCTGCTTCAGAAACTCTCCCACCTCAACATTGTCAGGTACGTAGGTGTTTCTGAACTTAACTATAAAATCACTGCCAGCTTTTGCCGTAATCCAAAAGTCTGATGTTTTCAGACATATCTTTAGATTTAGTACCTTTCCACCTAATAAAAAGTACATCGAAAAAGGTATTTCAATCACAATTTATACTCTTTTTATTTCAATAAAATGTACAATGATCCAATGTGTAACATGACTTTGTGGTTTCTACCATACTGTAGATATCTTGGAATCTGTGAGAAGGATCAAAAGCTTTATCCAGTTTTGGAGGTGAGCTTGTTTCACTGTGCGTGCAACCGTGTGTGTATGCGGGCATGCTTGTGTGTGTGTGTGTGTGTGTGTGTGTGTGTGTGTGTGTGTGTGTGTGTGTGTGTGTGTGTGTGTGTGTGTGTGTGTGTGTGTGTGTGTGTGTGTGTGTGTGTGTGTGTGTGTGTGTGTGTGTCTTTCTGTCATGAACTTGTGTCAGGCTAGGTTAAATAGGGGTCATCCCTATGTTTCCTGGGTTCTATGTTCCCCGCCTACGTTAGGGTTAAATTTGCCCTGATCGGCTTCGGCTTCATACAAAAGAAAATACAGCATATTCACCTCACAGGCACCATACAGTATAACCTGCAGTTAAATTGGTTTGAACAGAACAGAAGCCCTGGGACATCTGCAAAGTAAAATACACATTTATTTATTTTTGCATGTAAAGTATGTTACTGGAGGAACCCTGGGAGAACTGCTGGCCCAAAAGGAGGTGGATCTGTCTTGGAAAGAGAAGAACGACCTGGCCAGCGACATCTGCAGAGGAATGACCTACCTGCACTACAAGAACATCTACCACAGGGACCTGAACTCCAGGGTAAGGTCCAATCAATCACACATTTTCGGGGTCGCGACTAGTAAATATCAATATCCAAAAGATTTAAATACAAAATAAATTAAAGAAATCACAACTTTTCATCAATTCAAAACAAGACCAACATTTTTCGAAGGTGTTTCATAAATAAATAAAAGAAATCTAATCATTTCCATAAATAATTAAAGAAAACAGGTTTGAGAAGTAGTGACATTGTAGACCGCGACGAACAGCATACAAGCGATAGGCTTATGGGCTCCACTCTATGCTATGAGGGCTACTGGGTTCTGCTTGGGAAACTGGACGACAGGGGCCTTTCTGCCTAATAAATAGACCCCAATGGACATTCATTTGGGATCAATAATAAGTAGGAAAATTAGCCACGTTCGCGTTCAGTGTGTGCTCCCCTTAAGAGATGAACCCATGCATCATGGCAACGTGACAGTGATGATGGCCATAGGTTGAAACGTCATGTCAACCCCTCATAAGCACCACCATATTGAAGTCCATGGCCTCATCACTTCCACGCACCTCGCCGACTTGCGCATGCGGTGTTGCGTTTTGTCTTGTATTTCACATTGTCTGCCCATGGCTTGCTAGCCGGTGCCATGGGAAAAACTATTATTATTATTTTGTCATTGTTTTGAGTGTTACCCTGCAAAGCGTTTGACGCATGCTGCATGCACTCATGCGTTCCGTTAAATTATTCTACTAAGAAACCCAGATGAACCTTTACGATAAGCCAACCAGGGTCAATGACGTGTCAGCTAATCCTCACATGTCTCTGGGATCGTAATAAAGTGGCATGATTGGTATTTGACATGAACTAACCCCAAGGGATATACTGTGTGCAACACTTGACCGGAATCTGTCAAGAGTATAAAACTTTATATACAATATATAGAGCAGAGACCAGACCCTTTCCCCCTACTGAGCAAGCATTTCTGTGACGGTTGTATTATAGTCATAAGATACTTCTTAGATGGGGCAGGGGGGTCAAGAATGAATACCAGAGGTTCTGGGACATGTGGCAGTAAAGCGCCTTTAGGTGTTAAATAACACACACACACACACACACACACACACACACACACACACACACACACACACACACACACACACACACACACACACACACACACACACAGTCTTTGAGTGTTGTTTTATAATGAGTTGTTTGTATTGTTTTAATCTCTCAAGACAGATTCAGCGCATTTCTTTTTTATTTTTGCCAATAGCACGCCGTGGATGCCACTAACAACCGAACCTCATGATTGTGAGTGTGAGGGTTTATCTCACTTAAGTAGATTAATGGCCATACCTTGTTTCTAAAAGCCTTTTTCACAAGGGTTTCTTCTGTTTTACTGAGAACACACAGCATTTTTCTTTTTGGTGGAACACATTTTGAATGAGAACTTGAAATACATTTCTCTGTTAACCGTATATTTTGCATTACAAGTGTGTCACTGTCCCTTGTGATAAGACAATGTATTTATGTTTTATTTTTGCAATCAAATTTATATCTGAACGTTTGGTTTCACAAAAAAAAAAAAAAAAAAGTGTCACCAACAAAATTATAATGAAAAAATAGACTTGAAGTTTGTTTTAAAAACAATATAATTAAACCACGTTTCATGGAGGTGATGTGTTGTCTGGGGATTTCCATTAGAAGAAACACCAGCAGACATCAACAGTGAAGAGGCTTGCCTTTTCTATTTTGCACTCACCCAATAAAGTGATTTGCAAATCACTTTATTGGTCATGGAAGTTTATGCAAGTAATTTTACATTTACTGTTGCTTAGAACACAAACAAAACAGTGAGATGGAAAGCGGTCGTTTGAGTACTATACTATACACATTGCACTGATTGATCTAATTGTATCAAAACTGGTGATAATAAACATATTCTTAACTTTTGAGAAATGCATCCATTATACACAGCATTCTGCTCTCTTCTTTGTAAAATGTGTGTGTATCATTTTAATCACTATATAACAAACAATCAAAGGGGCAAAAAAAAAAACTAAACACAAAACATCATGCTGCTCACCAGCTCAGCTCTTACAGCTTATGTCCTCTGGGGGGCACTACAGATCCACGTCTTCTAAGGTTGTGTAAAATGTGCTTTATAAATAAAGTTTAATTGATTTAATGTAGTAATGGTCTCTGAACACATACCTGACCTGCATATAAAGCACTACTACAACTTGTAATAATGATTACAATATTATTGTCTGTGCAAAACACTTTGACATTGATATCTGTCTGTTTTATGTTACTGATACTGTTGAGAGCTGAGTTTATACCCACCATGCCGTGTGGTCATTAAAAGTGTTTCAAATATATTCATAAGCATTTAAACAATGAAACTGCTGAAATTAAAAATCTTAGTTTCAATAGTCCACCACAATCTATCTTGTCATTAACAAGTAGCCTACAAGCAGCAAATGTTGTTTGAAAAAGTTGTTTTGTTTTTCTTAAACATCAAATGGTCATTAATATTGATTGATTAATTCAGTGATTTATTGGTTTCCAGAACTGTCTGATCAGGGAGATGTCATGGGGCAGGGAGGCAGTTGTGGCAGACTTTGGCCTGTCCAGGGAGGTGGCGTTTGAGCTTCCAAATGGCAACAGCAGGAAGATGTCACTGGTTGGATCAACATACTGGATGGCTCCTGAGATGATCCGTGGAGAACCCTACAATTGCAAGGTATAGCTATTGTATGTGTTTACCAGTGGTGGGAAAAGTACTCACATATTTGTTACTTAAGTAAAAGTATCAATACTGAAATACTCTGACAAGTAAAAGTCCGGAATTCAAAATTTACTTGAGTAAAAGTACGAAAGTATACTTAAAGTATCAAAAGTAAAAGTACAAAATGTTTGAAAATAGCTGATGAAATCTATGAAAAGGTTGTGTGGGTCCCTGCTTCATCGTTGAAGACCCCTGGTTGGCAGAATTAATCTACATGTTAAGCGTTCTATTCTAATCAGTTGGTTAGAAATCAACACTGTATGTGCTGCTGGCATGGACTGTCCTTGGCTGGCATTCTGAATATGGCTATAATTGGCCCTAAGGTTTGGTTGAAAACCTGTGACAAAGTTTGGAATATAAAGGTCCATCAAGTGAGAGTGATAAACAGTAGTTCGTTTTTTGCATTAAAATGCACCATAGTGAATAGGAGACTTATTTCAACACCTTCAAGTGCATAAGCCTGCGAAACATAACATTATTTGCTGTTGCTTTTTGACATAAGAAAAGTGAATAAAATAACATGTGACATCTCTTTACGCAGTCCAGCACGTCTTTCCAAAACTTTATTTCCCATAATATCATACAAGAGATTGTGCAAAAATGTCTAAATCTGAGGCTGATAAAGCTTTCCATCAAATGTTGTCCTAGGACCATGCCATGGAGTGAAGTGATTTTTGTAGATGACAGATAAATGTTAAACAACAGTACTTACTTTTTAATATTCAACCAGTTCTCCATGGTATACTTGAGAAAGTTGGTACAAAAAAAGTTACTTTTTGGAGACAAATATTATACTTTTACTCTTTAGTTACTAGTTACTTTATAGATTTCGATTATAATTACAAAACATACTAAGCACTTCAGCTGTGTATGTATATAGGCCATTTGAAAATGCACTATTGATACTTTTACTTAACTTAAAAAATGTAGTACTTTTTCCATCACTGCTAAATATAATGTTGTCTGTCCCCCCCGTCCGTCCCCAGGTGGATGTCTTCTCTTTTGGAATTGTGCTGTGTGAGATCCTGGCACGAGTCCCCGCAGATCCTGATGTCCTGCTCAGGACAAGGGTAAAGTCAACCATTCATCTCACCTGACAGACACTGGTATTATAGGAACGTCTGTCGGAAGCCCCAAACCAAACGTGCTATAAATGGGGAAATGTTACTAGCCTACATAATACAGCAGGAAGGACATTCTGACAAAGGAATTTGGAGGTGTGGTCTCTGATTTTCCAACAACAGGTCTATAGAAGCAAGGTTATAAAAGGACATGACTTTTTTCCCCATCCCTTTTGTCTTTGGTGCAAGCGCCATTTCAAAGGGGAAATCTCGCTTTCGCGAACGCCCATCATTTCGACCGGAGGGTTAGCGACTCACTCCACGGAGGTTAAGGTTAGAGTCGGGTGTCGAAAAGATGCGATGTAGTAACAGCGACACCACTCCCCATTTCAAATTGCAAATACATTTTTGACTTAATCGTTTCACCCCTGTTACACCGACATTATCGTACATTATGAATGTTTTGGCAGTGATTCGTTGTGTGGTGTTTGGTTTTAAACATTCGATGAGACCCTCTACATACCCTATGATTGAATAGGCCAGTAGTTTTCAACCTTTTTCATATCAAGGTCCATTATTTATTTGACTTTTAAGCCACGGACCATCATTTGATGAGATTCAGCCTCTCAGACCCAAGACTTCTTGAAGGTCTTGAATCTTGAATCTCCAACAATCTCCTACATTCTACTATCTTTAGTGTGTGTGTGTGTGTGTGTGTGTGTGTGTGTGTGTGTGTGTGTGTGTGTGTGTGTGTGTGTGTGTGTGTGTGTGTGTGTGTGTGTGTGTGTGTGTGTGTGTGTGCGCGGGCGCGCGCGCGTGCGTGCGTGCGTGCGTGCGCGCATGTTTTTCAGGACTTTGGACTTGATGTGAAGGCCTTCAGTGAGATGGTTCCAGGTTGTCCAGAGCGTGTGGTTGACATTTCTGCCACCTGCTGTCAGGTGAACTAAAGCAGTGGTTCTCAAGCGTTTATTTTTCTGTCTCCGGTCACCCCTATAAATAACTTTTTCATCCAAGGCACCCCTGAATTACATTGTTACTTTATAGAACTTTACATTTAAGTCATATTATGGAATATGTAAATCTTCCCCCCCCCTACGATACAGCATGTCACGAGGAAAACTTGTGAGAGAATAGCAGTCTCCATTACAACAGATTGACAATAACTTCATACTTGACATTTAACCACTTGTTTTGACTATTTACGATTTTTTGTGATGTTGTATGATCAAGTAAGGGCAGGGTCACACCACACCCTCATTCTTCTTATGTGGGTGGATTCTGCTAATGCATTTCTTCTTTTTTTTAAAGATATCTTAAATTATACGCTGCCTTGTTTATCTTACTTATTGAAGCGGTGCCGTGTTTTCCAGATGGAGTCGCACCGGAGACCATCATTCTCTGAGCTGATGAAGGAGTTGGAGGACGTTGGCCATGTACTCCATAGCTCTGAGACCAGCATGATGGCTGAAGGATGAGATCCACTCATTAACCCTGTGTTCCAGCTTTTATCCTCCTCGGACATGATGCAGCACAATGTGGAATGCCCACAGTGGCACATTGCACTCCTCTGACTTGTGCTTTTGGGACACATTCAGAGTTGGACCTGCATCAGGAAATCATGGAGGACTACTGGTCAGTCAGTCCTGGTACCAGTCAGTTCAGCTGTACATCAGTGTACCTTACACACTTTAATCAAAAGGTTACAAGAATTGGGACCTGTAAAGAAATAAGGACACAAAGCCAACTGGGCCTTTAAGGATACAATTTGTTGTGAAGATTGTGATATTACCTGTGTTCGTTTGACTAACGTTTTACGTGGGGCTTGTGTTCCTGCTGCAGGCTATGGGTAGTAGTTATTATCGGTTGACACAGAAATCTATTCTACTCTTGCTTTTATTCTTCTTCACCTCATTTCTGTCAATAATCAGAGTTTTAGCGTCAGCATTAGTTTTGTACAGTCTGAAGAGATGGAGGGGTGAAACAAGACTAGGCAAGTTTATTTGTATAGTACATGGGATACAGGGGCTCAGTGCTCAAATGACAAATAGAATATGAAGAAAAAAAATGCCCTGTATATAGTCTATTTTGAAGTGGCCGTGTATTTTGTATTCTTTTTTTAATATACATATACTTTTTTTTTTTTTTTTAACAACGTTGTTGATGGTACATGGCAGTAAGGCTGAGTGTATCTCAGGCTTTAAAGCACCCTAGCTAATGCTATACTGTTAGAGGTCCTGCCAGATTGTTGAAGACTCCCTGTCCCTTTTGCAAAGTACAAGGTCCATACGTCAGTGGGTGTTGTATACACTATGATAGTTTTAACCTTTTCCTTGTCAAAATCTATTACAACCGTATCCCTTTGTTTGATACAACCTAAAATACTGTCATTAATGTAAATATAAAAGTGTGGAAACCTTCTTTAGAACGGGTACACATTATAGTGTATCATTATTTTATGCTTTAACTATTGAAAAATAGCAGATATACAAGCTCACAGCGCTGCGAGCTTGTAGATCTGCTATTTTTGAAAAATCGTGAAAATTAGAATTTTGACCCGATTCTATAAGTGTCTTTTGAATCCTTCTAAGGTTTTTTGAAAAACCGATGTTTCTATGTCAGCAATCTGGCTCGCCATCGTCAAAGAAAAGGTCTTTTTCACTTAACTGGAGCTCAGTTAGTCTGTTCTTGAAAGATTACCATGTCAGTAGTTCTCAAACCTTTTCATGTGAAGGACCCCCAAAATGATATTTATTTGGCCACATACCCCATCTCAAAATATTTAGTTCCAGGGACCCTCCCAGAAGCAAAATTTGAGTTACAAACGTTCGCTTTGAAAATACATATATTCAAAGATTTGCACACATTTTCTTTTTCAAAAATAGCAGATCTACAAGCTCGCAGCGCGCTGTGAGCTTGTATATCTGCTATTTTTCAACAGTTAAAGCATTCAATAATTCTAGGCCTAAATGGGTTAAAAGGTGGGTAAAGTTTAGGTTGTGGGTTTCATCCCTGCTCTTTAATAAAATTATGTTGAGAATATCAGCTATACTGATAGTATAGCTGATAAAAAGTATCTGCATGGATAACAAGAAATGATCAAGATGGTCAGGCATGAAGCCAGGATGTTAATGAAGGCTGTGGGTGTAAGTGGATAAGATGGACACTGAGAGAAGGATTTCCACCAACTCAGTTGGGTCTGGGTGATAGAATGGACAATGTTGGGACTGAGATTAGTTTGCACTGTGATTATCTTGCAGTGCAGCTGATGGCGATAATACAATGATTTTGGATGCCAACCGCCATTAAAGTCCAAAGAAGAAGGACGTAATGCTGGAGTGTAATGTTTATGTTTGTACATGAAGTGATCAATTTGGAGTCCACAATTGTAGTTCACTACTATTTTGCAGTGTTTATCGTTGGTTCGTTATCGATGGTTAGTAGTAATCGTTAGATTACTACACGTTTATATAAGGCTAAAATACAAATAAATTACACAAAAGCACCAGTAATCATCTGTGGAGAGTGATGGTGTAGCCCAAAATTAGAGATGGTCTCATGGTCTCATGGTCTAAAGATCAGACTCTTAGGTCAGAGGTCTCATGTTCAAATCCTGGTTCTCATGCAGATCATTGCTGTCTTAAATAGACCTTTTCAAGGTTAAAATACAAAGGAAGTAGTCAAAATCCCTGGAAAATATCTGCTATGAGAGATGGCGTTGTGGTTTGAAGACCAGACTCTCAATGCAGAGGTCCTATGTTCAAATTTCAGTCTTCCCACATTTCGTACCTATAGTGCTTTGTCCTTTTCAAGGCTAAAATAGAAGAGAACAACTAAGCACCAAGAGATGCCTGTTGAGGGCCCAAAGGTGCATTGGCTCAATGGTGTGGTGCGCTTGATCGGTTGTCCCGGTCCTCAGTTTCAGACAGGTTCAAGTCCCATGCCGAAGGTACACGGAGGACCATCGGGAGGGGTGTCCCTCCCCCTGTTTCCTGAGAAGTAAAGGTGTAGGGTTATGTCTGAAAGAACTCTGTCCAGCCATTCTTTTACAGGACAAACTACTAATGGTGAAATTCAACTGACTTTATTTAGTTCAGAATTATAGCCTTGAAATGGTCAAAACAGATTTCAGGAGGACTGGGATTTGAACTTGGAATCTCTGAACTGAGAACCTGATCTTTTGACAACTACACTATCTCTCACTATAGGTATCTACTGGTGCTTTTGAATAATTCTTTTAAATTTTAACCTTGAAAAGGTCCAAGTAAAAGAGCAATGATCTGTGGGAGGACTGGGATTTGAACATGGCACCTCTGAGTGACCTGAAAGACCATTAATCAATCTGCTACACCATATGCAGGGATGCCACATTTGGACTGTCAGAATCAAGAAGATTTCTATTCTTTGTAAAGGGGGTGGGGTGGGGTGGCTCCCCAACCAGCATCTGAGGGTCCTCCCTCAAGAAACTTATCTCAATTTATATATTTTTTGTCCGAGCGTTTTGGGCAAAAATCGTGCATTTTTGGCTATAGGGCCATCTCAGATTTTTCTTGGTAAACTTGTGGGAGTGAATCAAAGTTGGAGAGATATGCCATGACAGGTGTGAGATCTAGCTCTCTCTCTCTAAAATCAAGGCAAAACACCTGAAAAAAAGTGAGTCCCATCAAGGCGTGGACCTCATGCAAATGTGGTCCAAGTCAGCCTAGAATCTCTCGATAACAGACAGAAGTGGCCTTCTAGAGGTCTGACTTTAGTGGGAGAAATATGTGAAAAAGGTGTTCACTTCCGGCAGAAAGCGTGAAAATTTGCACCTAGGGGTATTTTTGTGCGCTGAATCCAAAAATTGACGGTCCCAAGCACTTTTCTGAAATTCACTTTTCTCTCATTCACTTACCATAGGGTTAGGGTTAGGAAAAAAAGATCCCCCAAAAATCTTCTTTAAGTAGCATGTGAGGGGTCTATCTAGGGTGTTTTCATGATTCTGAATCCATTCCAAGCATTTGTTTTGCACAAAAAACATTCCTTGGGCAAGAAATGGACCCCACAAACTATGGTTTAGTGATGAGTCATCACTTTTCAAAGTTTTGTTGTGTCCATTTCTCGGAAAGGAATGTTTTTCGTGCAAAACAAATGCTTGCAATGGATTCAGAATCCCGAAAAACACCTAGTTTGACCCCTCACATGCTACTTGAAGAAGATTTTTTGGGGGGTCTTTTTTCCCTAGTATGGTAAGTGAATGGGAGCCACCAGATCCCATGGGAAAAGTGCTTGGGACCGTCAATTTTTTAATTCAGCGCACAAAAATACCCCTAGGTGCAAATTTTCACGCTTTCTGCCGGAAGTGAACACATTTGCCTTTTTTTGTTACATATTTCTCCCACTACTTGGACCTCATTTGAATGAGTTTTTTTCCTCCGGGTGTTTCGCCTTGATGGGACTCACTTTTCTCCGGGTGTTTCGCCTTGATGGGACTCACTTTTTTCCAGGTGTTCCGTCTTGATTTTGGGACTCACTTTTTGGGGATTTTTTGGTATTTTGGGACACACTTTTCTCCGGGTGTTTCGCCTTGATGGGACTCACGTTTCTCCGGGTGTTTCGTCTATTATATTTCTTAACAGAAATATAATATTTCCCTGTGTTCTGTTACATTTTTTCTTTTACGTGTGATACTTTTATCAGGCTTGCTTTAGCGTGGGTACAATTTCAGCCTTAAAATGCCAAATGGTGTACAGATTTGATGCAAAGTAAGTGAATATCTGTATGATCTTGCATGCATTGCCCACACGCCCCAAGCAGACCCCGCCTCGATTTGAACAAACCTATTAAGCATCCCGCAAAGCTGGGCCAATGTGACCCTGCCTAGGTGATGTAGGACACGCTTTGCGTCCTGGACAAAGCCTGATGTTGGAGCTTATAGCTCCTTCCAGGGGCACCGCTCAAAAGGCCTAAATATAAAAGCCTAACCCTTGAATGTAATTGAATGGCCATTTGAAGACTGTGTAATTCAAGGAGCCTTTTCACTTACACTTCAGCTGCTGAAACCTAGCTACTGTATGACAAATTAAACTCACCTCAAATGTGCATGTGCTAAGATGTGTGTAGAGTGTACATTTAATCCAAAGGCTATTTTGGATCCTGGGCAATGGTGCCATATCCCCTGCTGGGGGATATGAACAAAAGCGTACATATGGGAGAACAAAAGCCTTGCCTCAGCAGATGGGAAGTGCTGATTATGGGAAGAATCTGCAGGCTTCACTCCTCATAAACAGTTAATTGTTTACCTACTGGAGGTGGCTAGAGCCAAGAAAAATGCAGACAAACAATATGTAAAGGGCCTACTCAGCGGTCTTAGAACGGCAAACTCTGACCTAATGTACCTATGCAGAAAAGTGTTGACTCTTGTTATTTTTGTTGAGAAACATGGTGGTGTAAATCTTTGTCACCAACGCATAAAATAGGCTAGCATGTTCACAAACGTTTTCAGGACCAGGGCCCACTTGAACATCTGGAATTTTCTTGCCCCAGAATAGGGATGTTAAGATCAGGGTTCCCACGGTCATGAAATTCCTGGAAATATTTTGAAATTGGAAAAATATTTTTCCAGTACTGGAAAAGTTTTGGAATTGATTAAGGGTCCTGGAAGGTCCTGGAAAAAATAGCTATGCATTGTCTTTGGTTATTGATTTTGTTAATACCTCTGAAATGACAAATTAAACATGGGCCAAATTGTCATATATTAGAGGCAGAAATTGTGAAAATAGCCGATCTACATGCTCACAACGCCTCGCGTTGCGAGGCGTTGTGAGCATGTAGATCTGCTATTTTCACAATAGAAACGTGTTATACAACTCAACTCTTAGTGCTCGTCAGGGTGGGGGTCCCCAGTTAAAATATGATTATTTCGGGGTTCACAGCCTGAAAAGGTTGGGAACCACTGGCATACACTACCTGTCTTTGGGCATTGCGCATAGGAGTAAGCGACCTGTTATTGAGCTGAATTATTGTTATATAGTCCTGGAAATTGGGTTAAATATTCTGGAAAAGTTTTGGAAATGAATTGGTAAAAATATGTTGGAACCCTGTAAGATTATGATGACATCATCGGGTCATTTCAAATATCTTTTGAGCATCTATGGAGATAACTAACGTCACGGACAGAAAAGCCCATATAATGATATATGCACGTGTGCCGTGTGTTTGACCATGTGAAGTGAGCACCTATTCGCACAAGTGCCCTTTTTCCATGCAAGAATAATGGTTTGAAGGACCCCTAATGAAGCTATCTTCTGTCTTTAAAATACTCATAATTTGACATTTTTGGGTATGTCAGCCATGATACTGACATGATGCTGACACAACACTGATCATGACTAACCATGATACGATCATGATACTGACATCTTAATGACCATGATATACTGACATGATACTGGAAAGGATGTAGACATGATATACTGACCATGATACTGACATTGTCAGGTATGATTAGGTCTACATGTCAAATGCGATGACCTCAGGAGATGTTTTTAACTTTGTGTTTGCATAGGTGTCCATGTTAGTGTCAAATTATTATTGAATGTGTCAAGGTAGTTTGCACTAAGGCTGTAAGGATTCTCCTAATGGTTTGGTTTAGACCTAAACAATGAGAGCCTATCCTCTCTGGGCAGCCAGATTGTTCAGACTGTGCACTCTGTGTGTTAGGATTTTTCCTCTGTTTTCTAGTCTCTGTGGTCAACAATCTTTGACATTATGTACTTTCTATTTATTTCTATTTCAAAATTGTCTGTAGTTACACCATTTGACGTCAGGCACATTCTGTAATTTTTAACGAACCTGATACATATGCTTTTAAAATAAGATTTTAATCGAGCTAACAATGTGCGCTGGCTGTACTACAATACTTGCTGTACGTACCCATGTGCTCTGTCCCACTGTTGGAGAAGCAAAACATCCTCGACAACAAAAAACACTTTGCCTTCAAATGTTTTGCATTTCACTTTAACAATTTCTGACATGTACAGGTTTAAATGAAAATGTGAATAATCACACACAGGCTATGAGACACAAAAGGGCATGTTTGCATCTTTAATTAGATTTCCTGTGAAATGCTTTTTGGGGGAGAAGAAAAAGAAGAATGCAAAAGGAGTAGAAGTGCTATTGTTGTAGTAGTAGTAGTAGTAGTAGTAGTAGTAGTAGTAGCAGCAGCAGTAGTAGCAGTAGTAGTGGTAGCAGTAGTAGTAGTAGTAGTGGATAGGGCATTCACGAATAGTGATTTTTAGTATTAGAATTATTCAACCTCAAAGTATTCGAATAGTCGAATATTCGACAGGACTGGCCAAACTGGCAAATATTAAGTACAAGAGGCGAAAATTGTGATGTGATGTAGATCTGCTATTTTCACAATATTTATCTGCGGAACCGAGTCACATTAAATGTAATATCTACAATTCCAAGTGCTTGTCAGGGTGGGGGTCCCAGTTCAAATATGTTTATTTTGGGGGTCACGGCCCAAAAAGGTTTGTGAATCCCTGGTATAGAGCATTAACAAATTCATCCACCAGGGGCATTGACAACTCATTCTTATGACTTCCTACTGTATCTAGCCGAGCTTTATAAACAATATATTTTTTAAAGAGAAAACAATAAAAAAATATATAGAGACTTTAATATTCGAATATTTGAATATTCGAATATTTGGTGAATGCCCTAGTAGTGGAGAATTGCTACCTCCAACACCCCGAGTCAAGAGTCATTTATACCAAATTAATATTTAGGTAATTTCAATTTAAACCAAATTAATTGAAATAAAAACATAAAGTACTACTTTAATCACATACTAAAAGGTTGATAATCCATTATTTAAAGCATGGTTATGAAAACACTGTATAATATTTCAGTTTTAAAGAAAATATGGTTCCTGAATTGAATGCATTGATTTCATCCCTGCTTTTACTTTAGCGACTTGACTATGTCACTGTGGACAATATTTTTGGCCCAAACAGCTTTGCAGTATAATGTTTTGACTTCAGAAAATAGGTCAAATCATGTAAAATAGGTAAATGACAAAAAAAAATATTTAGGTTATAAAGGTGCAGTAAAAAAAATACTGTATGTGTGACTCAAGACAAGAGTCAGGGTAACACTTCTCTATGAGCTGAAGCCTGATTTATACTTGCATGCTGGTGTGGCACACTGGAAATAGCAGATCTACAAGCTCTCAGAGAGCTGTGTGCTTGCACATTGGCTATTGTCGGTGCGTGATGCAATATGATGCACAACCAAATGTAAATCAGGCATAACTTCGCAATTGAGGAGAGACGACAAGGGAAACTGGAAGGGTCTGGATTCGATATGACAGTCTCGATTGTTTCAACGAGGGACTCCTGACAGAAAATGGCTCACTGACTTCAGTTCCCTTCAACCCCCAAAAAGCAGCTTTAACACAATGCTACAAAGTCCAAGACATTCGCACAAAAGAAGACAAATGTCAAAGCATTAATCTTACACAGATATAGAATAACTTGGCTTAAAGACTCTGTGAGAGAGTGTGTGTGTGTGTGTGTGTGTGTGTGTGTGTGTGTGTGTGGTGTGTGTGGTGTGTGTGTGTGTGTGTGTGTGTGTGTGTGTGTGTGTGTGTGTGCGTGCGTGCGTGCGTGCGTGCGTGCGTGCGTGCGTGAGTGTGTGTATATGTGCGTGCGTGTTTCCAGCAGTAACAGCCGATCGCCTCCACATTTAGGCTATATGCATATACGCCATTTTTTTCTACTTCCGGGTGTCTTTCGACTTCCTTCACAGGTGTTACCAATGATACTAATGAAGGGTCTGTTCCATTCTGGTCAAACAGAGTCAGGGTGTTGATATTGTGCATGTTCTGGAAACACTCTGCTACACCAGTGGGTCTCAAATTCATGGGTTGCATTTGTAGTCCTAAACCGGCCATATTGAGGACCAACACAGGTGTTCAATTTGTCTGATTGGCATAGAACCAATGTTCTATGTTAATCAAAACACCTGTGTTGGTCCTCAAAATGGCTGGTGTAGCCAGCAGGGGCGAGATCCACAACTGATGCTGACGGGTCAGTGACAGATCACTGACGTGTCAGTGACGGACGTCCGTCAGCGTCAGTTGTGGATCTCGCTGGCTCTCGGTGTAGGACTACAAATGCAACCCATGAATACAAAAATGTATAAACAATTACAAGCATGCATTCACACACACACACACACACACACACACACACACACACACACACACACACACACACACACACACACACACACACACACACACACACACACACACACACACACACACACACACACACACACACCAGTAGAAAATGTGTTATTTTTGACACACCACACAATTAACACATACCAAAGCATTATTCTGGCTTAAATATATTTTTTTGGAGAAAAACAGGGATCAACAGGTTCACCTTTTCTGTATTCCAGGGACTTTGCTGGGGCATCTGTCTTGACATCATGAGTCATAGTAGTCAGTATGCGTGCGTGCGTGTCTGTGCATGTGCGTGTGTGTGTGTGTGTGTATGTATATGCAAGTGTGTGTGTGTGTGTGTGTGTGTGTGTGTGTGTGTGTGTGTGTGTGTGTGTGAGAGAGAGTGAGTGAGAGAGAGAATGGTGACAAATGCAATGACTGCGCTTAGCAGAAGGAGCAGCAACAGACGGTACAGATATTACACACACCTGCTTGTATGCAAGCAGGGTTCGATTTGCAGGGGGACATGGTTGGGGTCATTCATTTTTAACGCAGGTAGGGAAATATTATTTGCCTGATTCTAGTCAGACTGAATTAAATACATGCATTTGGGCCTTAAACGTTTGATAT
>NC_137822.1:25320379-25375379 GCF_963921795.1 Nannobrachium achirus | reverse complement strand
AAAAAGAAGAAAGGCGGTGTACCCAGCGGCGTACCCAGCGGCAGCAGCGTACCCAGCGGCAGCGGCGCACCCAGCGGCAGCACTCCTGTCCCCGCCGGCGGCGAGGACGGCTTCGGGGGAAAAGGCGCGAGCGTGGAGGTGCTCCTAGCGCTGGCGGACCTGAAGTCCACCCTGTCGGGGATGAACCAGCGCATCCAGCTGCTGGAATACAGCGGCGCAGGCCCGTCCAACGGAGGTTCAGGGCCAAGCGGGGCTCCACCGAGGGACAGCGAGGCTCCCTTCATCCCTCGCAGGAATCTGGGAACCGCAGTCGCGGCGCCAGCAGCGGGGTCTCCGTTCATCTCCCCGGCGGCTGCCATCCCCGATGCGCTGAGAAGCCAGATTCTCGCAGGTAAATAAGCACCGCTTGTTTGGCTCTATTGCTGGCTGGGGTTAAACCACCGCTAAATATGCTCTAAATGTGTTGGCAGGTCAGGATGTGAATCTGGTCAAGATTCTCTTATGCGCCGCTGAATCCTCGGCTGAGAGGTTCCTCGACTGCGGGGACTTTTCAGTTATTCTGAAGGACAACGATCCTAGATTGTCTAAGTCACTGACATTGCCGGAGTTTAATGTGGCCTTTGGGGTTTATCGCGATACTATGTGCGAGTTCTATCAGGAGCGCAGGGCAGAGTTGGACACCTACATGTCCATAATTTCCGACTTAGCTTACACTTATGGGGGAGGACTCTTCTATGAGTATCACAAGAGTTTCTCCTCGAAGGCAGCGATGCACATTCAGCGCTTCAACCAGCGCATCGATTGGTCTGTTCAAGACCTTAGTCTGATTAGCCGACATTTCACGGCGCACCCGCCGCTGTCATGCTCGGTCTGTGACTCACACAGCCACAGGACCGATTTATGCCCCAAGACCGGTTCCCAGAATCCGGCTAGTAAGCCCAAATCCTTCCCGCCCGCTAATCAGCACCCGCAGATGGGGTACGGGCAGTCAGCGAACCCAAGACAGCAGGTGCCGTATGGTCCTACTCGCAATATTCCTTTGTGTATACAGTTCAATGAGAATGTCTGTACATTTCCTAAATGCAAATATATGCATACTTGCAGCTGGTGCGGGGACAGCCACCCCAAATCTGTGTGTCCCAGGAGGACGAGGCCGGAGTCCAAGAGTGGGAAAAAATAAAAAAGATGCATCCCTCAACTCCAGTGGACGTGCCGGCTCTCTCTGCTGCCTTATCAGACCATCCGAACAAATGCTGGGTTAAATATCTGGTTACGGGTTTGACTCAGGGGTTTCTAGCGGGGCTTTGTTGGTTGCCTAATGTGTCGCATGTGTGCAATAATCTCAAGTCAGCTCTCGCGGAGCCATCCATAGTGGATTCTCTCCTGGCGAAAGAGAAGGGAAAGGGGCACTTAATAGGTCCGTTCGACGAAGCGCCGTTTGGCGTGTTCAGAGTTAGCCCCATAGGGCTAGCCACTCGGAAATACTCGGGGAAAAAACGCCTCATTTTCGACCTTTCCGCCCCGCATGGTGGCACCGTTCCTAGCATTAACAGTTTAATACCGCTGCCACCGTTTTCTCTCTTTTACGCTTCAGTAGATCAGGCTGCTCAGATGATAAAATCCGCGGGGCCAGGAGCCTGGCTGGCTAAAGCGGACATTGTGGACGCGTTCAAAGTTATGCCGTTACACCCTTCACAATGGCACCTGTTTGGCATTCAATGGCGTTTCTAAACTGTATTTTGCGGTAAAGCTAACGTTCGGGTGCCGCAGCAGCCCCCGCATTTTCGACACGCTGTCGGAAGCGCTATGCTGGATCTTGTATAACACGTTTAAACTCCCCTTCGTTCTCCACTTGTTAGACGATTTTCTAACTATTGATTTTGCTAATGCACCGCCCGCTAGAGGTATTGAGACAGTGCGCAAAGTGTTCAATAGTCTCGGAGTGCCGCTCTCCGAAGAAAAAACGGTCGGCCCCTTAACTAGGATCGAATTCTTAGGAATCATGCTGGATAGTGTTCTAATGCAGGCCGCCTTGCCGTTAGAGAAACTCCTAAGAATTAGAGAGATTATTAAGGAAACAGCGGAGGCGCCAGCAGTTTCAAAAAGGGCGCTGCTATCCTTGCTAGGTCACCTTAACTTTGCGATGCGCATTATTCCCCACGGCCGCTCGTTTGTGTCTAGATTAATCGACCTATCAAAGGGAAAAAAGGCTCTCTCAGATATTATTGAATTAGACGAGGGGAGCCGGTCAGATCTCAAGTTCTGGTCACTGTTTCTGGCTCAATGGAACGGAATCTCCTTCTTCTACAATGAGGAAGAGGAGGCCTCCGAAGCCATGCAGTTCTTTACGGACGCGGCCCCCTCCGTCGGGTTCGGGGGATTCTTTAAAGGGGAATGGTTTGCCAGTTCATGGCCAAATGAAATGCTAATGCTACCTCAAGGTTGTAAATCTATTGCATTATTTGAACTGTACCCCATTGTTGTAGCTGCCTCCCTATGGGGAGACAAGTGGGCCCGGAGGAAAATCTCCGTTCGATGCGATAACGAAGCAACAGTTCAAGTTATTAATAAAGGGCGCTCTTCAATTAGCATTATTAATAAATTCGTAAGACGCCTTACCTGGCTAGGCTTGCAGAACAATTTCATCATGCGGGCAGAGTCCATTCCAGGCAAACAAAATCGTATTGCTGACGCTCTGTCCCGTTTAAAGTTCCAGGAATTCCGCATGCTATGTCCGGAGGCCGCAGCCAGAGGCCTGGCGGTTCCACCGTTCGCGGAGATGTCGCTGGATTAATTCAGGAAAGGCCCCTGGTCTCCTTATGGGAGGCCGCAGAGAAATACATGCGTAAGGGCCTTGCCCCAAGCACCATTAAATCCTATGACTCAGCATGGTGGTTTTTCTGCAATTTTTGTGAACGTTTTGCATGTCCCTTGCTTCCCCTCAATATCCCAATGGTGTGTGCGTTCATAGTTCATGCTTTCGAATCTAGGAAGTTACAGGCCGGGTCCATTAAAGCAATTATTTCGGGCATTCAATTCCATCTCCGTTGCCGTGACCCGACGGTACCAAGTATTCTAAGCAACCCAGCCATTCACCTGTTGCTCAACGGCATCAAGAAGGAGCGAACTCAAGGCAATGATAGCCGCTTACCTATCACTATAGCGGTGCTTCACAGGTTGGTGGGGAAATTAAGGGGAGGCCTATTCGCATGGCACATTAATGTCATGTTGGAAGCTGTTCTATTATTCGCCTTCTATGCTTTCCTACGTTGCGGGGAATACACGGCGAGCACCCTGACTTTCGACCCATCTGAGGGCCTCTGCTTTTCTGATTTAGTAATGGAAGATACGCATTATACTGTTTTGCTAAAAAAGTCAAAAACTGATAAATTTAGCGTAGGCACGCCGGTAGTGGTGGCAAAAACTAACTCACTTTTTTGTCCTTTCACTTCCATGGCGAGATATTTGGCGGTCCGGCCGATGTCAGCTCCTAATGATCCACTGTTTCGCACCACCGAGGGGAGGCCCATGACAAGAGCCTGGTTCGCTGATAAGCTGAAGGCGTTGTGCCAGAGCGAAGGCCTGGCGCCGGCCCTCTACACGCCGCACTCCCTGCGTATCGGAGCAGCAACTTCAGCAGCCCTTCTGGTGCCTTCGGCTACAATCCAGTCCCTGGGTCGATGGTCATCGGCAGCCTATGTGCGTTACATCAGGTTCAGCAGGCCAGAGATTCTCCAAGCTCAGAGGCTCATGAGCAGCCAGGCGACGCTGGAGTGACCGAACCAGCGGTCGATTAAAGACTGATTGCGTCAAGCTGAGAGTAATCAGGGCGCTTCAGGCGGAGCCATGTATACTGTGGGAGGTTTTCTTCCCTAACAAAGCAAGGTGGTCGGGGGTGGTAGAATATTAAAAAGGGCTGCATAAATCATGTATAAAAAATATAAAATGCATAAAAATAAAAAATAAAAAAATTAAATGTATATAAATTAATAAAGTATTCTGGGTGCTGGGCGCAATGTTTTTGTATGCTTAGATAGGTTAGTTTAGTTATATGCGCTTCTGGTCACAGCAGTGTCCAAGCTGTTAGGCCCGCGGAAACAAATCATCCTCACCGATGATTAGGAGCCTTATGGATTCTAAAGCATTGCGTGTTTTGGGGGGGGACCCGCGTGGGTCCTTTCTTTGGGGGTATCGGATCATGTGTCCACGGAGAGCTTAATTCACGATATAACGTTATATATATCATGACCCGCGGTACACTGATCCGATGGTAGAATCCATATGCCACTCCTAGGTTCCGCTTGAAGTTTAGATAGTGCTGCATTTATCCATGCTTGCTGCTTATTTCATTATGCTATCTGCTGCTCATGTCATTAGTTGCTGCTGTATTTGCTGCTTATCTCTATGTGCTATATTGCTGCTTGTATGCTTCATTCTTGTCAATAAAGCCCATTCAACCTAATGGTCGTCCATCCTGAAATTGAGCGCAGGAAGTCATGACGTAGCTAGTTCAGGAGGGGCGAGCTAAGGGTTGACAGCGCGCCGGGGGGGCGGGGGCCAGCGGCCTCAGCCCCCCCCTTTACCCAGAGTACATTAGACCTAGCTGCACAGCTATAGTCAGTTGCTAAGCTCAACGCTGCCCCACCGCCATCCCCAGCGTCCACCTCAATGGATTATGCTTATCCCCGCTGGGGGTATCGGATCATGTGTCCACGGAGAGCTTAATTCACGATATAACGTTATATATATCATGACCCGCGGTACACTGATCCGATGGTAGAATCCATATGCCACTCCTAGGTTCCGCTTGAAGTTTAGATAGTGCTGCATTTATCCATGCTTGCTGCTTATTTCATTATGCTATCTGCTGCTCATGTCATTAGTTGCTGCTGTATTTGCTGCTTATCTCTATGTGCTATATTGCTGCTTGTATGCTTCATTCTTGTCAATAAAGCCCATTCAACCTAATGGTCGTCCCTCCTGAAATGTAAAAAACATGATCCTATTGCACAAAGATTTGGTGGCCCCCCTGTAGTAACTCTGAGGACCGCCTAGGGGTCCCGGACGCCCTGTTGAAGACCTCTGGTGTAACGCATACCTTTTCTCCATTGGGGTTACCCAGGACATAGCAGCCCATGATGTGGATGATGTTTGGTTCTGGGTTGACTTTGCTCATGAAGCGGCTAAGCCTCCTCCAGAACCTGGGCGAGTGTAGACGAAGGATATGACAAAACAGTTTCAACTCATGGACATACATCGACACCGTTTCTCAATATACAGTATGTGACCGATAATAACATATTCTCAATTCAAACATCAAACACAGAGATCTTTTTGGAAGTGCTGCCATATTTAGAAATATACAAGTATACAGAACATATATACAGGCGTAAGATCTGTGATTTGAGAATGATGCATATACTGTATTTTTACCACTTAAACCCTATATACAGATGTGCCCTTTCAAAACTTCACACACCCTGCCATTGGCAAGACAGTAGATCTTCAGGGGATTTGCAGAGAATTTAGATTGTAGATCAGCTATTTTTGCTAGTTTCTGCAAAAATAAGCTCTGTTCTCCATAAAAATAGGAAAAGCAAACCAGGGAAAGAAACCTGTGATAAAAATGCATTTACAGGACATTTTCAGGAAAAGAGCATTTGTACTTAGTTAGTCTCATAGTGAATATGCTATTTTAAATGGAGTACAATACATGTCATTGATTAAGAATCTGACAGCAGGGTCAAAGGAAAGAGTACTGAAATCTCAGCGGTAACTCACTGGCTCATGTCCTCTTCCTTCTCCACTTTGGCGAACGTTGCCACTTTATTCTTCAGCAGATATAGATGACCTGGACCTCCCTATGTGACACGCACGCACGCACGCACGCACACACGCACACACACACACACACACACACACACACACACACACACACACACACACACAATCTTACTATAGTTAACTACTCTAGTCTTTGCTAATGTCTATCTTCTTAATTAAGAGCTTGGGATACCAGTGGGAGTTACATCATTGATTCTCATTACTAGCACGGTACTCAGGGGACACTACTGTAGTTATGTAGCCTACAACTATACATTATTACAGTATTATAGTCCTGTGGTACATCAGCAAACTCAGCTCGGATGCATTTTATTATTTTGCATATTACCGGCACCCACTCATCTATTTCAGAGAGCAGCAAGCACGTGCACACATAGACATCAATGGGGGCTTGAGCCCCTGCCCCTTTATCTGTCAGTAAAAAGTGCCCTCTCCAGACCATGAATGCATTTTTTACTATGGTGAAATAAATGCAAATGGCCTCTTTCCATGCAATACCTGCAAGAGAATTGCCTTGTCCAAACTCTCCTGAACTTGAATGCAGCATCTTATGTTGAAAGAAATGCCCTCTCTGGGTAGAAATCCATGCCGTACGCCACATCTACAGTATTGGGCTTGATTATGCTTAGTTCAGTGTGGTATCACGCACCCAAAAAAGAGCTTTTCACCAAAGGCCCTTTTAGAAATGTCAGCCCCTGCCTCTCTAACATCTCTGCACGTCCCTGGCACCCACTCATCTATTTCAGAGAGCAGTGATGAGCCTCATCATGAACGAGTACAAAAGCAATATGTCACAAGGATTAGCATAATCCTTATGACATATAGACTGGGTTTGAATGTTATTAGCATGATTCACACATTTCTTAGACCATGTCTTTGTTACTTTCTATTCTTTAAAAAATACCCTTCCCTGTTTTTTTCTACTCACCTGACAGAAGATGAGCATTCTCCAAAACTTGCTTCCTCTCCTGTACGCTGTAAGCTTTTTATCAATCTCCTCTGTGAGAAGGAAAGAAAAATATATAGAAAGAGATATATAGAGAGATTGTGTTGTTTCTGGCCATGCAGTCAGCGGTCCCGCCACCCCTTCTATCCACTTTTCACTTAAACATTCTCCCGGCTTTCTTTCTGAGAATGCTAGCCTAGGATCTGAGTTTGCCATAAATGGTTAAAGAACCTGTTTTCACAAAAAATACAATCTAAAGTTTATACGCTTAGGCTCAATCCTGGCATGCATCTTACAGCATATTGAGGTTGAATCTTCAAAGTCCACCTTAGCTCGTAGCACTTGACGACCTTGCAGTCTTATTGATTGATTGATTGAATACTTTATTAAAAGTTTGCAAAAAAAGCCATTCATCAAGACATTTAAAGAATGTGAAACAATAATATACAATAATATGCAACAACATCATATATCAGAGTAGTAATAAGAATGCAAAGGTTCAAATGTAATTTAGATAGCATGTTATTTAGACAGATGCCAGGTTCATGTGTTGATCTGGTATCCCATAGTTTAAAATTTTTCAATGTACAGGTTCTTTATCTTTTGATAGTATACTATTATGACTGTTACTAGATTCTTGGTATGATCTTAGATTACACTGGCACTACGCTGTCTCTATGCATTTAATGAACAGTATGCAGTTTACCGTGGTTACTTTATGTCGCTCTGGGTAAAGAGCGTCTGCTAAATGCGTTAAAACAACCATGAAAGGCAAGCAGTTTACCCACCTAGGATGTCATCGAAAGTAGCATGTTCATGGTCCTGATGGAAGAAAACATGTCAAATCAAAACCGGATAATATTTCAAGAGTTACATGCTAGGGCGTGCATGCTAGGGCATTCACCAAATATTCGAATATCAAAGATTTGACGTTGTTCACCGAAGTCGAATATTCGCTTTTTTTTGTTCTCTTTAAAAAATATATCGTTTACAAAACTTGGCTATATAGGAAGTCATAAGAATGCGTTGTCATTGGTGGACGAATTTGTTAATGCTCTATACCATGGGTTCTCAAACCTTTTTAGGCCGTGACCCCCAAAATAAACGTATTTGAACTAGGGACCCCCACCCTCACAAGCACTAGGAATTGCAGGTATTACATTTAATGTGACTCGGTTCCGCAGATAAATATTGTGAAAATAGCAGATCTACATGCTCACAGTGAGCAGTAGATCGGCTATTTTCACAATGTTCACCTCTTACTTGCCCTAGGCCTAGTGCATGCATGTTTGCGTGCGTGCGTGCGTGCGTGCATGCCTGTCTGTCTGTGTGTGTGTTGGACTCACGTAGAGAATGGGAATGATGGATGGGTCATCTCTGCGGATGATGGTAGGAACGTACTCCGCCTTGGGGACTTTAGAAGAGATCAGCTAAAGTGAAGGAATAGGCAGGGAGGGGAGACACAGGAGAGCAAGGGGGGGGGAGAGGCTCTATCAAATTATTCAGGGTAATGCATCGCTGCACAGATATTATAGAGAGTGCCCTGACAGTGAACCCCTTTAGATGTATGATAAGTACAGCATTGTACGTATGTACTGCTATCACACAGAGCTCAGATTGAATGCATAGGCCTACCGTACATATCACAACATTTCTCAAAAGGATATTTCCTGCATCTTTTTTTTTTTTTGTCAAAATCCTATTCAGACTTCAGTTAAGAAATAAATGTATGTTTTTACAAGAGAACTCTGCTAACAAATGCCCTCTACCACTAAACCTGTTGCAAAACTCAATATAGATAATGGCTAAAATGAGTAGTGGAGTTAGTATAACCACTTGAACCCCAGCATCCATATTATGTGGGAACATTCAATTCCATTCTCTACGTATCTCTCTCTCTCTCTCTCTCTCCTTCTCTCTCTCTCTCTTTCTTTCCCCCGACACGGTCGAGACAGATGGCCGCCCCCAACCTAGAGTCTGGGTGACGTTTCTTCCAGTTAAGGGGGAGTTTTTTTTGTTGCCACTGTCGCAAAATTGCTTGCTCAGGGTGGGACTGTCGCGTCTCTGCTCTACAAGTAAAGTGTCCTGAGACAACTTGTGCTTTGACACTTTAGTAAAACTGAATTGAATTGAATTTGCCAGAAAAGGCAGATCTACAAGCTCACAGTGCGTTTGGCGTAGAGCAGGGGTCTTCAACGTTTTCAGTCCAAGGTCCCCATAGCTGAGAGAGAGATGAAGCAGGGACCCCCCACTACATATTGTATAAAATGTGTGTTGCAGATGTTCATCGATTTCTTATACTGCTTAGACTTGTTTGACAGCACAGTATCATCTGTGTAGGTTGGATTAATTGTACCGTAGGTCGCATTTACTACCAAAACCTCCACCGGCTGTCCGTCTGTGAGTGAGTGAGTCAGTGAGTGAGTGAGTGAGTCAGTCACACTTTTGCCCTGCTCATATCTCCACAACCGTTGCCCCCATCCATGCCAAATTTTGCACACACACTCCTTACCTGCCAAACTACAACCTCCAAGGACCCCCGGAGCTCCAGGGACCCCCAGGTCCCTGGGGGACCCCCAGGTGTAAAAAAATGTCCCTCCGTGAGTCAGACGTCACACGTCACACTTTTGCCCTGCTCATATCTCCACAACGGTTGCCCCCATCCATGCCACATTTTGCACACACACTCCTTACCTGGCAAACTACAACCTCCAAGGACCCCCGGAGCTCCAGGGACCCCCAGGTCCCTGGGGGACCCCCAGGTGTAAAAGATGACCAAATGTGCAAAAATGACCAAATGACCACCCCAACGGGACTGCTCACGGGGAATTCCTGGGGACCACCCACTCCTGGTGCTCCAGAACGGATGCAAAAGTGGTGGCGCCCCCAGTGGAGGACCCCCTCCACTGCAGCTCACATAAAATGCCGTAACTCGGGCTAGGAGCGTCCGGGAGAGCCGGGGCCGGTACCTATTCGTCCGCCAAGGCAACGCGGAGACCCCACCCCTCATTTCTCACATGGCCCTCTTCTAGCGCCACCTTCAGGCCGATTTTTAAAACACATTTTTGGACACTGCTCCTACAGTTTTTGCCCTAAAATCACGCAAATCGCTACACAGTATGTCTACACTCATCCCATCAACATGAATCTGTCCCATATAGCGCCACCTTCAGGCCGATTTTTAAAAACACATTTTTGTACACTGCTCCTACAGATTTTGCCCTAAAATCACGAAAATCACTACACAGCATGTCTACACTCATCTCATCAACATGGATCAGGAAGATTTTGGAAAAACACATTTTTGCCCTATTTGTCGAGATAAGGGAGTCTTACTGGTGTGTATCTTACTGTCAATCCCTACTAGTCTGCTCTTCTTTTCCCTCTACACCAATCCTCTGTGCCAAAAAATTGCCGATCTACAAGCTCACAACGCCCCCCCCCCCCCCCCCCCCCCGACGCACACACGTGCAAAATAATGTGTTTTTTCCGTGAAATAATTAGTTTTTGACGGTTAAAAACGGGTCACTAAACAATAATTAATGGGCTAATATAATGTAAATCGCTCCCCTCCAGCTCATTGCGACCGTAGGTCGCATTTACTACCAAAACCTCCACCGGCTGTCCGTCAGTGAGTGAGTGAGTCAGTCAGTCACACGTCACACGTCACACTTTTGCCCTGCTCATATCTCCACAACCGTTGCCCCCATCCATGCCAAATTTTGCACACACACTCCTTACCTGCCAAACTACAACCTCCAAGGACCCCCGCAGCTCCAGGGACCCCCAGGTCCCTGGGGGACCCCCAGGTGTAAAAAATTACCAAATGTGCAAAAATGACCAAATGACCACCCCAACGGGGCTGCTCACGGGGAATTCCTGGGGACCACCCACTCCTGGTGCTCCAGAACGGATGCAAAAGTGGTGGCGCCCCCAGTGGAGGACCCCCTCCACTGCAGCTAACATAAAATGCCGTAACTCGGGCTAGGAGCGTACCTATTTGTCCGCCAAGGCAACGCGGAGACCCCACCCCTCATTTCTCACATGCCCCTCTTCTAGCGCCACCTTCAGGACGATTTTTAAAACACATTTTTGGACACTGCTCCTACAGTTTTTGCCCTAAAATCACGTAAATCGCTACACAGTATGTCTACACTCAACCCATCAACATCAATCTGTCCCATATAGCGCCACCTTCAGGCCGATTTTGAAAAACACATTTTTGGACACTGCTCCTACAGATTTTGCCCTAAAATCACGTAAATCACTACACAGCATGTCTACACTCATGTCATCAACATGGATCAGGAAGATTTTGGAAAAACACATTTTTGCCCTATTTGTGGAGATAAGCGACCTACGGTCGCTTATCTCCCGATTAGGGAGTCTTACTGGTATGTAAACACTACAGCACTCTACCCCAATACAATTTTAAGGTATTTGTACTTTACTTGAGTATTTCTGATTTACGGTACTTTTACTTCTACTCCTACTGTACATCTCAGAGGCCACATTTTTACTTTTACTCCACTACAATTATTTGACAACGTTATTTACTAGTTACTCTACTTTGTAGATTCTAATAGTTATTACAAAACATGCAACAACCAGCCTTATCAATCTCAAAGAAAGGGTAAAAACAGCGCTCTCTCTGTTTTGTTCCTAGTGTAGCAGTAAATCTGTTCTTGAGAGATAATCAGTACATTTCGGCTATTTGAAAATAAATAGCCGATCTAAAAGCACACAATGCATCTCGATGTGACGCTTCTCAGTAGTTTGTCTTTCGAAACATATATAGGCCTATATTTTTCTTTCATGGGTGCAGTGCCTAACGTGCCTGTGCAGAAACACTGCCCTTCTGGAGGGTGTAAGTGGATAAGTGCCATCATCTGCATAAATACATTGCAGCCAGCTCTCTCTCACCATGATTTTGGGAGGTATGAAATCATCCCCCTCGCAGGCCAGCCTCTCCATCTCTCTCTCCTCCTCCCAGTCCAGACTGTCATCACATCCACCCTCATCCAGGGTTCCACACGACGCCTGCAGCTCCCCACCTAGCAAACAAAGGGTGAATCCAGATATTGTATAAGTTTACTCCACTACATTTATTTGAAACCGTTAGTTACTAGATACTTTGTAGATTTTGATCATTATTACAAAACCTACATTAACAACTTCAGCCCCTACAGTATATACATTTCGGACCTTTGAAAATAGCCGATCTACAAAATCACAATGCGTTGCAGTGCGACGCTTTGTGAGCTTGTAGATCGGCCACTGAGAGAAAGAGACATGGAAGGGAAGACTACGAAAGGGTCAGATAACATGTACTCTAAGGAAAGAAGTGATGCATAGATCCTCATCTGAATGTGCCATATTTTAGTCATTTAGCATTTAGTAAACATACTGCACTTAGTTGGAACCATCATCGCATGGTATAGTACCCTGAAGAAGGCAGCTTGTCTGTCGAAACGTTGGTTTCCTATTCTGTGTCGTCCTTTAATAAATGTGCATCGGCAGCTACGAGTGTGCGGCTCTACACTTTTTTTGTTAGTATTTGTCCCGTTGGCCGGCACCTCACAAGGACTGGTGTGCTGTGCACTTTTTTGCTAATAGTAACGTTCTGTACCATGTCTGAACTGTAGATGGTTCTTCATTCCTTGTCACACAAAAAATCAGCTACTGCAGAGGCAGTATGGCTGAAAGTCAACAGCAGGGCTTGAGACTAGGTGGTACGGGATTATATGGATTTGCTCCAAAACCAGGTACCTAAACTAAACATTGAAGTGCTGTGAGTCTATGGCTAATAGTGACTATAATCACCTAATCACACCTAAATGAAATCATGCCCTGTCAGGTTTACTTGTATATCCCTAATCAAGGGTTTTAGAAGCCCTTAACAAAGAAAACTAACGACACCACTGTCCATTTGGCCAGGAAATAAACATTTGCTGAATTAAGAACGTGTACAGGTTATGGGACCATTACAGGAGGAATAATCACAAAGGCAGTAAAAGATAAAAGCATGAAAGCACCAATAACTCTGGAAACATGAATAGGTGAATGCATTAAATACTGTAAATGCACCATGTACCATTTCACTAACCAGCAGCAAAGGATGCTTCAAAGCCTCATTTCACGATATGCAGCGACTACATGGCATATCAAAACATGTCAGACTATAGCAGGTATGTGCAGTAAAAGAAAACTGCATGGACAGCATGCATGCATATATTGGTCCATATCAGTACGAATTAGTAAAATGGTCCCATTTCTTTCAGGCCCTGCTGTGACTATCAAATATTTCACAGTGCATGATTTGCTTGGTTCGAAAAGTGGAAATGCTATAAAGCATCATAAAGGAACAACTAACTAATGTGTTTATCGGTTTGTTCACTGCCTAAAACAAGGAATTAGGTACTTCAAGATCCAAGTTTGAATGAGGGAAGAATAAGACAACATATTAAAAGAGTGAAGGCAACAGCAAAGATCAACTTTTATATCAATGAATCAAACTGAATAAAACAAAACATTTACCATCTGGGGAACAAAGAGGGGAAATAAGAATCAAACCTCAGCATTGTATTGTCATTGACAGATCAATCTTTCAACACACTCTCTATAAAACACTGAAGATGCAGGGTGGAGAATAAAGAAACTTAAAAAACACCAGACATCCAGACAAACAGAGACAAATAACATATACTGGTGTAACACATGCAGCACTGTCGAAAACCGAGCACTGACTCACAAACTCCAACCTGGCCTCTGAACACTCATACTAACCACGCACACACATGCACGCACGCATGCACACTTAGACTGAGATGCAGTCCCCATTGAAAGACATCCAGTACTGTACTCACAGAAAGAGAGAGAGCATCACAAAGGAGACAGACAGACAGAGTCAGCATGAACAGCAGAGACACCTGACTGGTGCTTGTGCTAGCGCACGCACAGACACACTCCCTTCCAGTTCATTTAAAAAGACATACTCACAGAAAGCGAGAGAGAGCATCACAAAGTTGAAGACAGAACCACGATCATGGGGAGACGGACAGACAGAGTCGGCATCAACAGCAGAGACGTAGGCTTGTGCTAGCCCTAGAATGGCTGATATTCTGTAGTTCCAGAGTGGAGTGCTGATGCACACTGTTGTGTCGTGAGACAAGTCCACATGTGCCTTGTGTTTTATCCACAAGCACACAGTATTGTTACAATAAATGCCACCATATATTGCAATAATATTGTGTGCTTGTCTTGTCAGTAAATGGCAAGATTCACACGGACCACTTTCTGTTTGCAGGATGGGATTGCATTCACAACAGCATTGAATACAAACTTCCTTAAAGGAGTGCGTATGTAATATGAGGCACACACATTTGACAGGTGCAATGTGGGATGGTGTGGGGTAAAAATAATCACTGTCAATGTGTGTGCCCTATACATAATGTGCTCATTTTGATTGATTGATTGATTGGTTGATTGATTGATTGATTGATTGATTGAATGCTTTATTAAGAAGTTTAAAAACAGTACAGCAGTACAGGGGAAAGAATATATATATATATATATATATATATATATATATATATATATATATATATATATATATATATATACACACTGTATGCTAAAAGGATAACAGAAAAATATAAGGAAGTTTACAAATGTTCAGGCATGCTGTGAATGTTGTCTTGTCACATATAGAGAATGGTCCATGTGTAAGCGGACTCCACTTACCCATGGTCTCAGGGGAAGGTGGACATTATGTTATTAATTAACTCATGTGTGAAAGAAATGTCAAAAGGATATGAATATGATACTAACTATAAAATGACAAGAGCTATCCCCAAGTTGCAGCAATTCATTATTGGAGGGCTACTGGAGGGCTACAAATTAGAATGCCATGAGATGAATGTCTCCATGAAAGTGCATGCAATGTATCAGCCTTTCTAGGGCTAGTGTGTGTTTGTGTGTGTGTGTGTTTGTGCGTGCATGCGCGCACGTGTGTTGACTCACTGTCTTTGGAGTCATGAGAGTCAGTCTTGACAGGGGTAGGGTCACTCCAGGAGCGGCTGAAACTCTTCGATCTAAGCTCAGCAAATGCTAGTGCAGTTGGGGAGAGATAATCATGCACGAACGCCTTCTGCACCTCCTCCTGACCATATCGTAAACACCCACCATCCACAATTGCAAATGCTAATGTAATTGCAAACGCAAATACATAAGTACATAAACACACAAAAACCACAACCTCCAACACACACACACACACACACACACGCACAGAAGTGCTTGGACACACATCCGAAATGCACACTGACAAACACAGTGGGCCACCCACAGACCCATTAAAGCGACTGCTGAGAACACATGCCATTGATTGGCACAATTTAACGATGCTCTCGCACAAAAACAACAAACTTAAGTATTTTATATTCGCCAAAGAAGACCCACATAATACCGAGCAATGCTGTACAGTACAGCAAATATATTTGCATAAGACCACCTTCTTGCACACACTCAAGCAAACGCACATACTGTACACATCAAAAAGAGAAAAAAGAAGTGCTGCAGGGATCAGTAGGCCCTCAGAGACAGGTGCTCTTTGGTGATACAAGTAGGAATATATGAACAAAAAGGTTTCAAAGAAGTACTGCTAAAATCCAATGGTGTCGCCAGCAGACTTACAGAGAAAGGTATTCCAAGTAGGGCTGTCACGATTATGACATTTTACATTACGTTTAATTGTCACTCAAATAATTGCGATTTAACGATTTAATTGTGTTTTTGTCGTTGACAATTACATTTCTGTTTGGCTTTTTAGGCTTTGAAGTTGCACATGGTAGATATGACACATAACCTAAATATACAAAGAAATTACTGACATATTTGACAACTTCATACTTAAAAAAGAACATTGATAGTGGAAATAGACATTCCCTTTAGCACAGCTCCATCTGTTGGATGCATAACGCAACGGTAGCGTCTATTATGTGCACCTTATAGTCAGGTGCGCCTTATATATGAAAACAGTTTGAAAATAGACCATTCATTGACAGTGCGCCTTATAGTCAGGTGCGCCTTATAGTCCAGAAAATACTGTATGTCAAATAATCGCGATTAGACGATTATGTAATAATTGTGACAGCCCTAATTCCAAGGCAAGTTGACCAACACGTTTTGACCTTCTAGGTCTTCGTCAGGGTCTTGAAGGTCGAAATGCGTTGGTCAACTTGTTGCCTTGCTCAGAAAATAGACCATATATCTTTTCAATAAAGACGGAGTGCCTTGGAATTCCTTTCTCTGTAAGTCTGCTGTCTACACCAGGGATCTTCAACGTTTTCAGGCCAAGCACCCCTTAGCTCTGAGAGAGATGAAGCAGGGACCCCCACTACATATCGTATAAAATTGTGTTGCAGATGTACAAGGATTATTTCGTAAATAGTTTAGACTTGACAGCACTATCATCTGTGAAGGTTGGATTAATATGTGTATACTATTTTCATATATTTAACCACTTGAACTGTCAATACTGCTCTTCTTTTCCCCCTACACCAAACCTCTGTGCCAAAAAATAACCACGCCTCGCGCTGCGAGGTGTTGTGAGCTTGTAGATCTGCTATTTTTTGGATAATGTTCCACTAAGAATAGGGATGCTAGGGTTCAAGTGATCAAACATGATCACACAAAGATTTGGCGGACCCCCTGTAGTAACTCTGAGGACCCCCTAGGGGTCCCGGACCCCCTGTTGAAGACCTCTGGTCTACACCATTGGATTTTAGCAGTACTTATTTGAAACCTTTTTGTTCATACTGCTATATGCATATCGCTTGCTTATCAGGCACACTCCAGAAGGCATATCTTCAAAAGTGTTTATTTTGAAGCAGAATAAACAGTATCTTGTGAAAGCAAAGACTAAGACGGCAGCAGCATGTGGTCACCATGCACCCAGCAGGAACAACACAAGAAAACTGACGATGGCAGATGAATGACACAATTATTTAGAGCAAACAAGAACACAAATGAACACGCTCATTCACGCACACGTGTGCATGTGCTCATACATATACACACAAACACACACATGCACGCAGAGTCAGACATACAGTATATGCACACAAAGACAAATCCCTGACTCACTCTGTGCTTTCATTCTCCTGCTTCCCACCATCCGAAGATGCTTCCGGAAGTTTCTGAGGGAAGGAAAAGCAAAGCGAAGCGAAAGAAGGGAGGGAAGGAGGAACAAAGCAAAGCAAAGCAGACGCATAAACATTAAGTGTCAAAGAACGACAGCCATAGATTAGATACAGAAGAGAGAAGTACACAGTAAAGTTAAATTGTGTTCATTTAAATGTAAAATATTTCTGGGTTTTACTGTGTAAACTGTACTCACAGATTATACACTGGAATAAAGAATTCAGAAACAGATCACTCAAACTAATCATATTCCTAAAAAGTATCATTTGTGATGTCTGAAATGAAAGATTTCAGATTTCAGATTAAAACTAATTCACTGGGTGTTCAGAGTTACAAGAGAACATCGTTTAATCTAACCACATATTGAGCCCATGAATTTGGGAGTACACGTTAATGTCCTGTACAGTATGTACACCGTCAGTAGCCCTATGCTAGCTATGATAAAACATAATCCTTTGTATTTATAACACACTTTACATTTTCACAAATCTCAAAGTGCTAAAAAGGTTAGTTTGGCAATTATTATTATTAATCATTATTCATTCTATTGGTAATTTGGCTGCCGAGGCATCATTTCAGAAAGATATTCTGTTACATGGCTGTTGCATATAGAAATAATTGTACATGGGTATAGATTAGATATAGATTTTATGACTCCAGAGATGATGTATACCGATTTGTGAGTGTTTAGTGAGTCGAGTCTGTGGGAGTAGTATCAAAAAGAAAGAAATCCAGGGAAACGTTATAATTGTAGGACCTACAGTTCTAATGCCTCATTCACACTACAGATATATAGTTGAACGTTTAGCTTGGTAATTCAATGTAATCTCAATGGAAACCAGCTTTAAAGCTTTCAAAGCTTTGTTCTGAGCATCTCCTGCATCTTTAAAGCTGGTTTCCATTGAGATTACATTGAATTACCAAGCAAAACGTTCAACTAAATATCTGTAGTGTGAATGAGGCATCAGAGTTATAGACCGAAACGAAAAGTGGCGTGGTGTTTGAGATTAACTGAGCACACACAGGCACGCAGCCACGCACGCATGCACGCACACATGCACGCACACATGCACGCACACATGCACGCACGCACACAACACAGAGAGAGAGAGAGAGAGAGAGAGAGAGAGAGAGAGAGAGAAAAACCTAGTCAATAAAGCATAGATAAATATCCGGGCTGTGAGACCACGGCTACAGATCTCATAGCCTTTGGCAAAAATGCTAATAAACAGCTTAAATTAGAGAAAAGTAAAACAAACAAAAAAAGGCATCCTGCCTCCTACAGTATGCCAGCTCCAAACAGCCCAGAACAAACTGATTAGGGTCGTGACTCGTGCTTGGTCTTCCTCCTCGGGACCACCTTACCGTTCATCACCACGAAAGCATGGGGTGGCTCAAGTAGCTGACAGAGTACAGCATCTTGCAAAGGGCCTGTACAAGATACACTACACCTCCAAGATACCCATGTACCTGACAAACTACTTCTTTTTTTTTTTTTTTTTCACTCAAAATTTTTTATTTTCCAAAAACATCAACAAATATTCACAATACACAAACATCAACAAATCCGAAATTAAATACAATATATAAAAAAAGTAAATTATAAATGAAAAATAATAAATGGGTGTGGCAACCCCCCTCTCATCACATTTGTATACAGTACATAGCTTTCACATACATTTCACAGACAGTGTTTACATTCACATTTTCTTTTCAATTGTCCGTTTCTCTGTTAGAGTCCATATCTGGTCCACTTCCACCATTTATTGTCCATTTGTTCCTCTTGTAGCCTGAGTCTATATGTTAGTTGTTCCATCACAAATATTTGTTCTATCAGCTCAGTCCATGTCCCAACCTTGGGAGTGTCCGGTTGACACCACGATTTTGTTATAGTTTTTTTTGCTGCAGTCATCTGTCTTCTTCTTGTATGTTTCCTCCTTCTAAATCCCCCAAATACATCACTTTACATTCCCTTGGAATCTCGTATCCCAGTATATCCTGTAAGTGTCCATGTATCAGTTCCCAAAAGTTCTGTATTTTAGCACATTTCCAAAAGACATGTGAATGGTTTGCATTGACCTCCCCACACTCTCTCCAGCATGACATCTGTTTATGTACCTGCTTGCTCTTAATCCTAGGTGTTATGAAGAATCTACTCAAATTTTTCCAGGAAAATTCCCTCCACATCCTTGAGTTAGTAGATGAATGGTGTACTCCCCACATGTTTATCCAATCCCCCTCTGTAATTTCAATGTCCAATTCCTTCTCCCATTTTTCTTTTATATAAATCGTTGAATGATTTTCATTTCCCATCAGCTTCTGGTATATGGCTGATATGGTCCGAGTTTCTATCCCTGCATATTTCTTTATCATGATTTGGACTACACCATTCACCTCCTTGGGGGATTTGGCTTTGATTTCCTTCATGTAATAATCCCTTAATTGGAAATATCTGAATATTTCATGCTTATCCAATTCAAATTCTCTCTTTAAATCCTCATAACACCTAAGATGCCCGTCCTTTACTAAGGTACACCATGCCGTCATTCCTTTGTCACCCCATCTCTGAAAACCCTGGTCATATTTGGCCGGTTTGAATTCACTATCAAAAGCTATCCATCTTAACACCTTTATATCCTCCTCCAATTTATATTTTTTAACTACTTTAAACCAAATCTCTAATGTAAACTGTGTAATCGGATCCAATTTAGATTTTATATTTTTATATGCTTGTCTATCCCCCACAATATTTTGTATTGGTTGATTATTATATTTTATTTCTATATCCTTCCATCTAGCTGTGTACCCCCAGTCACACCAACATCCAATATATCTCATCTGAGCTGCATAATAGTAATTCTTCAAACTAGGGAGACCCCATCCACCCCTCTCTTTCGGCAACTGTAGTGTTCTATATTTTATCCGTGGCCTTTTCCCAGCCCATATGAACCTTGTTATAAGTCTATCCCATTGATCAAATTGGGTTTGGGGGACCTCTACTGGTAGTGCCTGGAACAGGTACAATAACCTTGCTAACACATTCATTTTCACAGCCTCCAGTCTAGAACTCAAGTCCAGCGGCAGCGTCGACCATCTATCCACATCCTTATGGATCTCTTGGTTTATTTTGTTATAATTGGCTTCATACAATGTAGACATATGTTTAGTTATATTTACTCCCAGATACTTTATACTTTTTTGATTCCAACTGAAGTTGAATGTATCCTGTATAGTTCTACTTGGTCTATAATTTAAAGTCAGCACTTGTGTTTTCGCTATATTGATCTTGTATCCAGAAAAGCGCCCAAACTCTCTTATTATTTCACTCAAAGCAGGAAGCGATTCATTCGGCCGTTCGAGGAATGTTATCACGTCATCCGCGAAAAGTCCTATCTTATGTTCCGTTCCTCCCATCTTTACCCCATGCACCCCCTCATGTTGTCTTACTGCTTGTGCTAATGGTTCAATGAAAAAAGTGAACAATGTCGGAGATAAACAACAACCCTGTCTTGCAGACCTTTGTAATATGAATCTCTCAGATAAACTTCCGTTTACCTTGACTCTTGCAGTTGGTTGCTGGTATAAAGACTTTATACAATGAATCGCCTCCTCATTAAAACCGAACCTTCCAAGTACAGCATAGAGAAACCTCCATGAAACACGATCATAGGCAGCCTCCGCATCTATTGACACAATTAACGTGCTCGTTTTAGTCCTCTGAGCCTGTTCGACAATATGTATAGCCCTCCTTACATTATCATGCGTCTGGCGTCCCAAGATAAATCCAGTCTGTTCTTCTCCGACCATATCCTTAGTTATTTCTGCTAGTCTTCTAGCTATAATTTTCGTATAGATTTTATAATCAACATTTAACATAGAAATAGGTCTATAGCTCCCACACAGTTCTTTGTCCCTCCCCTGTTTATGTATTACCGTAATTATTGCTTCATTCCATGAAGGTGGGATCTTATGTTTTTTCAATGTCCAATTGAAGGAGGCCGCCAATATCGGTGCTAATTCTTCTCTATACATTTTATAGTACTCAATCGGATACCCGTCACTCCCAGGCGCTTTACCATTCTTAAACGAACTTATAGCATCAGTCACATCTTCTATTGTAATTGCTGCCGTGATTTTGGCATTTTGAATCCGTCCTATTGAGGGCAGATCTAACTGCTCCAAGTATTCCTCCATTTCTTCCTCCCCTTCCATTTCCGGCTGCGTATATAGGTCTTCATAATGTTTTTTAAATATCTTTTCTATCTCTTCTGGTGCTGATTTGACCTCCCCTGTCCTAGAATCCTTAATTTTACAAATGCTATTCATTTCCTGTTGTTTCCGTATACGTCTTGCTAATAATTTAGTCGCTCTAGTTCCCGCCTCGTAATAGTTCTGTTTCACAAATCTACTCTTTTTCTCTATCTCTTCCAATTGATAGTCTTGTATTTTAATCTTCAATTCTTTGATTAACCCATATACATCTTTATTTTTCGTGTTTTGATATTCTCGTTCCAGTTCTCTTAACTTTTCATTATTTTTCTTATAAAGTTCCAATTTAACTTTCTTCATCATAGACATCTCGGCTATCAGCTTTCCTCTTATTACCGATTTCATTGCGTCCCACACGTAAATCGGTTCCACTTCGCCATTATTGTTTGTCTCTAAATATGTATTAATCTCTTTCCTAAATTCCTCTCTTCTCTGTTCCTTATTTAGTATGCCTACATTGAGTCTCCATATAGTCTGCCGCTTCCTATCGTTCAAGGTTATCCTCAAGTAGAGTGGGTTGTGGTCAGATACATCCGCTGCTTCTATTCTACATTCCTTTACTCTATGGCTATCCTCTTTCTTCACAAAGAAATGATCTATCCTCGAGTGAGTCTGATGTGCCACTGAGTAATGAGTATAATCAATCTCTGAGGGGTGCAAAGCTCTCCATATATCTATTAACTCATTTAATGCCACCCTTTCACCACTAGAGGGGGCCAAGTGTGCCACAGACAATCCCATAGAGATATGCTGGTATATGCAGAAGCCCTGCAGCCATGACTTGCCTAAACACTTTCCTTTGTGCATGTACAGGAAGAGGATGAAGTTAGCTTGAAGTTAGCTATTGGCTACCAAGCATTTTAAAAGCCTTATTTTCGTCAACTTAGCCATGATTAAACCTTGCACACCTCATGCATGGGAAAAAAACAGAGAAGAATGAGCTCTAAAAAATCCAATGCAATCCTGGATTGCATTGTTGTGGGTTTGTGCAGTTTGTTCACAGCTTTCAAACAAAAAAATCCGATTGGAAATCCGTTCAGGCATTCTTGAGATAATAGCCATTATGTTTTACACTGTTGTGAGCTTGGAGGTCTGCTACCTGAGTTGTATGGGGGTTGTATGGGGGTTAAACATGCAAAATCGCGATTGAAATCATGTTCACTAGTTTTGATGGGGTCCAAAAAAAAAATTTCAAAAAAAAATTTTCAAAAAAAATTTTTTTTTTTTTTTTTTTTTTTTTGAATCACGTGTATACACGTGATTGGCACTGTGGGATGCGCTAATATATCACGTGTATACACGTGATTGGCACAGAATGAGTTAATCCCATTTCCTGCAAAGTTATATTCACACATTTTGCTATATTTTTTTTACTTCTATTCAAGCTTGTTGTATCTTTTTTTTCACATAGCACCGTATTTGTGTCTCCTCCTATAACTAACATTCCCTTCGTTTCTACCGCTATGATGTTAAATAAATCCTTGAAAAAAGTTTTTTCACTTTCTGGGGGTGCATACACGTTTACCAAAGTAACTGGTTCATTATCCAATTTCCCAATCACTATAATATATCTTCCTTCTTTGTCTATAATCTGTTTCTCGAAATCAAAAGTCACTGTATTTGATATTAAAATTATAACTCCTCTCCTCTTCCCCCCCTTAAATGAACTAAAGTATGAATTCCTGTATCCAAATCTCTTCAACTTTTCGTGTTCTTCTTTAATCAAATGTGTCTCTTGGAGGAAGAATATCTGTCTCTTTTCTTTCTTTAGCTTTGTCATTACCCTCTTTCTCTTAATCGGTGAGTTCAACCCATTTACATTCAGTGACATTATCCCCATTATATTAGCCATCAGTTATTTGTGTAATTCCCATCTTCTGTTCTCCCTGTCTATGAGTACCATTATATTTACAAGCGGTTGCCAAAAACACACAAAACAAACATACAATTCACATAAACATCACACTCATTTAACTTCCAAAAACCGGGTGACTCCACTAGTCCCCCTGAAATCTCTAACTGAGTTGAGGGGCTTGTCCCCATACTAAACAGGGCCCCCTCCCTAGACCTGGCAATATCCCCAACCTTTGGGTCCTCCCAACGCCTAGCCAACTACAAACAATGAAATGAATAAATAAAACACCTCAAAACCCCTCTACCCAAAAAACAAAGCATTCCCCTCGTCGGTTCCATACAATAAAACTCAGATGAAAATTCTCCCACGACTCTAGGTCCATTTCTAATACACCCCGCAGTTAAACTTATACTTATTAAATCCCCCTTTATATTTAACTGAGAGGGTTAATTTCCATTACCTTTTAATATCACATTAAATCCCTATTTTTCCCCCCCCTCCCCTTCCTCATCAAAACTGCGTTTTAACATTTGCAATTCCTTAAACATAGCGTGCCCACACTCACTTCTTTGACTGGTCTTGCCTTCTGTCTTTCCCCTTTTGCAACATTCCTCTTTTTTCTTCTCCCGTCTTTCTCCTCAACACACGCTGCCATCTCTCCACGTTTTCCTTCCTTCGTCTGTCCTTCTCCATCGCCGTGTCAGCCGTCCTCTCCGTTCTCGGTTCTTGCTGCGCCTCCTCATCCTGCATCTTCTCCGTATCCTGCGTCGTCTCCTCGCCCAGCGCCGCCTCCACGTCCCCCGCCGTCGATTCTGGTGCCCGCGTCCGCGGTGTTGTCCTCTCCCTGTAGCCTCTAGCTCGGATATCCCTCGCTGCTTCTGCCGCGGACGTATACACCTTTGTTCCGTCGTCCCACTGGACTCTTAGCTTTGTATATGGGGATTGAAACGTGATTTTTTCTTGTTTTAACAGCCGTTTAAGTGGCACATACTCCTTCCTAAGTTTGACCACTTCTGGTGGGTAGTCATGGTCCCATCCGAGCCTCTTCCCGGCCACCTTTGTTTCCTTAGCCCACGCCTTTCTGAGAACCAACTCTTTTACATCAAATCTGTGGAAGTTGATAATGATCGAGCGTGGGGGAGCCGCGTCGTCCCGAGGTTTTCGCGTCAGGGCTCGGTGGGCTCGCATGATCTGTAGCTCCGTGTCCTCTGGTAGGTCGAGTTCAGCCCACATCAGTTGCTCTATGAATTCAACCATGTTTGACCCGTCTTCTGCTGTTTCTGGGCAATTGAACAGCCTTATATTGTTTCTCATTTGCCGCGATTGCATGTCCAGCAGCCTTTCTTGTAGTCTCCTCACCCGATCCTCCAGGTATTCTACCGACTCGCTCGCCTCTACTTGCCACTCCTCCGTTGCTAACACTCGGCTTTGGACCTCCGCTATCTCCGCTTTTCGTTCCTCCATCTCTCCGCTCACCTTCTGTTGCTGCGTGTCCATTTCTTCTTTTAGAATCCTTATTTCTTCTTGGTTCTCTCTCCTTATTTCTTCTTTCAGCTTTACAAAGTCTTGTCTCACTTCTTGTCTAAAAGTTTCCATGTTTTGTTTGATGTCAGCGAGTCCTCTGATCACCTCCGCCATTTGCTCGGCTGTCGCCATTTTAGCTTCTTCTTATTTCTCTCAAATACTTGTTTTTAAGCACCACTATGTGTTTTTTACCGGTCCTAGAGTCGCCCTAGCTTCTTCCACACACTTTTTTTTTTAAAGTTTTTATCTTACATGCTGTTTTTCATAGATTATTATCCGACTATCGGGGAGCTCGCTTTTCAGGCTGTTACTCCCTCCGCCATCTTCCCGGAAGCCGACAAACTACTTCTTAAAGGTCAAGGATGTCCACGATCACAACACCAGAGGCAGCGCCACTAATCATGTTCAACCTAGATTTAACACTATAAAAGGCTCTAATTCGTTCTCCAGGTATACCACCAACATGTGGAACGCCTCTTCAAAATTGGTCCACCAACATGTGGAACGCCTCTTCAAAATTGGTCTGAAAAGTCACCTTCAGACGGCTGCTACTCGAGACTTGTAAATAGACTAAGCCCCCATGTTTCCACCCCTCCCCCTTTTTTCTGCCCATTTTACTGCTTTGTACGGTAATTTATGTTATCCAATGCAAAGTACTCTGTTCTATCTGTCTGTCTTTCAATGTTACATGAGATACATAAAGTGGTTCCTGTGTAAATAAGCTGTAAAGCTTACTAGGATCTCCTTTTAGTTGACATTGTACCAGTGATTTGTGCTGTAGTGAAAAGTCTTCAATCAATCAATCAATGGTCAATGACCAAGTTCAGATCAATAGGTCACCCCACTGAGACAAATGGATGCGTAATGACATAAGTCTCTTCATTTTATATAGTAGGCTAAGATATGATTTTATAAGTTAGTAGGATATGCTGCATGCATGCACACTTGTTTCTGGTCAAAACTAGATAATGCACATAATATAATGTACTGTAGCTACTGGTGATCTATCTTTCTTTGACCTCCTCCTCTCTTTTCCTATCCAAAAGCTTCCTTTGTTTAATCTCATCACTCCTGTCTTACTCCCTCTCTTTCTCTTTGTCACCGCACTTTCATAATCTTCTCTTTTCTCTGATCTTTGCGCCCAAGATTCCAACCACCTCACATCAACTTATCTCTCATTTTCCCCACGTCCAATGTTCTAGAATGTATGCGTGCCCAGATGGAAAACTCTGCACTGCTGCTCCTCCATTAATCAGCCAGCACAAAGTGTCATGATGACCTTCTACTGCAGCAGCCAGGCATTCTGGGATACATCCCATACCAGTTCTAGCTTTCTGACAGGTTGGTCCTGTGTTGCATCTGTCCAGCAGCCGTGAACAGAGGTGCAAAGAGCCATTTAAGAGTTTGTTAAAAGGAAATGTGCACAGCAAAATCCCCAGTGTTATTTTAACCCTTTAAGACTATACTGAGCTATTGAAAAATAGCAGATATACAAGCTCACAGCGTGGCACCGAGTGCCGCGCTGCGAGCTTGCAGATCTGCTATTTTTGAAAAATCATTTTGCAAATCTTTGAATATATGTTTTGTTTTTGTTTTTTAAAGCGAACATTTGTAACTCAAATATTTGCTTCTGGGGTGTCCCTGACACATAATATTTTGAGATGGGGTTCGGAGGCCAAATATATAATTCTAGGGGTCCTTGACACGAAAAGGTTTGAGAACCACAGACGTATAGGAACATGCGTTTTACAAAAAAACGTAAAAAGATTTAGAAGTAAAAAATATTCGAAGACAAATGTTCACGATTTTTCAAAAGATCTACAAGCTCGCAGCGCAGCACTCTGTCTCGGTGCCGCACTGTGAGCATGTATATCTGCTATTTTTTAATAGTTAAAGCATAAAATAATGGTTAAGTAATAATGCATAATCCCAAATGGCCTGTCCATTTCTAACACTCTGTGCTTCAGTAAACACTGAGGATTTGTACTGTGTGGAGGGCTGGTATTGTCTTTTCTTGTGTACTCAAGACAAGACGATACCAGACCCTGGAAGACACCCAGACAGACACATACTGCTGGGAAACAGGTCAAGAGCCCCTCAGAGGAATAAGCTGAATTCTGCAAAAACAAATTACCTTGTCCTGAATTAGTCCTGTGGCTATTGAATGCCACCCCACTCTCTCAGCCCTGACGTTTCTGTCTGCCTCCACTGAGTGCCGTCCAATAAATCAAAAAAAGGGCATAAATAGAACCACGCTAATTAATTAAAGTGATAAATAAAGGTCAGCTCAGTTCCTGTAGTTGGCTATTGGAACCAATGTAGACATTTACTTTTAGAACAGAAACAGAAACAATGTTTTACCTTCCAGTCATTCTTTCAGTTATTTCATTCCTAATAGGCTACTACTCCATCAACAGCTAATGTGGGGGGCATCTAGGGGTAAAGTTCCTGCCCACCATCATGGGCACCAACATAATGATATCAACATGTTACACCACACAAAAAGTCACTCCAATTCTTCAAACACCAGCAGGCCTTTAGTGTGCCGTTTCAGTCACTTTCAGAGCAACTGACATCATTGCCACAATGCTAATGTATTATGACTCATTAAAGCTCAATGGCTTTCAAACTTTTCCCATGATGACCCACATTCTCACATCCTCAAATTAGGCTGGCCGGCGAGATCAGTTGATAGCGCCTTGTTTTATGAGCAGAATTAAATATCATTCCTTGGTAGGTTATTCAGCCTCTTGGACATTGCTCCCATTCACAGCCTGAATCTTCATAAAACATATATTATAAGAGGGTCTAGTCGAATCCATTGAGCTACTTTAGTTAAGTTTAATGTCTCTAGAATTATGCAAGATTCTTTTGGCGCTGTCCTGACAACACTGAAAAGGACTGCACTGAGACTACGTAGTTTAGTCAGTAATGAAACAAATGTGAATTTGTACCATGAGTGACTGTCAGTGCAGCTGGCTTAGCAGCCATGTCTAACAGTGCACCAAAGCATAGCAGGGAAAGAATGCAAAGAAATAAATATAAATAATCTGTGCCAAACGGTCTGTCACGTTAGGCACTGCTGACATCTTTCCACCGCTGTGTTCCAACTCTGGCTTAGTTAGATTAGTCAAAGGTTTAACCCATTTAGAACAGGTACACATTTTGTGTATCGTTATTTTATGCTTTAACTATTGAAAAATAGCAGATATACAAGCTCACAGCGCGTCACCGAGTGCCGCGCTGCAAGCTTGTAGATCTGCTATTTTTGAGTGTCTTTTGAATCCTTCTAAGGACCCATGTTTCTATGTCAGCAATCTGACCAGCCATCGTCAAAGAAAAGGTCCTTTTCACTTAACTGGAGCTCAGCTAGTCTGTTCTTGAGAGACTACTATGTCAGTGGTTCTCAAACCTTTTCATGTGTAAGGACCCCCAAAATGATATGTATTTGTCCACGGACCCGCATCTCAAAATATCTAGTTCCAGGGACCACCCAGAAGCAAAATTTGAGTTACAAACGTTCGCTTTGAAAATACATATAGTCAAAGATTTGCACACATTTTCACGACTTTTTCAAAAATAGCAGATCTACAAGCTCGCAGCGCGGCACTCGGTGCCGCGCTGTGAGCTTGTATATCTGCTATTTTTCACTGGTTAAAGCATTCAATGAGTCTAGGCCTAAATGGGTTAAATAAGTCGGGCACAGAGCTATAGCCAGCTGTATCGGAAATCAGCACTCTGGCATGGCACACCATGGCAGGGGACCACACTCCATACCTCTGGATGACTTCTGATGTAGCCTGCTCCCTCTCTCCTCTCTTTCTCTCCATAAATCGCCGGAAAGCCCTGCCAGGACGTGGCACAGAATTAAAGAGATGAGAGAGGGAGAATGCTGGCTTAGCGAAGGGGACAGCGCAAGAAGGCTGATGCCAGAGGGCCTTTTAGTTGGAGGGTTTAGTTCAGTCTGTGAAGGGAGGGAGCAGAGGCTTGTAGTGGGCAGGGAAGAGACAGCTGGGACATCACATTAGAGAGTGAATCTGTGCTGCCAGCTCAAATCTGACTTTCAAAAATCATACAGATTGGAGTGCCTTTTCATATTTCTAAGAATGAAGAACTTGCCTTGTTGTGACCTTGATCAGCCTACCTGTCTGGAAAATCCTGAACCAACAAGGTATTGGCTTACAACTTTGAATTAAAGATCTTTATGCTATTTGAGCTAGCAGCAAAATGTTAACATGGTTAACACAGAATCGGGTCATTTTAAAGGCATTATGGAGGAGTTTGGTTGCTGTTAGTTCAGTTGGGTTAGGCAGGAGTGGGGGTTGCGAAGTACAGTAATTATGTCAAGGATGTGGCTAAGCTTACTTGGTTTATTAGGCCTATTTCTCAAATGAGGGCACGTGTACCACTAATAATATGCGGAGGTACTACAAGCTACACATGAGAGAAAGTGGAAAATGTAATAATTAATTTTACTGTTACATTTAATGATAGAATATTGACAAAGTTTGTTTGAACCTGCTGATCCGTAAAGTTTTTAACAAAATTAAATAAATAAAAACTTGAATAGAGAGCTATACACACTACACAGACTATACAGAGAAGGAAGGAATCATTGCTGCTGTCAAAATAGACTCTTACACAGCAGGTCCATTTTACCCTCTCAGCTACAAATTGAGCTATATGGGTACATTTTTACACCATCATTCAGAGTTAAATTAACATGTTGCTGTGCACCTTCAAAGTGGTATTTATTATTATTGTCCAGATTGTGCTTTACCTGTACCCCTCCCCCTCGCCTCGCGCTAGGTAACTATTATTATTATTGTTGCTGACACAGACTGCTTTTTAAGCTGCAGCCCATGAAAGGGTTGCAACAAAGTCATGTTGCTTTTCTTTCTCTGGAACTAAATGTCTACTAATCAATAACGAATCACTCCATAGCATCATCAAACACTGAAAAACTGGTTTGGAAACAAAATGATAGAAGGTTACTTAGCAATGGCTATGGTGCCCAGTTAAATAGTCATCATTCATGCAGAACATCTAAAGAATGATGCCTTCCTAGGCTAAGATGGTTTGGAAAAGAAAAAAATAGGCTACAGCTAGTCTCGTATAGCCAGAAAACTATTCCATAATCTCTGAATGCTATATAGAGTCTGGTACTGGACCTCCCAAAATCTGAGGCAAGAAACTGTCATCTGTTCGTCATTTCCATTCAGCTTTACATTTTATTTTATTATATCCATTTCTGCTAAGCAGCAAGCTATATTCTTAGGATGATTTTGATTTATCTTAGGATAAATTTGCACGACTGTAAAAACGAAACGGAAGTGGGGAGGAGGTCACATCCACTTTCCAGAGCCTCCAGACTGTATGACCGGAAGAGTTTGAAAATCGTGGGTTGGCAACAGTCTGGCCACACGAGACTAGGCTACAGCAGTAGTTTTGCTAATTTAACAGCTTGTTTCTAGTACCTTATGTAATGTCAGGTTGACAAAAGTTGGAACGTTCAAGATAGTGGTGTTATTGTTTACACCCCGAAAATGTTTACTGTAGGTGCTGTGTAGGGATGGGACGATAAGCGATATTATCGTTTATCGTGATAAAAAACACTCACAATAATCGTATCGTGGAGTTTAAATTTATCGTGAAATCGTCCTCCATCATGCATTTGGATCAATTCGCCTTTTATTTGCTGAGCTGCATATCCGGTACCATTTAAACCCTCTATTGGTAAAACATACTAATTATACGTACTTGATACAGTATTTTTTTTCACTCTCTATCAAATCTCTTTGCCAAAAAATAGCAGATCTTCAAGCTCATAGTGCTGTGTGCCAACGTGACAGAACTGGGTGGATTAGGATAGGCTTCAGTTATAAAGACAGGGCTTAGGCAGGACACTCCAGTGGACCATTTGCATGATTTGAGCTTGGCGGTGGATACTGTGGATCCACTCAAAATCTAAACAAACTCCAAACTTTCCTCCTAAAACAGTGTTTATTAAAATCCATGTCACTGTATGCATTAACTCAAATGTTCACTTTACTTGTGTACTGTACCTCAGTGTGGTCCAGGTTCTAACTACAGTATGTGCTGTATACTGTATGTACAGTATGATGGGCTATGTTTTCGGCTGCAACTTCAAAACACCCAGCAGAGGGACAGTTAAATGGCTAAGGTTAAGGATAAGCGATTATGGAAAGAGCGGGAATAAAAACAGTGCAGGCATGTTCAAATACTCACGATATCCTGGTGAGTGTCCCAATATTAATTTGCATGAAATAAGAGAGAAGGAAAAAATACACATTAGACACCAAAGTACAATAAGCGGAGAGAAGACAGTGAGAGACAGATTGGTTCTTGATGGGAGGACAGAGAGTCTGGAATCCTTGTCTTACCTCAATAAATATGTCAAGAGAATGGCAGTCATTCGTCAATAAAAAATGGGCTGATAAAACAGAACAGAGAAGGTCGCACACCTCGTAGCCACGATGCAAAAATGATTTAGAATTTTAGATTGTATTTATTTAAAATACAGAAACCAACGTTTCAACAGTATAGTCTTCCTCAGGGGCTCAGAGGAAGGCTATTTTTGAAAATTTGTGAAAAGATTAAAATTAAATAAATATTTTTTTGCCTATAATGGCATGCCCCAAAAAAGGAACGCAGAGTTTGAAGCGGTTAAAAAACACTGTATTTTGTTATGTTATAGAATTATAGAGTGCACACAAAGTACTGATATAGTAAATAAAAAGATAATTCATAACTTTTTATATCGATATATATTGCCGTATCACCAAATCACAAGGAACACCTGAACTTGTCTCGCGGCACACCAGTGTGCCTCGGCACACACTGTTTGGGAACCACTGGGAGCCTCTCATGTAAGTGAAAATAACTTAAAAGTTGAAAGGCTGAGAATGGAAGGACAGCAGTCATGGGGGGGAGTAACAGAGAGAAGAGAGAAGGAGAAAGAAAGTGACACCTTGGACAGACACGTACTGCTGGGAGACAGGACAACAGAGCTGCAGTGTGTTTGGATGTTCAGTGGCTGTGACAGGTTGGTTTGCTCCTAGACAGTTCAACGAGACAGAACGGGAGGGAAGAAGGACCTCGGATTGCTTACACACACACATGCTCACACACGCACGCACGCAAGCAGAGACATTGACACTTACGCCTGCATGGTGGTCGTGGCAGTCTGAAAGCTGAACATGTTTTCCTTCGGGAACCAGTTATTTTCCTCTGCAGAGAGAGCAGAGAAATACTCATTGCATCACGTTGCAACAGGTGGCGAAAAACAGAGAGAGTTACAAAAAGCAGTATTACGAAAGGTCATAATTAATGAACAAGGATAGGATATAGTAAGGATGTACAAAAACCAGTGACAGCAACACAGCAACACTCCACAGTCCACCACTCCACAAAGGGAGAGAGGGAGACACACAGGGGAGACAGCAGAGGAGAGAGAGAGACGGAGAGACGAAGAGTCAGAAATACAGACCACCACGTCACATCCAACATCTAAACCACCAGACCCAGGAGGAAACTGATTTGAGTTCCAAATGTTTTCACTGACTATGCAGTCATACTGTACCTGACTTAAACAGGGCCACTTCGCTCTGAATCTTAGCAAGAACACAATTGTAAGAACACTTGATTGTTCCTTGCACAATGTCCCACTGACTGGGGCGTTAACTAATTATACAGTATGTACTGCACTCTTATTACTGTAGTTGAGTAGCTTTTTACATTATTGTACTTTTAATAATACTAAAATCAGCTTATTCTACTTTCATTTAGGTGCTGCAGTACTGCATGTAGGATCTGCATCTAAGGCCCCATTTACACTGGCAGCCAAATCCAGCCTGAATCACATCTTTGCCACATCCAGATTGGAATCCGATTGGTTTAAATGGTCACATGTTCACATGGAACAAATCAGATTCCAATCTGGATGTGACACAGATCTGATTCAGGCTGGATTTGGCTGCCAGTGTAAATGAGGCCCAATGGTTACACCCAGGATGCCAGATTGGCCCTTATCATGGTATCCATAATGTAACTATAACTATTATTCAGATTAGTCTTAAAATAGCGAGTTTTGGACATTTGTCATTTTCAAGTAGGCCTAATCTTATTTCTACTTGAGGTTTCAAGCCGAGTAGGCTATTCGGTAACACTTAAGAATATTCTAGTACTCTTTCCGTCCCTGGGAATTTAGGACATCTCATCACAGATGACAAAATTACTATTCCATGAATTATATAAACCAAATAAATATGATTATTTCTCTCAATGGTGTATATTCTGTATGTTGTTAACGGTCATGTTAACTCCCTTGCCCCCTGAATAATGTAGAATCGAGTGGAAATTAACATAAACATTATATAGAATCAAATATGTATGAGATAAAGCTAATCTTTTTTTTTCTTCTTTTTCTTGAAATTTCTATAATTAAATTCAACACAACACATGACATGAGGCAAAAGACCAGAATGGCGGCGTTTGCTCATAACACTTAAATAGACAAGACGCGTGAACAGAAAAAAGAAATACCATCTTTAAGCTTCCAGACATAGGGTTTACTCTTTTTGCCAAACATTTGAAACGCATTCATCAAATAGAATTTCCAACCTGGTCTAAACCCAACTCCACCCAACCCAACCAGCCCCAACTCAAGCACCCCACCATATTGACCATATTCCAATGATGGGGAAACCCCGACCCTGAGTATGACATACGCCCAAAGACATGAATATGATCAATATGCCACCGTTTGGATTTCAGCGCCTCTCCCTTCCTCTGTGTCGTCTACCCTCTCACCTCTCTCCAGCCCAGTCATCCGGTCCACACTCCACATCCTCTCTAGGCGCCGGTGCTGCTTGCCTGCTTCGCGGGACGTCGAGCTCTCCAGGTCCAGAGAGCCCTGGCTGCGCGACGGGGCGCCGCCGCAAGAGTCACACGCCAGCCCACTGCACTCCACCTCCCCTTTGACCCCCTCGCCCCAGCTGCGGATGTTGTGGGCGCTGACGGAGGTCTGCAGGGGAGGCTGGCCCAGGTGGTGGTGGCTGTGGTGATGGGAGTCGTGGTGGGAGCGCGACCCACTGACAGCCAGGGAGTGTTTGTCCTGGTTTCCACCGGAGCTGTTCCCACCGGAACTCCTGGCACTACTGCCTCCCCCTCCGCTGCTGGTTGATGGATTGCCACTGGACATGGAGTGGTGATGGACCGCTTGCTGATGGTTGCCGTGGTGATGGTTCCCGTGGTGGTGGCCACTGCCGCCGCTTCCACCTCCGCTGCTCCGCCCGCCGCTGCTGTGGTGGTACTGGACAGGGGATGAGGAGGAGGAGGTGGAGGAAGGAGAGGTGGACGGCTGGATCGGCGTGGCGTGGAGGTGTGGGTCGCCGCCGCTGCCGCTGCCACCTCCTCCCTTGGATCCCCCGCCGCCACCTCCTCCGCCCCCCGAGCGCTCCTTCAGGACGTCTAGTTCCAGGCTCTCTTTGCTCCCCCGGCCGCCGCTCATCAGCATGCCGTGCTGGGTGGTGATGGTGTACACGCGGGCGGGCTGCAGGGCGCACTCCACGCACTTCTGCTGGTCCTCCTCCGCCGAGAAGCTGCGCTCGAGGGACAGTCGGGCCGGCTTGGAGGTGACAGTGATGGACGGGGGAGGCGGCGGCGGCTGGAGAAAGCCCAGCGCGGGCTTCACCTGACCGGGCTCTGGGTCGGCCGCAGAGCCCTTGGCGGTGCTGGTTTTAGAGTAGGGATGGAGGTGGTTGTTGTTATCAGAGTCTCTGGGTGACTCCGGGTCTGGACCCACCAACGTTTCACACAGGAGGTGTGCTGGGGGGAGAGAGAGAGAGAGAGAGAGAGAGAGAGAGAGAGAGAGAGAGAGAGAGAGAGAGAGGTCCAACAGAGAGAATTGGGTTTAACTATGACGCGTGTGACACAGAAGTGTGACAGATGTGTGACTGTGGCTTTATAATAGACCGTGATGTAAAGCTCACTAAATGCCCATGGCTCTGGGAACACCTATTTCACGCATGTCATTAATTTGATTAGCTGCGTTACTTCCTAGCCTGCCATGTTTTTACAGTAGCTTTTAATCTGACCAGAAAAAACAAACTGCTAAATAAGCCAAGGATCTTTAACAAATTAAATTAGAATTAAAACTTGAGGATTAAAGAAAAGTAAATGACCTGGGATTGTTGAAGAGCACAGGAAAGGGAGAGAAAAGAGAACAAAGGGAAATAATGGTGATTAACATTATCACATCTCATCTGTTATGGACTAGGTCGACACTGATAATGTCAGCCTGGCATTTGAGCAGGGGATAAGGTCAAGGCAGTGGAAGGATATAGGAGGGATTAGTGACCACATGAGGGAAATTAAATGAACAGAGCTAAATACAATGAGGCGTGAAGAGGGTAGATGGCAGAGATGCTGACCTGATCCGTTTCGGTTTTCAGGGTGTGTGTGGGACAGGTACTCCCCAAATGCTCGTGCTGCTCTGTATAAGGATACACACACACACACGCACACACACACACACACACACACACACACACACACACACACACACACACACACACACACACACACACACACACACACACACACACACACACACACACACACACACACACACACACACACACACACACACACACATTAACAGGGATGACAGGCAGGGCTGGGGCAATATAGAAAAAACTGTGATGTTTGCAATTGTCATTATTCTTGTGTGTCTTTCTGTTAAGTGATGCCTATCTTAATGCAACATTTGAAATCTTTTTATCGTCTTTCTGTGTTTGCGTCGGACACCAACATGGGTTGCAGCGGCCCTGGAAACCTATCATGCTAACCTTTGGGTTAGCTAGAAATGAATTGTGAACTTGATAGCCTTGTGGAATTGTTCTACACAAAGATTAATATGCAGCTATACCGTCTCATTGGTGTACTGTAATTTAGGGTGGGACCTTTATTTCTAAACTCCAGTCTGAGAGCGAGAGAGAGAGAGAGAGAGAGAGAGAGAGAGAGAGAGAGAGAGAGAGAGAATTAAAGGTGGCAAATTGCATAGGTGGATGTCATTTCTCATCATACTGTATGACCTCCAATGTCACAGGTGTGGAATCAACAAAGGCAGAGCAGCCACAATAAACTCCCTTCTTTCATGAGGAAATCCGGCCCCAAGACACACGGCTGATTTGATTTTTTAAGCCTTTATTTGATTAGCAACAGTAGAGAGTCTCGGGTCGGATTTTAACCCGTGCCAGAATGCGTGGGGACAATGTAAACACAGGCTGTGAGTGTGTGTGTGTGTGTGTGTGTGTGTGTGTGTGTGTGTGTGTGTGTGTGTGTGTGTGTGTGTGTGTGTGTGTGTGTGTGTGTGTGTGCGTGCGTGCGTGCGTGCGTGCGTGCGTGCGTGCGTGCGTGCATGTGTGTGTGTGTGTGTGTGCACGCGTGTGTTCTGTGTCATTGTTGCAACTGAGAAGAGCTTGGGCAGGTGTGCTGAACATAGGTAGGATTAGAGTTCTCAAATTCTGCCCGAACCCGACCATACCCAAACCCAACCATACCCAAACCCGACCATACCCAAACCCGACCCGACATTTAGGATAGGGTAAGGCCTAAAATGTATGCAAACTAGTCGGGCCGGGCAGGGCCTCAGGTCGACCCAGGTCGGGCCCAGTTAGGGCCGGGCCTTAATTTTCAGGCCCGTTGAGAACTCTAGGTAGGATCCACACACACACAGCTGTTGTAATACCCTCTGTTTCAATCTCTCCTTCTCTCTCTCTCTCTCACACACACAAGCACGCACGCACGCACGCACGCAAACACAGTTCAGATGGAAGTACTACTGTCAGTACTGCACAGTCAGATGTCAACATTGAGATGTGTGACAGTGTCTGAACCACTTCTTGTCATTTTGAGAAAGGAAGAAATAAAAGGAAAGCGTGTGGCAGTAGTCTAGTCAGATAAAACTACAGTATCAGGCATGAGTTGTCAATGTCAGTCTTGAATAGAACGTGGCATCATGTACTCTGCAGCAGCCAATCACATATTAAAACAGAATGTGAATTGAAAGGAGAGGTGGGCTGAGTAAGTTCTAGAAGGGGAACATGAGGGGAGGGGAGCCTGATATGATCTCCCACTGTGTCTATGAATATATAGATGGATAAAAGTGTCCCTTTGAATTCCTTACCAAACAAAAACATCACCATGTTACACAACAGGTACAATGATAGTCAGCAGTTTTGATTTGCAAATGAATTCTGTCTTGGCCAGATGGAGTGTCCATATATGGGCATTGCAAATATGGGCTTAATATTGATGACATCAGGGATCTCCATATATGATTGCCAGAACAGGCTGTATTGGTCATTGAGTCAACAATGTGATGTCACAACAGGTCAGCAATAGACATTGAGGCGTTACTGTCCCACCACTCTAACCTAATGCGGACAGTTTAGTGTAGGCAGATGGGCGGGCAAGGTGAGTCTCTCCGCAAGTCTCCAGCCAATAGCATGTGTTCTCCCCCCACCCCCTCTGCTCCTCTGCTCAGCGCAGAGAACGCTGGTGCGTCATGACGTCAACACATTTGGTGCGACGCTCTCTGCACTCTGATTGGTTAGGGAAATTCTACACTTCCTACAACAGTGATCATAACGCGATCGCCCAGGCTTCTTTTTCTTCCGATCGCCTAAAGAAGTCTGGGTTTCCGAGGCTACTGTCCCACTGACCCAATGACCTACGGACAAGATCTGCCGGGTTTCATAGTAAACTGTGACCTATGGTCACAATATAAGGACAGAGAGAGAGAGAAGAGTGCAGGCTAGGGCTCTGTCAGACTGGGTGACAAAACAGTTAAGTGTAACTCAACAGACATTGAGCCCTCACCTGTCTCGTGCCATTGAGCCAGACGATAAGTGCCCCACAGCCCTCAATCCTGACTGTCCCATTGCAGTCCTGTTCTGAAATGTGTTACAGCAAAATATTTATGCAAGCTATTATCATCCCCATAATTACTACATGAGTATGCTACGGTACACAAGATAATGTCTGCATGCTAGATCTAACAATTGCAGCCTCATCACAGACTCTTGTAGATTCCTGAGGCAGGACAGGTGGCAAGAATGCATTTCAGCATTATGCATAACTCCTGTTGCAAGGTTAAGTGAAACAGATCGAGGCCTCAGTAAAAGAGGGTAAATATCCTTCTTATTGCTCACATGCAGCTACTGTATAGCGTCACAGACAGAGAATGGCTGCAGTGACTTTGATTCTCATCATTTAGCCCCCTCTGTTGTAATCCACTTCATTCCTCCTCGCTTGCCAGCATTCCTCCCTCCCATGTTAGTTTCTGTGACGGTCCCTTCTTTCCTCACATGCTGGGTCCATTGTTTTGTTGTCCAGTGAACGCTCTACTCCTCAGTCGCCTGGTCTCTCATTTCTTACATTCTGGTCCCTCATTATCAATAATTGTGATTACTTATTGTCATTCCAATTTTAACCCATTTAGGCCTAGAATTATTGAATGCTTTAACCAGTGAAAAATAGCAGATATACAAGCTCACAGTGTGGCACCGAGTGCCGCGCTGCAAGCTTGTAGATCTGCTATTTTTGGAAAAAGTCGTGAAAATGTGTGCAAATCTTTGAATATATGTTTTTTCAAAGCGAATGTTTGTAACTCAAATTTTGCTTCTGGGGGGGTCCCTGGAACTAAATATTTTGAGATGGGTGTCCGTGGCCAAATAAATATAATTTTGGGGGTCCTTCACATGAAAAGGTTTGAGAACCACTGACATAGTAGTCTCTCAAGAACAGACTAACTGAGCTCCAGTTAAGTGAAAAGGACATTTTCTTTGACGATGGCCGGCCAGATTGCTGACATAGAAACATAGGTTTTTCAAAAAATCTTAGAAGGATTCAAAAGACACTTATAGAATCGGGTCCCGATTTAAAAAAAATAGCAGATCTACAAGCTCGCAGCGCGGCACTCGGTGCCGCGCTGTGAGCTTGTATATCTGCTATTCACTCGCCGTCTCCCCTACGCTTTATCCATGTACTGTATATATGCATGAGTGTGGACTATACTTGTGTGTATCACTGTATCACGCTGCATCACTCTGCAGTGAACTTGGTTGAATAGGTGGTGATAAACATTCAGTGTGGTGACATTTGAATCAGTACTTTGAATAGTTCCACGTTTCCCATAGAAGTTGGTTCCTAAAAAAAGACTCCACAATTAAGAAACCAAAGATGTCTAGTCCTTAAAGTCATCGTCATTGCTCTCGTCTCCCTGTCTCTTCCAATTGCTTTGTACATTCTTTTTCCTTTATACTGTAGTGAGCACCTACTTATCTCCGGCACCGCTGCCCCTAACCATGCCATACTTTGCACACACACTCCTTGGCTGGCAAACCACAACCTCCGCCCCTCATTTCTCACATGCCCCTGTTCTAGCACCACCACGAGGCTGCTTTTTGCTGACAACATTAATGGACACTGCTCCTACAGATCTTGCCTAAAAATCACGCAACTCATGTCAGCAACATATTCCCTCCTGATAGGCAACGATTGCCTTCTAAAGTTTGCTGGATTGCTCCCTTTTCAAAAGAAATCTGCAAATCATGATGAACACACCACCCTTTTCTTTGCAATTAGCCACGCACATTCCCTCAACACATAGGCATACATGCCACTTAAAATCTTCACATCTACCTGCACATGGGCCTCTTCTAGCGCCACCATGTGGCCGATAGGAACCAATGCCACTTACAGGCCAATTTGTGTATACATGCGACCTTACAGTATCTCCCAATTAGGGAGTCTTACTGGTTAAGGTGTTGCTGTTAAAGGTGATACACCGTCATATTGTTTATGTCCCAAAAACGTTTTTCAAAAGGTTTGAGGCTAAATTACCACTCCTGAATAGAGAGCCTCTCTCATTTTGAATGGCTCTCAGAGTATTTTCAGCTGCAGTACCACCTTTGGCCTGAACTGCGCCACCCCACTGAACAGCCTGTTTTGAGAACCAGTGGGATGCTTTTAATCTCCGCCTTCCCAAAACCAGAGAAAGACACAACGGTCAGAAATGGGACTTTGTGAGGATAGAAGGTGCTAGTGGGACCCCAAAAAAAGGTTTTAAAATAGGAAAAGTGAAATTTCATGGTGTATGGATTTCCTCACTCTCTGCTAAGCAAAACACAGGCAGCAATGGCCAACAAGCAGGGAGCGACTGATTACCAAACGCCCCGTAATGATTGACGGTTTGTCACTCTGAACTGAGTCTTGTAATTCTATCTATCTATTGTCTATCCATATCTATTCCATCTTTCTGTGTTGTTGTTAATTCCTGGCATCAAATATGATTTTATAACCAGTCAATAATAGACTTGACTCTGTGGACTGAAGTGGGACTTCCACTGTTGTCGCTTAGTGTGTGCAGTGTGTCCCTCAGAAGCTTTTTTTATTTCATTTCACACTTCCGTTTTATTATTCAATGGGCCAGGCTGTGATTAGAATCTGCAGCAGTGGCACAAGGAGACACATCATCTATTATACATGAGAGGAAACAGACTTAACACAACACCATTCTCAACCCATCCTTTAAATTGACTTACTCATTCCCCATTCTGCGTCAAACCTTTTTAACAGAAAGACGTTTTCTGATTCTCTTATTATTATTATTCTCTCCCTCTCTCTGTCTGTTTTGCTTTCATTCTCGATGTATTTTGTACCTTTGCACTCGGAACTCGGAAGAGTGGGTGCACAGGGATGTACTGTAACTATGGCTTCCAAGTTCAATTAGAGAACACCTACATTTTTTAATCATACAAATTCAAATGATCTTTACTGTATGTAAGTCTGGTTATGATAATATGATCGACATCCCACCACCATGTACGCACACGTATGACAAGGCGCTGCAGGATTCTGGCCCGTGTCCCACTGTTCAGATGGGGGTAGAGGATAACATAAGTTTTCTTTCTCTTCCCATGGGGGCGGTGAGACATGGGCGAGAGTTCCTTGTGCCCCCCTTCTCTTTTTTCTGTTTTTGAAGCTTTTTACCACTTGAGATGTATGTATTTTTTTTTCCCTCCCCTGTTATTTGTCTATTATCTGTATGTATAATTTCCCGTATGTCTTTTGTCTTTTGTGTAGGTCCAAGACTGTTAGTCATGTTTGTCTGAAAAAAAAAAAAAAAACCCTGAAAATAAAAAATAACAAAAAAACAAATTCAAAAGATCATACAAAAAAACTACTAAAGACAAGTGATACCAGTATAAGAGAAATATGTATACTTCAAAGCAGTGCTTTTTTCGTTAATATAATGTATTGTTTCATGTGGTTTTATGTAGGAAAAATGTAAACTCCCACACAAAAGCATCTGACCCGATGACCCTCAATAATACTGGTGCCCGGCAGAGCAGCGAGCTGAGTCCCCCTCCTGTACCCTCTGTACATGCAAGACTGTGCGACCACACGTGGCTGCAATGTCATCATTAAGTACGCCGATGACACCACACTCATGGGGCTGATCACAGACGCCAATGAAACGGCCTAATAGAGATTAGGTTAATACACTGGCGCCAGGAGAATATCCTCACTCTTAACGCTGAAAATACAAAGCTTATCGTGGACTTCGGGAGGCCGAGGGGGGAGCACATGCCGATCTACACTGATGGAATGTTTCATCTTCTGCTTTTATCCTTCTTAGTCGGGGGCGTTAGGGAGACAACATGGTCATTTCGTGTTAATTACCGGTAGTCTAACCTAAAAGCGCCAAATTTTGCACAGATGTAGCCCAGGGCATGCTCCAATGATTTAGCTAGGGCGCCCGAGTCGGCGACCTTCGGGGTAGCCACAGCGGCCTAATCAAGGCTCCCATCGACTTTCTATGCAGGAGGAAAATACAGAGAAAATAAATCTTCTTTAAGGGTTTGTCATGATGCAAAATCCATTGCATTTGTTTTGCACAAAAAACATTCCCTGGGCTATAAATGGCCGCAGAAAACGATGGTTTAGTGATGAAAAGTGATGAGTCATCACTTTTCACAGTTTTCTGGGGCCATTTATAGCCCAAGGAATGTTTTTTGTGCAAAACAAATGCTTGCATGGCACCCTAGCGAAATCATTAGCGCATGCCCTGAGCTACATCTGTGCAAAATGTGCCGCTTCTAGACTGATTTGCACAAATATCCCTGACGCCCCCGACTATCTTGTCTCCACGAGGCTGAAGGCATGGCAGAGACTATGTTTTACACCTTGTCTGTCTATCCGTCCGTCCGCTCGTCCGTCCACCCATCCGTCCGTCTGTGAACAGCTAATCTCCGGCACCGTTGGCTTGATCACAAAGAAACTCCCTGTTTGCTGCAATGCCAGAGCGGAACCTCTTCCCCAGAGGTATGGCGTCTTTGAATGACAGGTGTCGCAATGTTTTGGTAGCCCTGATCGCCTCAGCACATTGATTTATTACTGACAGTGACTGGATCAGCAGTGTGACTGGCAGGTCACAACACACTCAAAGTAATAACCACTGGAGTACCAGATCTAAATTTTCTTTTTGGAGGCATATTTACTTGCCTGGACACTCATTCATTTCAAATTTATGTGAAAGTACATTTTTCACTTTCAATTTGTAGATAATGGTCTATAGAACAATTTTGGTTATAGCGGGGCAGTTAAGGATAACAATACTTCAGTTGTGGAAAGAAGCACCAAAATGTGACAGAGTGTACCTCTTGGGTCATTCTTTAGAAAAATCACATTAGACACTTAATTTTCAAAATGGCCGCCAGTTTTAAAGATGGCTGCCTTTTCGGATATGTTTTACAGTACGCCAGCCAGTTAATATTGAATTTTCATAATATTAGAGTTGTTTTGTAGGTTTTAAAACATCCTGAGTTCATTTATTACACTTTTAAAGCAGCCAGAATAACCTTTCTGACTTTTGATGGGGTCTTTCCTCACCTGGGACCCCCCAGACAGACCCCTGAGCCTATTTCAGTAATCGCTCTGCTCCTGCTCCAGAACAATTTTAAATTAGATCTGAATAAATATGCTCTGAAATAAAAAATGACTAGCAGCAAATAACAGGGGTCTTCCATGGGGGGTCCGGGACCCCTGGGGGGTCCTCAGAGCTACTACAGGGGGCCTGCCAAATCTCGATGAGATCTTTCTTTTTTTTTTTCATTTGAAACTTTGAATGTTTTTATGTATCCTGGTTTTATGTATTGTACTTTGATGGTTTATTAGTATTCACAGTATTATTTATAAAGTTGTTGTGTTAAACAGTTATGGTTGACAGCTGTTACTGCAGGGATTGCAATAGTGAAGGAATTGCAACTACTCACTGTGGGCGCGCAGAACAACATTTCCATTTATTTCACTCACTCACTCACTCACTCACTCACACACTCACACACTCACACACTCACTCACACACTCACTCACACACTCACACACACACACACACACACACACACACACACACACACACACACACACCTCTTTGTTATTGTCACCCCAAAACCCTCACCTTATCCTCTTATAGAGCCCATGGTCAATTACGCCCTAAGAGATTCACTAAAATACAGTAAGAATTATGTCTAGGGTACCAAGCCGAGGGCCACAACATTGCAGGGTGCGATGGCTGTGATCCCACTATACTCCAGTGACATTTCAGATATACTAGCGTTGTTGCTGCTCTTATGCCACCATTATTATAATTATTATGACAAATACACTCCTTAAAGTTGAAACAAAATAAGTTAAGAACCAATTAACCAGTCTGCTTGAAAAGTATGCATCTGTACTGTATAACAGCAGCTAGTTGACAGTGCAGACATACAGTAATTGCCTTCCTTTGATCAATTAACGAGGGGCTGTCAACTACTTAATGGCATCAGCTGGACATAGACACACACGCACCTTCCCTCTGCAGTGCTCTGTCTGTCACATTTCTCTCCAAAAGCCCTTGAATATGATTGAAAATGATTAAGGATTACTGTGATTAAGGTAAGCTTATGTTTCATATCGCACTCACCATACCTGTAACTTTCACTGGTCCCCCAAAATATTTGTTTCTTTTTTTTACTGGGGTTGGTGGGGGCCGGACAGAACCCCCCCGCGGGCCTCAAATGGCCGGCGGGCCGCCTATACCGGAGGCAAGGACTTGATAAGGAATCTTCACGTGTTTGCACTTCCTCAAAATCATGTCCCTTGATGAAGGTATAGTATTATGAAGCCTACTTTGTCATACCTGATAAATTGCCCTGAGCTTCCACCAATTGAAGAAAATAGATGAAATTCAGAGAGTGGAGGGTATAGGCCGGGAGCCAATTCTGAAATTGGCACAAATTGGTACCACCCAAGGTGACCGTACATTTTTTACATTTTTGACTTCCTACATGTCTCTAGTTTACATTTTGGTATGATAACCCTTTCTGAGACCCAGCTTAATTGATGTTATCAGCCGCTAGAGTCGGTCTCCCATCGACTTTCTATACAGGAGGAAAATACCCAGAAAAGTTTTTTTTTTCTGGGTATTTAACTTTTTCGCCGCCGTTGACAGTCCTCACCGTCATTGAAAGGGTTAATACCATGGCGCCGTTGACGGTGAGGACTGTGAATCTTACTGTATATACAGTAAAGATATTATTACTTACTTAATGTCGCTCCGGTCCCGCTCGCATCGGTAATGTCGGCGATTTGTTTACAACGCACGTTGGGCGTGCACGCGAAGTGAAGCTCCTCAATGTTAAGTCAATGGAGAGGCCCATAAAGAAACTTCATTTAAACAAAATAGCCATTTTGAGACATTTTGCAGCAGATCTAAATGTAAACAAGGCACAAGGCAGGGCGCAGCCATCTTGCCTCTTCTTGTCCCACACTGTCATGTGACTAGATGACGTAATCGTTGCCGTCAAGTGATAATCCAAAAAAACAAAAACAACCCCCTTCCAGCCCTTCAAAATAATAGCGGCGGCCTATGGAGGAAACCGCGTGGCACCGAGGCACCAAGCAACCTTCAGATTAAGAGGCACTAATTGTGTTAAGTGGGATGTGAGGGGTCTAACTAGGGGTTTGTCGTGATGCTGAATCCATTGCAGGCATTTGTTTTGCACAAAAAACATTCAGTGGGCTAGAAATGGCCTCAGAAAACAATACACGTATGGGTGAGTATTCATGTTAGTCGGAGGCCTTAGGGGTTTTTTTCTCGTGCTAATCAGTCTAAAAGTGCAAAATTCTGCACAGATGTAGCTCATGGCATGCTCTAATGATTTAGCTAGGGCGCCCGAGTCTGCGACATTCGGGGTCGCCACAGCGGCCAAATCAAGTTGGGCTCACAGGAGGTTGTTTCTAAAGGCGCCTTTCCATTGGCATGGCACCACCCCACTCCACCCGACCCCACACACTTGTGCCACGTTTTCCACTACAAGGAACTGGGTAGAGTGGTCCGTAAAGTGGTACAAAACGTGGTACTATAAAGTATCCACTCTAGAGTAGGTCCGAGCTCGGCTAAGCGGGGCCAAAGCAGTGACGTATAATTCTGCTGCTGCGGATTGGTCAGTAAGTAACATTACCAGGGGTCATCAGTGACTTATCAATATGACCGGAGAGTGTTTTTTGCAGGTCGTTCAGTCCGAGTGTATCAAAGGGTGCGTTCAGAAATGCGTACCGGGTGTGTGCTCAGTGTAGTGAGTGCAGTAACCTCAGTAAAACTAACCCTAACCCCTAAACCTAACCTTAACCCTAACCTCAGTAAAACTATATGCCTAAACCTAACCCTAACCTCAGTAACCGTGACGCGGGTGAGCGGGGCTAAGCGGGGCTCGGCTAAGCGGGGCCAAAGCAGTGACGTATAATTCTGCTGCTGCGGATTGGTCAGTAAGTAACATTACCAGGGGTCATCAGTGACTTATCAATATGACCGGAGAGTGTTTTTTGCAGGTCGTTCAGTCCGAGTGTATCAAAGGGTGCGTTCAGAAATGCGTACCGGGTGTGTGCTCAGTGTAGTGAGTGCAGTAACCTCAGTAAAACTAACCCTAACCCCTAAACCTAACCTTAACCCTAACCTCAGTAAAACTATATGCCTAAAGTTTTAGGTTTCTTTCCACTTGTGAAGTATTTTAGTGCAAAAATGCATTTATCTGCCCCGCTATTAGAGTGTCAAGAAACCAGATAGAAAAAATATATAGTTTTTGGCCTGTTTTCAAAATGACCAAAATCGTATTGATAAGTGACTTATCAATATGACCGGAGAGTGTTTTTTGCAGGTCGTTCAGTCCGAGTGTATCAAAGGGTGCGTTCAGAAATGCGTACCGGGTGTGTGCTCAGTGTAGTGAGTGCAGTAACCTCAGTAAAACTAACCCTAACCCCTAAACCTAACCTTAACCCTAACCTCAGTAAAACTATATGCCTAAACCTAACCCTAACCTCAGTAACCGTGACGCGGGTGATTATCTATCACACCCGGCGCGCATTTCCAAACGCACCCTTGGATACACTCGGACTGAACGACCTGCAAAAAATACGCTCCCTCATTATGACTGAAAAGGTCAAAAATCTCATCCATTCTACTTTCCCCAGTGACGCAAACTATTTGAAATCTGGCAATTCTCATTTGAGATACTATCAACTACAGAGTGCTGTGTTTTGAACGAACAGGACCTTCCGACCTTCCGAGTTTTCTTCAAGTGTTGAAGTTGTTTAACGCAGAGACCTTCATACATTTTAACTTAGACGTATAAACGAGCAGCGACTAGTAAAGACTTCAGCTGTACTTTTAATGAAAGCACCAACAAGCTGTGGGAGAAAAAAAAAAAAACAAGAATAAATATTTCAGGGACCACAATGGAAATAAGCCGCAAGACTTTCTTATGTTTGTATCCTTGACGCTTCTCAGATGAACATGATGTACTGTAACTTGTTTTTTCCAAGGATACATATTGTGATCTTCTGAATATGATGACAGCTTGGTGAGTTGATAAGAACACGTTGTTATGTGTGTATCACGCTACGATTTCATCAATATGGCATGGGCTCATCCCTCTCCATATAGTTAAAAAAAACTCCAGAACAAAAACAAAGTGTCTGAGCACAGGTGAATACAGAAAGTAAAGCTTGTCTGTCCGATAGTAGCCTCGGAAACCCAGGCTTCTTTTGGCGATAGGAAGAAAAAGAAGCCTGGGCGATCGCGTTATGATCACTGTTGGAGGAAGTGTAGAATGTCCCTAACCAATCAGAGTGCAGAGAGCGTCGCACCGAATGTGTTGACGTCATGACCCTAACCCTAACCCTAACCCTTTGATTAGCAGCGAGTGATGAGAAACAGCCATCATCAACACTTAAATTAAATGTGTCTCCTACACTGCTCTGTATCATCAATCTAATATTCGGTCACTTGAGCATGCAAATTCATACACATAATTAACCCTTAATTAATGATGAACTCACTCGCACATTAATTCATCATGAATTTACCATGAACTCATCATTAATTCCTGGTCCTCACCATCAACTAATGGCGAACTTAACTAAGTGTACTATATCTTTAGATAAGGAAGTTACCGGTATTCCACATTTTCACTTCCGTATTGTGGGGAGAGTTTCCCCCACTTTAACAAGATCAGCGCCGGTCGACTTTTAGGTCGACAATGTCACTATGGACTTCCCTGCCAAGCGACTTTAATCGACTTTTATATAAAAGCATTGTTTAAGCTTTTATTTGGGTTAATAGACGGAGCGAAATGGTTAGCTTAGCTTCGGATGGTATTAACACGTGAACCGTGAAAAAAAAGGATACGATTATGACGCCACCTTTAAACCAGGTCTTCCTGTTTATATTAGCCTCTGCTAGCTGCTAGGCTCAATGCAAACCATCCGACCCTTACGCAGCTTCACTAGGTCGGATTTTGATTCGGAAACTTTCTGTGTGGCATCTGTATACGTTCCGGTGCCCATACCGATGGTGGTTTTAGACGATCAAGCACGAATTGAACAGTATTGAGCTCAGATGGCGGCCCGCGGGTCTCCCATTCAATATCAATGGGGAGCGATGTCATCGTGCTTGTACAGTCTATCGTTTTAGTGTTACGATGGCTCGCTCTAGTGGTCATTTTTGGTATGGTATATCATCCTGCCTTTGAAAATGGTGTAATCATGATGATAAAATATAGCTATTTCCTGTAAGCGCACATTCATATTTAAATTTGCCTGGTAATGGTTTTTTTAACAGAAAACTGAAAAGCATAGAGCTACTAAACCATATGAGGTTTAAGTGGTTAAGAAATAAGCTTTAGTTTATGGGAAAACGTGGATCTAAAACAATTCAAAGGACTTATTCAAATGTCACTCACTCACTTACTGCCACACTGAAAGTTCACTACCACCTCTCCAACCAAATTCAATCAACACCTAGCCATGCAGAATCTTCACAAGTACACACACACGCGCGCGCACACACACTCCTACACAGAGACTAATGTACACAAACTGTGCAAGAATAAATAATGTATATACTGTAAAGCAGTATGAGAGACAGCAGGTGAAGAAATGAAGAAGATAAAATGGAAAGTATTGCACAATTATCACTAAAATGATAATCCCCATTATTTAATAAGAATTAGGATTTTTGGTGATTAAAGTGTTACAAATGTTTTAATGTCTTTGTTGCTCATTGTGCTTCCCATTATTTAACAAGCTTCACAATTCCATAATTGTGAAACATAAAATCACAATTTTCAAATACTTTCATTTAATTCTGCAGCTGTGGTGGGAAGGGAAGAAATGAGAGACCACACCACTGAAAGGGGGAGTTGTAGAGAGTAGAACATTCACTGGACGGCCAACAATGCACCCAGCATGCTACCCAAGCGTGAGGAAAGGACTGTCACACAAAATGACATGGGAGTAGCAATGGAGTGGATTACAAGAAGAAGAATGGAGGAGTAAATGTGGATGGAGAGACTGAAGTTGACAACAGCCTCTGTCTGTGCCACAGGATATACATCTGGGCCTGTAACCAATGAAAAAAGAAAATGCCTCTGTTTCATTTAACCTTGTAACAGGAGTTTTGCAAAACGTCATTCTTGCCACCGGCATCAGCGGTCTTTATACTATACAAGAGTCTGTGATCAGGCTTGTGTTACGCTAGATCTAGCATGCAGATGTTTTGTTGTGTACAACATGTTCATGTAGTAATTATGGGCGTGATAATAGCTAGCATAAATATTTTACTGAAACACATTTCGCAGCTGAAATTTGAGTCAGTGTTGTCATGTCTGCTGATAGGCGACTTTTGCCTTATTTTTATGTAAGGTTGCTTATTTGGCCTTGGTTCCTAAAATGATGTTTAAACCAGTGGTTCTCAAACATTTTCATTCATGTCAAGGACCAACAAATCAATATGCATTTGTCCACGGGCCCCCGAATCTGAAAAGGTTTGTGCCAGGAACCCCCATACAAGATTTGTGTTGTTAAAATATAAAAAGAAATCCCTATTTTGTTTTTCTTTTTTCAACAATTAGTACAAATCTTCAGATTTAAAAAAAAAATAGCAGATCTACAAGCTGAGTTTATAGATCAAATAGCCATTGTACATTCTAAAGGTTAAAGCACCATAGTTGCTTGGGCTTTTCATAGACCTGGTGGTTACTTATTTCTCTCTGCTTGGAGTGCAATTGGAAACTCACAATTGAGGGCTGTGGGGCATGGAGGCACTCAATGTCTTTCTCAATGGCACAAGACAGGTGAGAGGTCAACAGCCAGCTTGAACCAGGTCAGCTGTTGCAACCCTGTGACTTTCCAGGAACAGAACGATCATTTTGAGCTTCACTGGTTTAGACATGTCAAGATAACCTTTCAAATGTTGGAAAAGGCATTTCCCAAATTATTGACACCATCATTATACAACCTATAACAAATAAAAGCAAAGAAGCTTGAAAAATGTTAAGTAAAAATGAATGTTACATCTTTACTACATTTAAGTAGTTTGAACTATCTAATTTATGCATCAGTAGTTATAAATCAGGTATTAAGAATGCAAGAATGTTTTAGAAGTCTGCATCTGCACCCAGATTCGTTACTGGATAATATGTAAGGTAAACCTTTCGGGGTTTCCATTACACCTGCATGTGTCATTTTAGCTGCAGTTAGTCATTTTTATGCCTTTCTCAAACAACAAAGTAAAACAATTATATATAACTAGAAATACTGTTCCTACGAAACAGTGTGGGCTCGGAACTAGTTCGGGATATAAAAAAAAAAAAAAAAAAAAGATTTTTGAAAAAAATTTTTTGGACCCCATCAAATCTAGTGAACATGATTTCAATCGCGATTTTGCATGTTCCACCCCCATACAACCCCATCTAACATACAGGGCAGCCATGTTTGTTTACATAACATGTAAAACATAATGGCGATTATCTCAAGAATGCCTGAACGGATTTCCAATCGGATTTTTTTGTTTGAAAGCTGTGAACAAACTGCACAAATCCACTCCAATGCAATCCAGGATTGCATTGGATTTTTTAGAGCTCATTCTTCTCTGTTTTTTTCCCATGCATGAGGTGTGCAAGGTTTAATCATGGCTAAGTTGACGAAAATAAGGCTTCTAAAATGCTTGGTAGCCAATAGCTAACTTCAAGCTAACTTCATCCTCTTCCTGTACATGCACAAAGGAAAGTGTTCAGGCAAGTCATGGCTGCAGGGCTTCTGCATATACCAGCATATCTCTATGGGATTTTCTATGGCCACTGGGAGCCCTCTAGTGGTGAAAGGGGTGGCACTAAATGAGTTAAGTTAAAGTTACATATTTCAAAAACTAAAAAAGATTTCATGTGGGTGTTTGTTGGAACGCTGCTCCCTCATTGGCTTAAGGCCCTGCCTTTGTTCTGTCGGCCAGTTTTGAGGAGAATAACCTTATACTATATAATAGGGATGGGACGATATGAAAATGTCATATCACGAAATCGTGATTTAGGATATTATCGCGCTAATCAAAATCCATTATCCTGGGGCGGAACATTTGCCAAAAAAAATTGCAGATCTATAAGCTCACAATGCGTCACGTTGCGACGCATTGTGAGCTTGTAGATCGGCTATTTTCTGGCAAAGACATTTGATAGAGAGTGAAAAAAGACTGTATCAAGTACGTGTAATATAAGTACCTTTTACCAATTATAGAGGGTTTAAGTGGTACCAGACATGCAGCTCTGCAAATAAAAGGCGAATTGATCCCAGTGCATGACGGAGGACAATCACGATAAATTAAATCTCCACGATACGATTATCATGAGTGTTTTTTATCACAATAAACGTTAATATCGCTTATCGTCCCATCCCTACTCTATAAAGATTTGGGAGAACGTACTGGTCTCGCTTTCAGCGAGCCCACAATTAAGCCATTTAGGCCAAACATTATTTAACGCTTTAACTATTGAAAAATAGCAGATATACAAGCTCACAGTGCGGCACCGAGTGCCGCGCTGCGAGCTTGTAGATCTGCTATTTTTGAAAAGGTCGTGAAAATGTGTGCAAATCTTTGAATATATGTATTTTTAAAACGAACGTTTGTAACTCAAATTTTGCTTCTGGGGGGTCCCTGGAACTGGATATTTTGACATGGGGGTCTGTGGCCAAATAAATATCGTTTTGGGGGTCCTTCACATGAAAAGGTTTGAGAACCACTGACATAGTAGTCTCTCAAGAACAGACTAACTGAGCTCCAGTTGAGTGAAAAGGACCTTTTCTTTGACGATGGCTGGCCAGATTATTGACATAGAAACATAGGGTTTTTCAAAAAATCTTAGAAGGATTCAAAAGACACTTATAGAATGGGGTCAAAATTCTTATTTTCACGATTTTTCAAAAATAGCAGATCTACAAGCTCGCAGCGCCGCGCTGTGAGCTTGTATATCTGCTATTTTTTAATAGTTAAAGCATACACAATATAATGTACCCGTTCTGAATGGGTTGTTTAATATTATGGAAAGGGGAGGTCCTACAGTCTGACCTACAGGTTCCATGACAGAGTGGAGAGTAAAAGAAGAGAGGAGATGAAAAGGGGAAAAAAGAAGGGAGGAGAGGAAAAAAGAAGAGATGAGAGGAGAGAGGATGAGAGAGAGGCAGCGATAGGATCAGAGTGGAGGAGAGAGAGCAGTGAAAAGAGGATGAGGAGAGAGGAATATATGCACATCCACTTGTGCATCTGCCTGCATGTGTAGTATGTCTGTGTTGTGACTGTTAGTGAGTGTGTGCGTGCGTGCCTGTGTGCGTGCATGCCTGTGTGCGTGCGTGCCTGTGTGCGCGTGTGTGTGTGTGTGTGTGCGCGCGTGTGCGTGCGTGCGTGCGTGCGTGCGAGCGTGCGTGTGCAAATGAAGCATTTTCAGCCCAGAGCCACAAGCGCTAATCATCAGAAGCCCTGCTGAAAATACTAGTCTGAAAATTGCAGCATCTGACAAGCTGACGACCAGATAACTGTCTGTCTGTGTCATGCATATGTGTGCTTGTGTGTGTGTGTGTGTGTACAGCACATGTGCACATCTTCAGTGTTAATTTAAGAATTACTCTTACGGGTTCAATTGGTTACACATTAAATGTGTAAGCAATTGAACCCGTAAGACTCTCTGAGAGTACATTTTACTCTCAGAGTTGCAAAAGGATACATTTACTGACTATATGGTACTGTGTACTAGGGATGGGACAATAAGCGATATTATCGTTTATCGTGATAAAAAAACACTCACGATAATCGTATCGTGGAGATTTAATTTAGCGTGATATCGTCCTCCGTCATGCACTGGGATCAATTCACCTTTTATTTGCCGAGCTGCATATCCGGTACCATTTAAACCCTCTATAATTGGTAAAAGGTACTTATAATGTACTTGATACAGTCTTTTCTTCATTCTCTATCAAATGTCTTTGCCAAAAAAATGCCGATCTACAAGCTCACAACGCGTCGCAGTGCGACGCGTTGTGAGCTTGTAGATCAGCAATTTTTTGGCATATGTTCCGCCCCAGGATATTGGATTGTGATTATCGTGATAAAATCGTAAATCGCGATTTGTTTTGTCACAATAATCGTGATGTGACATTTTGATATTGTCCCATCCCTACTGTGTACAGTGAACACTCTTGAAATGTGCACTCATGCATTTGTGAGGCAAGGTAGATGCATGCAGGTGAAATAGTGATGGAGATTTGATGTCATCTGGCAGAAGTTTCCATCAATGGTCCTCAAGGTTCATACGTGAACTGAACATTAAAGGACAACTTTGTTTTTTTACAACAAGGGTTCATATTTTAGGTTGTAATTAGAGAAAAGAAAAAGTGAGTTTCAAAATGTTCTCATTTGCTTCGTTCTATTGTTTTATCGTGTTTACCATGCTAAAATGTGGGCCACTTGCATGCGTACAAGTGGCTAAATATGTCTTTTTAGACACAATAAGCCAGCAGTTTCTCTATTGCTATTTACAGTAACACTTCTAGCCCCCATAAATCACATCCAACCATGAAAGGGCTTATTCTGTGTGAAATTACATATTTAGCCACTTGTACGCATTCCCCCAACCACTGAAATAAAAATCTCTAAAACAATAGAAAGAAGTAAATGAAATGATTTTAACACTCATATTTTATATTCTTTAATTACTTATTATCTAAAATATGAACCCTTGCTTGTTGTAAAAAACTAAAGTTGTCCTTTAAGTGTTAACAGGTTATGACTGACACAATCAATGAGCATGCATGCACCCATGAAGCGTCAATTGGGTATGGCAAGGTATAGGTATATGGCAGCTCCATTCCTTGGCTATAGAGGAAACAAATAAAATGTACTTCTTTAAATGTATTCATCATGCCTGTTGCTAAGGTATGGCAACATGACTGGTGTCTTGCACACGTGTGAAGGCACGCGTGCAAGACACCAGTCATGTTGCCATACCTTAGCTTTTGCTGAACTGACGCCACTGCATGCAGCTTGAATTTCCTCTGCTGTACAGAGACTATGAAGTGGGATATTCTACTTCATATTCAAAGGTAGGGTAAGTGATTTTCTTTGGTTAAAATGAGTGTTAAATAGCTCTATATTCTGATAGTACTAATTGCTATGGAGTAGGCCTACCAGTACATTTTTATTCATTAATGTCCCCATGGCGCTACAGCACAGAAAATGCATTTTCAGGTCGGGATACCATTTTTATCCAATCAGGACAGAGAACTCAGTCAGGACACAGATTACACAAATGAAAGTGGAAGTGATGGCATAAAGAAAGGAACAGAGCAAATTGGAACTGGAACACTGTAAAAATTGACCTAATGTTGGCCTATACCTGAAAATGTATTTTCTGTTTAGTAAAGAGCTGGAGAGACCGGGGACTGCGGGGAGACTTCTATTACTGAACAAATATTTATTATAGCAATGATTAGGCTACTATCAGAATATCTTAGAGCTTGAACCTTTTTAAAAAAAAAGTTTTGTTTTGACCAAAAGATAAACACTAACTTTAATATTGCCAGTTTATAGGCTATATTAGGCCTTTTATAATAAGACAAATTGTTAAATTAGGTTGATGGATGGGGTTGTTTGTGTGTGCTTTAATAATGTGATCGTATAGGCCTCCTATGAGTCGAGTCTAATGAAATTCAATGCACGACCCAGGACATTGATATTGTGAATGAGCAACACTTACGCGGACACTCACACGCGTACACGTGCACACTACAATGCATAGTAAAGACATGACCACAGCACCACACACACACGCTCATGCACGCACGCACGCGCAAGTAGGCCTACTATGCGAAGGTAATGACGTAACATCACAGGCTACATGTGTGAATTGTTGAATTTCCACATAGGCTAAGTCAAGGTCATTCCCTCGACCTCCAAATACATTACTAAAGGCCATTGTAAAATAACCAGCCAGCCTAGAACACCACCAGTGCCACTCGAATCCTATTTTCACCTGGATGCGGTTTGTGTCAGCAACGTGCTGCAGCATCCACGGTACAGCCAGGCGACTCACAGCCACATTCAACATGCAGTTCAATTTTACACCAAGATTAACGATCGGATCTCTGCACGAAGTGCACGTACAGCCTACAGCCAATCTGGGCAGGATGCATGGATGGGCCACATTGGCCCCCCGATCATCACGGCACGGGGGGCTACAATTCATGTTTACAGCTCGGCTTAGACCAGAGCAATATAGCAAAAGCCGTTTAGCTCACGTGTGTCGCTAACAGCTTTTGCAGGTTTTGGACACCAGCCAAATAAACAGGCGCGTGGTCGTGGTGCCAATAAGCATTTGTTGCCCCGGCTGTAACCGAGCCAATAAACA